>NC_042622.1:273247176-273575251 GCF_901001135.1 Rhinatrema bivittatum
TGCTGGCTGGACTTCTCTGCAAAAAGCAATGGCCTGCCCAACTGATGTGGGCTAGTTTCCACCATTGGGACCTCTGATGGGAACTCCTAAGGCATGGAGGTGAAAGAATAAATTCAACACTCTGGACAGGAGAGGCTGAAGAGTGCTTCCTTGTTGCTGGCCATCAAAGTAAAGTAAGTCTTCAATTCAGACAGGCTGTTCTGGCCTTTGGCCTGCAGTAGAAGAGACATTCTCCTCTAAAACCAGCACTGGGTTATCCTCTTGCGAAGCAGGTTCTGGACTCCAGCAGGAGGCTCCCTCTTGGGGTAACTATGCTGATAGTCACATACAGACCAGAGGCACAATGAACATAGGTTCTGGTATCTCCAGATGTATCCCACAGGTAGATACAGAAGGGGTCCTGATAGGTCTGGGATTCGGGAAGAGGTGGTAAGATGAGATAAGCGCACCCACATGGTTGAAGGTAACTGCAAGGAGTCTCCTCCAGGTTCCTTTGAGGCTTGTTCCTGCACCCATGTGCAGATTTCAGCACAGACTGTTTTGGTATGGCCAACCACTCCACCAGCTGACAAATGGTGCTTCTGTGCTAACAAGTCTGCTAGCTCAGCACCTGAATTGCAGCAGATATGCAGCCCAGGGCTGCAGTTGGGGGAGCCTTGCCCAAGGATCTCCTGTTTGACTGTGCGGACGGAGCCTGAGGAGGCCTCACTCAGAGGACAAACAGCTTAAAGACTTTGTGCTGACCTTTGAAGTTCTTCCATCGTCCTAGCCCTGTTCTTCTGGTATATGGAGGACATCCAACCAAAACCATAGCAGTTCGTTGGGTCTTGATTGAGTTTTGCACACCTCTAACATATCTTTGCTGTCAGTGATGGACATCTTGCAGCCACAAACAGTAGTCTAAGCCACTGAGAAGGGCCTTCCTGGAGCTGGACATCTAATTATTTTTAAGGAAGCCAAGAAAAGTGCTGTTGAGGAGCTGCCAAGGCAACAAACAAATGGTTTGAAGAAAATTGCAGTTACAAGAAAAAAAATTAAAGAAAGCACAAGAGAACACATCCGTGCAAAAGATCTGCCAAAAAAATAAAACACACTAAGGAGCTCCTGAGGCACCACGTGCACAGGATCTCCTGCACATGATCAGCAGTAAGCTTTACAGAGTTGTGGAGATGGGTCTGTTTGGCAGCGGATGACATCATAGCTAATTCAGCCCTGCTTGTCAGAGAAACAATGGATGACAAGTATATTGTTAAAGCAGAGAATTGAAATTAATGTATCTTGCCACTTTTTGCCAGAGTTTGAGTACTAGGGCACAAGAACACCAAATATAAAATGTGGGAGCCCTCCATAATGCATCCTCTATCAGTCAATATCTGTTGGTGGATCAGGTTTCAGGAAAAACACTGTAAACTGCAGGTGCTGTATAGCAACTGTACACAGTTTTCCTTCCATAGCATATTGAGACACTACATTAGTCCAAATATCACAAAATCTGCTCTTCAGACACTAAGATCCAACTCTTTACTTCACACATCCATTAGCAATTCAGAAGCAGCAGAACCAAATTTCTTAAATATCATTCCGTGGTATAATCCTGAATGTTTTGACCAGGAGTAAAAAGAGTAATAGTGTACCTATCCTGTTGTCAGGTCTATACAGTACACAGCTATTCTTTAATAAAAGAAGTCTAACAGCACTAATATGGGATTACAAACCACCCTCCTTCCAAGAAAAAGAGGCATGGAAGGTTCTCCTACATCACTGAAAGGTGCTTTTAGCATATCACTGAGTTCACAGCGGGACATGACCCTGGAACACACGCAGTTTACCTCTCCCCACCCTGTGTCACAGCCCACTCCACTGGAGACAGAAGAGGTATGGTGTCTGAGCATATCTCAGATAGAAGGCAGTTCTCTGGACCGCCCAACCTGTCGAAGCAGCCACCAGCCCTGCAGGTTGGGCCCTTGAGTGCAAGCATCTGCCAGGACTTCTGAGGCAGAACTAGGAAGGAGATAAGGACTGAGGCCAGAGCAGGAAGCAGGATACAGCAGAATCAGGACTTGCAGGAAATAAGCCAGGCAATCTCTCCATGGTTGGACTGCTTGACTAGTAACGGTGTCAGGCTACAGCTCCTTAAATATAGCTGCAATTTGGGACACCATATCGCTGGTCCAATAGTGAGCCTTTGGAGGTGGGTCTCCCTAACTTTGCTTAGAAAATTCCCTGCCCCCCCCCACACACATGACTCTTGCTGAGACAGGGTCTCTGGGTCTTGGACACCCGGGACCATGGACTCAATCCTCACCATCTGTCACCCTGTAGCCGCGAGAAAAGTGCCAGCACCATAATTATAGCAGTATGAAGCTGGAGCACAGCAATGCGTCTATCATATTTGCTGCTACAGTGCCCAAGTTAGCACTGCAGCTGGATCCAGGACTTGGGTGCGCTTATCTCATCTTCCCACCTCTTCCCGAATCCCAGACCTATCAAGACCCCTTCTGTAATCTACCTATGGGATCCATCCGGAGATACCAGAACCTATGTTCATTGTGTCCTTGGGCAAGTCACTTCACCCTCTACTGCTTCAGGTAGAAGCCTAGATTGTAAGGCCTCTGGGGACAGAAATATCTTCTGTATCTGAATGTAACCCTCCTTGAGCTAACAGGGAAATGTCAAGCTAAATATAAGCAAATAGATCTGCATTCAAAAAAGTTATATAGTGCTTAAGACCCAAGATAATGGCTGTGGACATTATCAAAAAACTGGAAAGGCAATACCCGTTACAAATGGTCAAAGCAGGGCTGTTGAGTCTGAGAACACTTACAAGGAATTTGTATTTGATGGTACTTCCCCTTTAAAAAGGGCAGAGGGTTGAACCAGTTCAGACAAATACCAATATGGATATAGGATAAACATGAAAAGCAACACCAGGGTAAGACTTTTTTAAGTGACTAAAAAAAAAAAAAGTCTCAATACTAAAAGAAAAAAGAAAGCCACCACCGAGGTTGGAATGAAGCACATTAACACGGAGGAATCCTGAAAGCACAATTACTGTAATCACTTTCCTCCATTCTTCCTAAAAGTCAATTTGTAAAAATTAAACGTTATGGCTGCCAATGCACAACTGCTCTACGATTTTCCACTATCATTCCAATTTACCAACTGGATAAAGTAACGAGGTTGCCTTGCTTAAATCCGTGGAACAGAATAATCCAGAAGTGTGATGTTAAACGATCAAGTTCTTCAATGCTAAACATAAACATGCAAGACTGTTGGGATTTAAACTCGCTAATGGTCAATTTTATGCCCCGTTGCCTTCTCTGTACCACATCTCCCGTGTAGCCGCTGCCCATTCACACCAGCACTGTAATGCAGTCTATAAATCATTTGCAGGTACACATTTTTTGCTCTGATCTGCTCATTTTCTTTTGATCCGAGGAAGGGAATGTTAACTTTATTGGACTAGCTTCAGAGAGTATCACTTTTTTTTTTTTTAACTGACTTATTTCCAAGTAGTTTATAAATTAAAAAATTTCTAAAGCAGTGGCACCTCCTGTTTCCTGCAAAATCAAAATCCACACAGAGTGAAGGACCGAGGGAGGATAGAAATTGAATAAACTTCTCCTGGTGACTCTTAAAAGCAGACTAACAGCTACAAATGGAGCTCCATTTCATCAACAATTAAATAAGACTCCTTAATAAAAGTAAAAATCCACAGAGCAGGGAAATGGATGCATTTTGTGTCCCCTGACCCTAAGCAAATATGACTTCAGCAGCAAGGAGGTGGTCTTCAGCTCAGACAAACTGAAAATGCCAGACAAACCGGGGGATGAATCCTCTCCCCAATCCGTTGATATGAAGTAATGCCTTGATTCAAACTCTTACTACCCAATTGTCTGTTTGAGCCGCAATCACATACTGCGTTTTCTATTCTATTCTCTCTGGGAAGAGGGGTGTAGGTCTCCAAATGCAGGGCCCATGCTTATTTTTAAACTTTTCAGAATCCCCTCCCCAAAGCAATGTACAGTTATATTTGCAGCTGAAGCTCCTTACAACAGTATCATTCAGCCAGAGGCTCAGGAGCAACCTGTCTTTGCAGGGTACCAAGTGCAAGTCTTCCACTTTACAGAATAAAAAAAAAATAAAAAGAATAATTACATTTCCAAGGTTTAACAAGACGCACTTTGTATGAAGCACGCTAATCCCTTTCCAAGTCCTGCTGGGAGAACTGAACCTGTGACCCTCTGGCTCAGAAGCAGAAAGCGTTACCAACGACAGGAACTCTTACAAAAAGGGCTGAGGAGTTGATCAGAAGGAGGGAAACACATGCCACAGACCAAATCCATACTATCAGAACTTCCCTCCTGCATAGCTCAGATGAAGAGGGAATCCTCCTCAAAATTATAGGTCCATCCTCCTTTCTTAACTCCTTCCAGCAAAATACCAGCATGACAGCAGGCTGGGAGCGGTCTGACAGGTTTTGTGGGTTTACAAGTCACAAAGTGAGCTAAAGACATGAGGATAAGAACATAAGAAATTGCCATGCTGGGTCAGACCAAGGGTCCATCAAGCCCAGCATCCTGTTTCCAACAGCGGCCAATCCAGGCCATAAGAACCTGGCAAGTACCCAAACATTAAATAGATCCCAGTAATAGCAGTGGCTATTCCCTAAATCAACTTGATTAATAGCAGTGTATGGACTTCTCCTCAAGGAACTAATCCAAACCTTTTTTTTTTTTTTTTTTTTAAAGCCAACTACACTGACTTCCCCAACTACATCCTCCAGCAATGAATTCCAGAGCTTAACTGTGCACCAAGCAAAAAATAATTTTCTCTGATTTGGTTTTAAGTGTGTTATTTGCTAACTTAATGGAGTGCCCCTAGTCCTATTATCTGAAAAAGTAAATAACCAATTCACATGTCCTGGTTCAAGACCCCGCTCATGATCTTAAACACCTCTATCATATCCCCCCTCAGCCGTCTCTTCTCCAAGCTGAAAAGTCCTAACCTCTTCAGCCTTTCCTCATAGAGGAGCTGTTCCATACCCCTTTATCATTTTGGTTGCCCTTCTGTGGACCTTCTCCATTGCAACTATATCTTTTTTGAGATGCGGCGACCAGTACTCAAGGTGCGTATTTCTAAAGTTCCCAGGCAAGCTGTGCCAAAACGGCATAAGAATACATAAAGAGAAAAACTGACTGAGGCTATCAGATGATTCCATTCCAGCAATCTAACAAAAAGTGTACCTGCTATCCAGAATCCTTCTGGGACTGCAGATAAAACATTCGCCATATAATCCACCAAGATGCTGCCGGGAAAGCAGACAGCAATATTAAGCCACTAGAAGGCTCCACAAAGAAGTGTTTGGAAATAATGCCTGGGCTTAATATCTTCTGCTGCAGTTCACAAGCGAGGAGAGATTAAGGTAATAAGGTGGAAACAGTCTGAAAGCCCGCAGAGCCTATCATTGAGAATATATCACGCACTGAAAAATATCCTTCAGACACAAAGTAGAGCCCTGGTTTGCAAAACAAAAGAATGGGCAGAAGAACAGCAAAACGAAGCCCCATCACACTAGTGAAGAAACGAGGTAACTAAACCACGTCTTCCAAGAAGTACACATTTTAATCAGATGGGCTCTAAGGGGGTTGTATTCAGCCACTCTGGAAGTTTGTTTATTTAATACAGCCTTTTCCCCTTAATCACAATTTGAGTGAATTTAGTACTAAAGAAAAGTGCTAGACTGACAGCATAAAAAATCCCATTGATCTGGAAAGCAGGCGCAGTGTAGGCAAATCAAGAATTCCCAAACATTGTTCCAACCAACCATATATTGGGGGGGGGGGGGGGGGGGGGGTACCCCTTGGGTTACAGGGCAGTTAGGTTTTGTGGCCCATTAGACCATTATGCAGCTGCACAATGTTAGATTGAAGAGTCCAAAGGTCAAAGTCCAATCTTCTCCTATGCAGCCAACAACCTTGCCTAGGTAATTGATAATTCAGAGGAAGGTGGGGGAAAAAAATCCTTCATGACCCAATACACCGCAATCAGATTAAGTCTTTGGAACAGCACTTTTTTTTTTCAAGTGACTAGATCAGAGCCAAAGATTTTTCTCCAAAATATCCAGTTTTCTCCTGGCAAATATTTCAGGGATTTCACCTCTGGATAAAGAATCCCTTCCTTCAATCTATGAGGAAGTCTAATTCCCCTTAGCACACGTCCCCTTGTTTTATTAGTTGCTCCTGAGATAAAAAGATTATCTGCAAGATCCTTGTAAAGCACAGGGACAAATGTGTAAAGTATTAAATCCTCTTCAATCATTCTTCTGAGGATAACAGACCCAGCATAAAAAGATACCAACATGCATGCCCTTTTGGCTCCTTTATTAGTTTAGTGACTCTTTCCTGCGATTTTGAACATGAAGGCACAAAACTGAGCCCAGGGAGGAATAAAAAAAAAGGAAGAACACTCAGGCACCAATCTAAGCTCCTAATTCTTAGGAGGGATAGGGATTTCTCCCATTACATTTTCCTTTTTTTAGTCTGTTTTGTTTCTTCTCATTAAGTTTGATTTTCCTTTTCCTCCCCTCTAGGTACCATCCTTACCTCTCCCACTTCCATTCTGTCCCCCTGGCACTAGCCTCCATCATCTTCCCATCCCTTCAGTCTCTATCCTGAAAGGCAGGACGGCATCTCTGTCAGGGCTGGGGACTCTCCAACAGCAGCCACATCTCTTTGTGCTTTGCTTCCTGCTCCAGCGCTGGGGGACATTTTAGGTACCCATGATTTTTTAACAGCCTTAACCTCGTCCAAATTCCAAGTGGGGCTGTCAAAAGACTTCTATAATGGAAGAATTATGTCCATGCTCTCACCCCTGCAGCTACGCAGGCAAACCTGCCTATTTGGCCCCTGCTGACTTTTGAACCCTCATTCCTGATTTTTCTCTTCGCCGGGATTAACAGGTGGTGTTTCATGCAAAGCACACTGCACCTGGGCTTTAGACTCCAGTGCATGCCACAGTCCCTGGTTCATGTTAAAAATCACATCCAAAACATCTGCCCTGTCTCTCCAATCTGAAACAGGACAATAGGATGCCAATCATGACAACTGTATGGGGTATTTTTTCAGTGATGTTCATACCCTGTCCTCTCAGAAATGGGAAGAGACCAAAATGACATGTAGGCTAGAAAATAAGACAAAAAAAAAAAAACAGTAGGTCACAACGAGCAGAACAGATGCGTTCAGCAGCACACTGCCAGTCTTAAAGTCAAAGACACTAATCCCACAAACCACCCAATATAGAATGACTGAAGTTTCCTGAGAAACAGAAAAGTAATCAATATAACCTATTAAAAAAAAAAAAAGCCTATCAGGAAGTTAACCATAGCGGTTATGTGTAATGCAGACTGCTAAAGGGCAAGAGGTGACAAGTAGTAGGATAGGGTCAGTGTAGCTGACAGTGTTTAAGCAAATCACAAAGTATCTGTGCTCAAACATACAAGGTAACATGCATTCCTCAAGTGAACTTTGTGCATGTGAAAGATTTCAACTTGACAGCACTGGAAACCAAAATCAATCAGTTTATCTACTGGTTCTGCACAAGCAGCAGTACAAGCTTCCCTCACGTGAACATGTGCAGCATGGGCAACTACAAGCTTCCATCACATTCTGTCCAGCCAATGTATCTCAACCTGCTCTGACAGATCCACCTTGAGAGACCAGTACAACTTAACCCCCTTTAGAACAGGTAAGGGGATTATTAAAAACAGAAAACAGTTTCTAACAGTCTCTATTCCCACCCTAAGAGGTTAACCATAACAAAAGAGTCCAGAATTTGCTATTAGCAAAGAAAAAAAAACACAGTTCTTAACCCAACTGCTTTCTTACAACAGGCTACCTTTTTTAGAAAAAAAAGTCTTAACTAAGGGGAAACAAAATAAGATAGAATGCCTCATCTGCAAATACTAGCTAGCACTATTACAGAAAGCTCCAGGATTTGAAACAACCAAGCGCTGGGGAAGGACATTTAACATCTATAATATTCAAGTAGATGGACTTTGAGAGAGACAGGGTAGAATCAGTTTAATAAAACTCTGCTTCAAATTCTGGTCCATACCATAGCCTGTGAGCTCTGAGGCTGGCCTGTTCATTGCATTATGTATGTAAGAAGGCTCATTCCCCTCTTTTCTGCTTAAGATTTTCTATTTCTTCCCAGAACTTTATCCATCACTATGCTTTTCATCATAAGCAAATGCTTTAGCTACATCACTGCCTTCTACGTCTCTATCCTTCCACACACAAATGCTTTTCCTCAGTAATTTACAGATCCTGATCATGGATAACATTTTGATGTTAGTTCATGATTTCCCTTCTGTTGAAGTTATATTTATATACACAATCTAGCTGTTTCCCCTTTTCATTCTTATTTTTTAAAAGTCATTACTCAGAGGATACTTATGCTTTAAATTTCAAAAAGCATTTCTGCTTAGCTACTCTCAACACCAACCAAGATAAATAAATCAGGGCACTGCGCCCGCTGAGTGCATATAGCAGTATGATTGATAGCAAAGTATGAAAACACAAACAACTGAAAACGAACTCAAGAAGTAGGGGCTTTTTGGTTAAGGGGTGGAGGTTAATCAGAGGGGATGTGAGCATAATAAAACATCAATGCCTCAATAAAAAGTACCAAGAAACTAAGAAGTGCTTAAGACCAAAACAAAGGAGGGGCCAAGACTCAGACAAGTTAATAAGTCTAATCATCATAGACAATACTGATACCTCCCCACTATATTGCACTACAGTAGTCCAAGTTTGTCAGTGATCTAAGGTAATAAGCAGTGAGGTGTAAAAGTATTAAAAAAAAAAGAGACGGATTCTTTCAGCTAAGCCCCAGTGCCAGAAGATAAAGGGGGTCCCCCATCCCACTCTGTACCTACGAGATAAAAGCTTCGTGCATCTGGCGGTGGGGGGGGGGGGGGGGGGGGGGGGGAAGGGAAACACAGGACCTTCCCGACACCTTTCGAAATCTGCCTCTCCCCTCCCCCAGCTCCCCTGACAATGATACATGGGAATGAATGAACTTTCCTCAAAGCAAAGAGCACGCACACACACACAGAAAACGCATTTCTAAGCCCCTCGAGCAAGTTAAGTGCCAGGCTGCCCCGGAATCTGCAAAAGTGCTGGGGTTTGAGGGGAAAGGGGGAGCGGGGTCATGGCCAAACCTGAACCTGCCGGGGAGGAGTAGAGGAAGGGGATGGGGGGGGGGGGGGGATTACAAGAGAAAGGTAAGAAAGGCTCCAGGGTAACAAAGGAAAGGGGGGGGGGAGAGATAGAGACAACCACCACCTACCGCCGCAATGAACTTTCCCGTCTGGTGACACCGCCCCTGGCCCTCCCGACCCGGGCGGCCCTCTCCTCAGGTTGGTTTTTTTTTTTACCTGATTGTCCATGGCTGGAGGACCCCGCGCCACCTCCTCCTCCGGGCCTGGGGGGAGGAATGTCCAAGGCTCCTCCCCGGCTCACGGCCCCGCCGCCGCCACCGCCGCCGTCGTAAACGTCCTCTCGCCGCTCATCGTGCTTTCCCCGCCCCCACCCCTCTCCGCCTGCCGCCGTCGTCGCTTCCCCCTCCCCCCCACCCCACTTTTTCCCAAAAAAAAAAAAAAAAAAGTCGCGCGCGTGCACGCGCTCACACACACACACACACACACAAGGAAACCGGAAGCGGAGCGCTGAAGCGGTTGGAGAGACACCAAGTACACAGGCAGGCAAACAACAAAAAAAATAAAAATAATAATAATCAGCCCGAGCCCCCTCCAACCGAACCTAGGCCGCAGCCTGTCCCACCCCTCCCCCTCAACTTCTCGCTCGCTCGCGAAGGCGGCGCTGCTGCTGCTGCTGCTGCCACGGCTGCGGCCAATCACGGGGCCGAGCGAGCGCCCGGAGTTACGGCTCGAATCCCACCAATCAAGGGCGGCGGCGGGGAGGCGGGACTTCCGCTCCCGCTGGAGGGGGGCGTGGCGAAGGCGGACAGGAAAAAAAAAAAGACTTAAGGTGGGAGTGACGTGCGAACGGACCAATTGGAGTAATCGGGAGACTGGGCTCGCGCGTTGCCCTGGTAAAGTTAATGTCTCCGGCCTAGGTGTGAGTTGAGGGCTTTATGGTTGGGGGGAATGGCTTGGGACCCATCTGGCTTTGGGTGGGGGGGAGAGAGGTTTGCTGGAGGTAGATTTTGTTTCATTTCAAAGCATTTTTTTTTGCTTTCACTGATTTCTTTAACTTCTCCAAACGAGCCCCCAGGTTTGAACTTTGCCCTGGCATTTGTGAAGCCTGCCTTTCGCACGTGGCTACGATGTGGCCTGTTCTTCCAGTACCCGAGGGGCCCCTCAGCCTGAGTCGCCCACAATCATTTACCAGAGTGGACAGAGATGGTTTTATTTAATTTTTGTTTCAAAACTTTTAACTGGGAAATGGCATACATGTTAATCAGAACTCAACACCGAGCTATACAAAAAAAACCCAAAACTATAAAGATTAAGGAGTGCGCCAGCAGTTGCCATTTTATTAACTTTCGGAGTTTTGCTATAGATTTTTTTTTTCCCCAGACATTTGGTAGAAATAATATTGTAACATTAGTAAATGACAGCAAGTCAAAACCAAAGAAAGTACATCGGGTCTGCGAGCAAGGTGCAAGGTCCTGCAAGCCGCTCTGACTCCTGGTTTAGGGTTATAACTGCTGCTCCATGCAGGTACCGCCTGTTATCCTGATTGTTCATTTCCTTCCTCTTGCCACTAGGGATCCTCTTTGTTTAGCAATCTCATGCCCTTTGGAATTTGGTTACTGTTCTTATTTATTTATTTATTTATTTTAAGTTTTTCTATACCGCCATTCGCGATAAAAATCTCATCATGTCGGTTTACAATTAACAAGTGGATAGGGAACAGAAAGGTAAAAAATAACATTGATCCTAATAATAATAATAATAATAATAAATAACTGTGGGAAAACTATTTCCTGTCGCTGTGCCAGAGGCTACCCGTTAGAGCTCCCTATCATGACCTCTAGGTTTAATTCCTTTCAAGTAGTTAAAAGACTGCATCATTCCCTACAGTCTTGGGGCATGGATGAGATCCCTGTTATTTAAATCCTCGTCAGATGCTGGGCTTAGCAGAAAGAAATAACTGATCTTAAACAAAATCTAGCCCTTAGGGGTTATTTTCGGCTGTGGTCGTTGGTGCGTTAGTGTTATAATCTAGTGTACACTGTTTTCATGGTTAGGGAACGTGGTCAGTTGTTGGTCTTCTACACTTATTTCATATTCAGCTCGATACAGTATCGTCTGGTCGAAGATTGCCCGTCTGTAACGTGCTGGGAGCGCACAATACAGACGAGTAAGGCCATCCAGCGATACAGTCTCCAGTTTCACGCGTCCTTAGCGCTTTGTAAAATAGACACATTACCCTTTCCGCACCCAGCATGTAAATGAACGAAAAAGCTGTATAATGAAGGAATTAGCTATTCCCCTCCGATACTGTAACGGGCGCTGATATTATCTCCTTAGGAACCCGCTGTTTTGCCGCGGCCTTAACGTGCTAGTTTACCGCCTCCCCCTAGTAGGAGTTAGGACTGTGAAACAAATCCATCGACACCGCTTAAGATACTCAAACACAATAAAACAATAAGCCTGGCACCCTCCTTGATGTAGTACGTCCCGGATGCCCCCCCCTCCCCAGCGCGCCCGCCACTACCCCTTTCATCAGCTGCATCCACCCATTATGCCCCTCACGGGCATGTCCCGCTTCACAGAGCGCTCCCACTCAAATCCGTTCATGGGTATATACCCTTTCGCCCCCCTCACAGCACCATGCTACCACTGCGACCCGGCAGTCCCGTGAGGCCTACAAAAAAAAAAAAATCCCCGGCTCCCGCGCCCCCGCACTGGCTCGCCGACTCTACCCCCCTCCTTCCGATCGGGCGGGTAGGCGGCGGCGAAAAGCAAAAAAAACCAAAATCAATTTTTTTTTTTTTCAAAAAGCGACATCACACAATGCATAAAATAATTTCTCCAGCCTTAAAGCGACAATTTTGTTTTTTTCCAAAAGCGACTTACTTTTGGGATCTGTCAAGATCCCAAAAGTAAGTCGCAAAAGTAACTTACTTTTCTGAAGCCATCAGGAACACGATCTTAGCTCCTCCGGACGAAGACGAAGATGGCCGCCTGCACGGGGAAAGCGTGCAATTGGCAGCTGAAGACGTGACGTCACGACGTTTGGCGTCACGAGATGTGACGTCACGTCTTCAGCGGCCAATTGCACGCTTTCCCCCGTGCAGGCGGCCATCTTCGTCTTGAGCTACGATCGTGATGGCTTCAGAAAAGTAAGTTACTTTTGCGACTTACTTGACAGATCCCAAAAGTAAGTCGCTTTAAGGCTGGAGAAATTATTTTATGCATTGTGTGATGTCGCTTTTTGAAAAAAAAAAAATTGCTTTGGTTTTCGCCGCCGCCTACCCGCCCGATCGGGAGGAGGGGGTAGAGTCGGCGGGCCAGTGCGGGGGCGCGGGAGCCGGGGATTTTTTTTTTTGTAGGCCTCACGGGACTGCCGGGTCGCAGTGGATGCAGCTGATGAAAGGGGTAGTGGCGGGCGCGCTGGGGAGGGGGGGGGGGCATCCGGGACGTACTACATCAAGGAGGGTGCCAGGCTTACCGAACCGCTGCTATTGCCTCTGCTCGCAGGTCTATTTCGCCGGCTTGCTGCACGCTTTCGCTTTGCTCGGCTCTGCTCGGCTCTGCTTTTTCTCCTCTCCCGTCTGTCTTCGCCGCTGTGCCTCACCTCCTTCCGGAGCAAGGCTGCTTTCGCGCCCTGCTCCGGGAGGAGGAGAGACACAGCGACGAAGCAACAAAGACTTTTTGTGTTTTTTACACTTCCTGGTACCTGTCATTCCAAATGTCATTTGAAATGACAGGTACCAGCGCACCCAGGTTACTGTATAGGCGCTGTATTAAGCGCCTATACAGTAAAATGGGTTACGCGGGCATAACCTTTCCCTAACGCTTTAAAGCCGCGGCATGCATTTGCATGCAATTAGAAGAGAGTATCGGGGAGTTAGTGAAGAGAACTGTGCGTGCGGGGAGCCTGACACTGCCGCACTGTTTCTACCGCGGTCTTACTGTATCGACCTGATTGTTACAGATCCTAAACTGTGTTGAGTGTATGGGAAGTGCATGAATATGATTGTAGATATGAGTTGTGGGCATGGAAAACTGGGAAAAGGAGTAATGTCTTGAGCCTGTTGTTGTTTGCATGGACTCAAACTGTATACAAGTAATGTATTTTCGTACATTGGTATGTTGAGTTGTATTGGTTCAAATATTTAAAAAAAAAATCAGTATCATAGGCTCCTGTCCCTCCTCTCCCCTACGATATACAGTACATATGTAGGTCCTCAAATCTCATCTCCTATGTCTTTTTTGTTGCAGACCCCACACCACAATTTTGGTTGCCTTTTTCATGCCCATTTCTAACCTATCTGTCTTTTCTGAGATACTGCCTCCAGAACTGAACACAGTACTCTAGGTGAGGCCTCTTCAATGACCACAACAATGGTATTTTGTCACCTTTTTCCTGCTAGTTATTCCTCTCTCTCTGCAGCTTAGTATTCCTCTTGCCCTAGCCCCAACTGATCACATTGTTTTGCTCCCTTCAAATCATTAAACACTATCATTCCGTGATCTATCTCCCAGTCAGTGCACATCAGTCTTGTCCCCCCATTAAGTACAGCCTCTTGAATTTCTACCTAATCACCCATCTCTTCTCAAAGTGAGTTCCATTTACCACTACTTCTGCTGTCTATTAGTCAACCAGTTTCCAATCAGTTGTACCATCTTGGAACCCTCTCCCAGGCTGTTCTTTTATTCATGAGCCTCCAATGCAGGATTGTATCAAAGCTTTGCTGAAATCCAAGTAAATCACATTAAATGCCTGCCCTTGATCTAATACCCTAGACACCCAATCAAAAAATCTATCAGATTGGTTTGACACAACCTTCCTCTGGTAAAAATTGTGTACCTCGGATCCTGCAACCCACTGGATTGTAGATACTTCCATTAATTTTCCCACCACTAAGATTTGCTTTTTACAGTCTTTTCTCTGCTATCAATTTTGTGAAGCAGGACCACAACCGCCCCTCTCCAATCTTGCAGCCCCACTCCCATCTATTGGATAGGTCCTTCAGGGGGACCCATTAGCAAGTGCGGGGGTGCACATTGGCACATTTGCATTGACCCACGCCCAGGGACGCGGGCATTTTATAACTTGCAAACATATATCTGCACATGTTATAAAATAACCTGGATGTGTGCACATGTGCGCCTAATTTAAATGGGTGTGCAAATCCAACTTCTACCACGTAAGTCGGATTTTAAAAGGGGTGCACACCCCCACCATTCCCAGTTTACTAGTTTGTCCACCAATTCGCCCAGTTAACAGCTAGGTCCTCCAACTCCCCCACCCCGGTTTGATAGCCTACACTCCCCCCAGTTACCCTAGACCCTTTAAGCCCCTCCAAAATGGCTAGATCCTTTTATTTTATAACTTAAATGTCATCTATAGCAGAAGCAAAGTTACACAGCAGAGGAGCTCCAGACATGCCGGGGCATGTAAGCATTTATGGTTCCATCTCTTGGCCAGGCCCTGAAACCCCCACACCCCACCCAGACCATGCCAATGGCACACCCCTTTTTGGAAACTTTTGAGATGTGCGCACAGTGGGATTGGTGCGCTTATTTGGGTGCTCTTTAAAATACGGACGGTGCGTGTCAGCCTGACGTCTTTGCACATTCCCTAATTGATGCACTCACTTTTCAGTGTTCTGGGATGTATCTCATCTGGTCCCGTGGCCTTGTCCGCTTTCAGTTTTGCCAGTTCCACCCAAACACTCTCCTCTGTAAATGGGGTGGTATCTACCCCACATCCATCCATTATTCTTGCCAACCAGCTACGATCCTCTTCCGAGTTCTTTAGTGAGCCCAGAACTGAAGTATTTGTTTAATATTTATGCTTTTTCTTCGTCTCTCTACACACATCATTGCTTATCACCTTTAAGTCTTATAATTCCACCTTTGGCCTTCCTTTCTCTGACAAAACTGAAAGAATGTTTTGTGTTCTTGCTTTACCTCCTTCGCCATCCTTGCTTTCATGTAAGCTGTTGCCAGCCTGCTTATTTTCCTTGTCTCTTTCAGCTTCACCAGGTACTCTTGCCTGTGCTGTTCTTTTTAAGATCCTTTTTCTTTTTGGAATGCCGCTCTTTTTGTCTTTATTTTATCGACCACCTCCTTGGAGAATCATATGTTTCCTTTTCCTCTTAGTTTTATTACTTGCATAAATGTTACCATTATTATAGCTCCTTTTGGTCAGACCCACTGTTGTTCCACTTCATCTATCTTCTCCCAGCCTTCCAACTCCTCTTCAAGGTACTTCCTGATTTTAGCTAAGTCAAGACCTTATTTACTAACAGGTCAATACAGTAAAGTGCGGCCGCGGTTACCCCGCTCCTAACCCGCTTTCTACTCACTTTCCGGCCGCGTTAGCCCTTCCTGCGATCCACAATCCCCTTTAACCTACTCTTACCGCGTCCTTAAATCCCCGGGTAACCCCTTCTGCCCGCGGCATGTATATTAGATGTAAACGATCGAATTAGCTATTCCCTCCCATACAGTAACGCGCGCCCCGACTATCGCTTTTTTACCCTGCCGTTTTGCCGCGCATTTAACCTGCTAACTTACCGCTTACCCTTACCCCTGCGTTAGAGGCAGGGGTAAGGGTAGGCGGCAAACTTACCCCCAGTCCCCGCTCACCTGCCCTGGCCGCGTCAATGGGTGCTGGTCTCCGGGGCAGCCCCAGTCCTCTCCCCCCTCCTCCCGAAGCAACAAAAGCGGAAAAAATCTAAATCGAAAAAGCCAAAAAAAAAAAAAAAAAGTAGCAACGAAGTGGACGGTTCTCCTACGCTCGGGATTGCCAGTTCTCTCTCCCCTCCTCCCGGAGCAAGGCGCGTAAAGCAGCCTTGCTTCGGGAGGAGGGGAGAGAGGACTGGCAGTGTAAAGCAACGACTTACTTTTTTCGCAGCCCTCCTCCGGAGACGGACATCAGCGGAAACGGATCACGGCTCCCCTGCCTCCCGGAGGCGAAGATGGATGCCTGCACGGGCAAAAGCGGCCCCTGTGCGTGCAATTGGGCCGCTCAAGGTGTGACGTCATGACGTTTGTCGTCACGACATGTGGCATCACGTCTTGAGCGGCCCAATTGCACACACAGGGGCTGCTTTCGCCCGTGCAGGCATCCATCTTCGCCGGGAGGCAGGGGAGCCGCGGTCCGCCGATGTCAGTCTCCGGAGGAGGGCTGCAAAAAAAGTAAGTCGCTTTACACTGCCAGTCCTCTCTCCCCTCCTCCCGAAGCAAGGCGCAATCCCGAGCGTAGGAGAACCATCCACTTCGTTGCTACTTTTTTTTTTTTGGATTTTTCAATTTTTTAGATTTTTTACGCTTTCGTTGCTTCGGGAGGAGGGGAGAGAGGATTGGCAATCTCGAGCGTAGGAGAACCGTCCACTTCCTGGTACCTGTCATTTCAAATGTCATTTGAAATGACAGGTACCAGCGTGTCCGTGAAGCGTTAGGCCAGCGCACCCAGGATACTGTATAGCGCTCTATACAGTAAAATGGGTTGCGCGGGCCTTCACGGACGCTTCTTGGACGTGGCTTGCATTTGCAAGCTATTTACTTACAGTATCAAGCGGTAGGTGAGCCTGACTGTGCGTGTGGCAACCGCGGGTGCGCCCGGCACTAACGCAGCTCTTCCTACCGCTCCTTACTATATCGGCCTGTAAGCATTTTTCCTAGCAACACAAAATGGGAGAAATCCTTAGTAAACCATGCCCTGAGTATTTTTAAAATCCAGGACTTTGTTTCTTGTGAGTTCTTTCTCCCTTGGCTGCTCTATCAAGCCATATCTAATGATTACTGGTGTTCAGATGGGCACCTACTGGACATTTGTGAGGACCAGGTCCAGTATCACCCCTTCCCCTGTGGGTACCAGTAACATTTGTTTCAGCTGAATCCCTTGAAGGGCATCCTCAATCTCTCGACTCTGCAGAAGGGATACTCCACTCATGCATACAGACATTGGATGGGTGCTTGAGTGTCAGACATCATACCGATGCAAAATGATTGAAGTAAACCTTTAGATTCCAGCAGGTATTGGTGAACAATAACGCACGATATAGCAGCTGGCAATGTCTTTTCGTTTTCAGCAGGAAGTTGAATCCTTCCACTTAATGGTCATAACAACATCATGTCCCCAATGAGGTTGTGTTGCAGGGTGTAATTTCCCCCTTCATATTGTACAGATTCTCAAACTCAGCCAAAAGGTGGAGAAGGGACCATGCTCAAGTCCTAGATCAGACCATGTGCTTGGATCTTAGCCAAAAGGCTGAGAAGCAGGAGATCAATACCACTTCATCTGAGCATAGGTGCGGAAAATAATGGAGACACTTGCAAAAATAGACTCGAATGTAAATGGAATTTCTAAATTAGAGGGATTTTGTAATTTTAGGGAGACTCTGAACTTTCAGCATGTTTACTAGTATAATTACCCAAAAGTCAATGGAGGCAAATGGTGCTAGAAAGAGGGTGACTTCCTCAAAATGAAGGTGGATCTTTGAAGTGGGGGAGGAGGTTTGGGAGAGGGAGGGATCTACCAAGTCAGATACCTTGCAGTCCGCTGAGTTACTACTGAGAAAGATTTTCTTTTTTTTTTCCCCATACATAGACATTACATGGCCATAATGAGCAGGGAATAAAAGATTAATAGACCAAAAAAAAAAAAAAAAAACCCAAAGTAATACCTTTTTAATTGGACTAACTCCCAAAAGCTAGTCTGATAAAAAAATATCACCTTACGTTTTTGTTTGCTAATCTTGATTTCCATGCATAAAATAGACTAACATGGCTACCACAGTACAGTCACGACCAATCAATTTCAAGTGTGTCGTTGAGTCAAATAATGTAAAGAGGGTGATTCACTCTTTAAAAAAAATGAGAAAGCATGGGATAAGTTACAGCAGTAATAGGATGGCTGTGGGTGAAGATCCGTAAGAAGCAGAGTGCATGGGAAGGATGCAGCGTGAAAAGGGCCCTGAACAATGGCAGCTGCAGAAAATGTGTACGAGGGGAGGCACAGGGAATTTCAAGGTGAGCAGGCACCAGGGACCTCTCAGACCCATCAAAGTGGTCCAGCTAGTGGAGTGGAAGGGGGGGCGAGCTCCTTGTCAGGGAGGCCACCCCTAAGCCTTAAATAGAAAGGGGGAAGGGGAAGAGCAAGAAAACAAAAATGCAGAATAGGACTGCTGGCTTCCAAATCCACAACTGCTGAACCATCCCCTGGCTGCTGAACAGGAGAAATTAACTTTTCTTTTTTTGCCCTCTAAACCGCTCTTTCACAAGATGAGAGGCAGTGCTGTGTTGGAACTTCAGAAGAAAACCAAAATAAGAAGCAGATATTTTTTTGCTTCCTAGGGCTATTTCCCAAGAGATGTTCCATCTTGCTTCAGAAAAAGTTTACCCCGCAGTACACACTAAATATGTTGGCATCGAACAGAGAGACAGACAGAGGGAGCACGGCTGGACTGGAAGTCCCAGCCCCCTAAGCACAAGTTTGAAAGAAGCAGACTTTGGCAGCTCTCCATGGAAAGACGGTTAGGGCTATGTAGACACAGGCAGACGTGGTAAGGTGAACTCTCGTCAGCCTTGTCTCCAGATATGCAACAGAAAAGAAACACATTGTCTGTATTTTTAAACGTTTTCTTTGCCCCAAGGAAAATGTTGTTTTGTTCTATATGCACTGTGATTCAAGGAAATGATTGCTTTATGATTAGCAGAGAGGAGGCTGGAAACTACAGGCCGGTTAGCCTCACCTCTGTGGTGGGAAAAGTATTGGAATCGCTGCTGAAGGAAAGAAAAGTGAACTATCTACAAACAGCAGAATTGCTGGACCAGAGGCAGCATGGTTTCACCAAGGGAAGATCCTGTCAGACGAATCTGATCGACATTTTTGATTGAGTGACTAAGGAATTGGATAGAGGAAGAGCGCTCGATGTCATCTACTTGGATCTTAGCAAAGCTTTTGATACGGTTCCGCACAAGAGGCTTGTGAATAAAATGAGAAGCTTGGGAGTGAGTGCCAAGGTGGTAGCCTGGATAGCAAACTGGTTGAAGGACAGAGGACAATGTGTGATGGTAAATGGAACTTACTCGGAAGAGAGATCAATTGTCAGCGGAGTGCCGCAAGGCTCGGTGTTGGGACCGGTCCTATTCAATATCTTTGTGAGCGACATCGCGGAAGGGATAGTGTTATGTTTAAGCGGTGCTTGGGTGGATTCTCGGGTACTGTGGCAGATGACCATGCCCACGGTGAGGAGCCCCGTGAGGCGCCACAGTACTGGGCTAAACGCAGGACTCACAAACACAGAGTTAGTTCTTTATTATACAGCTTGGAGTATACCACCAGAGGTGGCAGTAGTGAGGTAGTCTGGATGTAGCAGTCTCAGGACCCTCGGTAGAGGGGACCCTTCTCACCCCGTAGGGATTCCGGTGTAGGTTTCCCAGTAAGGCAGTACTGTGGATGAGAGAGACTGAGAGTTAGATTACTCTCTAGATGGTTGCTGTAGGTATGCGATTCCACCAGGTTGAAGAAGATAGTACAGGCACCGAGGCAGGGAGAGCAGGCCCTCGAGGAGCGAGTACCTGATCCTTGTAAGGCACCTGAAATAAAGCAGAGGGCCCCCAAGGAGTGGGTACCCAGGTTAGCAATTACCCCGAAGGGCAGAGAGAGAGCTTCCAGCGGTAGCACGGAAGCGGCAGAGTAGCTTAGACCGGCCAAGACCAAGTCCTTGCTAACTCAATGAGCTAGCAACATAGTACAGGCTACATACCCGGATGGCGTGACGACAGTAGAGGGGAACGCCCCGAGGTTCGCGCCATTGCTGGAATAAAAACATGGGTGACGTGCGCGCGCACACTAGTAGGCCCTAGGGAGGAGCATGGCAGGAGGCAGCACCATAGCCGTTCTGGGGACTCCAGAGAGGGCGGCTTGTAGACACGGCAGCAGCAGCCATTTTCTCTAGGGATGTGGGAGGAGCCGTGAACAAGGTGAGGCACACAGGGCGAAGCCGTCTAGCACCGACGGACGCAACAGATAGAAGGTAAGGTTTGTCTTTTTGCGGATGGTACTAAGATCTGCAACAGAGTGGACATGCCGGAAAGAGTGGAGAGAATGAGACGGGATTTAAGGAAGCTGGAAGACTGGTCGAAGATATGGCAGCTGAGATTCAATGCCAAAAAGTGCAGACTCATGCATATGGGGTGTGGAAATCCGAAGGAAATGTATTCGATGGGGGGTGAAGGGCTGATGTGCACGGAGCAGGAGAGAGACCTTGGGCTGATAGTGTCTAACGATCTGAAGTAGGCGAAACAATGTGACAAGGCGATAGCTAAAACCAGAAGAATGCTGGGCTGCATAGAGAGAAGAATATCGAGTAAGAAAAGGGAAGTGATTATCCCCTTGTACAGGTCCTTGGTGAGGCCTCACTTGGAGAACTGTGCTCAGTTCTGGAGACCATATCTCCAAATGGACAGAGACAGGATGGAGGCGGTCCAGAGAAGGATGACCAAAAAGGTGGATGTTCTTCATCGAATGACTTATGAGGAGAAATTGAAGAATCTAAATATGTACACCCTGGAGGAAAGGAGGAGCAGAGGTGATATGATACAGACTTTCAGATACTTGAAAGGTTTTAATGATCCAAAGACAGCGACAAACCTTCTCCATTGGAAAAAAATCAGCAGAACAAGGGGTCATGATTTAAAGCTCCAGGGAGGAAGACTCAGAACCAATGTCAAGAAGTATTTCTTCACAGAGAGGGTGGTGGATGCCTGGAATGCCCTTCCGTGGGAAGTGGTGAAGACCAAAACTGTGAAGGATTTCAAAGGGGCGTGGGATAAACACTGTGGATCCATAAAGTCTAGAGGATGTGAATGAAGAGAAGATGCGTGGGGGTGGCTTGCGGGAATGACAGCGACTACCTGGAGATTAATACCCTTATTCAATAAACATACACATGCAACTCCAACACTGCTCTATGCTTCAACGGCAAGAGAAAATGTGGAAAAAAGGATTTGCATTCACAAAAAAGCGGGGGACTAGCTTGCTTGTTGCGGCAGTTACTACCCCAAATCAAATAAGCCTGATACTTCACTTTCAATGCATATCCAGCATAGCTCTCTGCTTCAACAGCAGGGGGGGAGAATGAAGAAAAGATGATTTATATTCAGACGACAACCAACAAGGACTGAATTACATAGTCTGGGTAAACAAATAAGCATGGGTGTAGCTTGCTTATTGCGGCAGTTACTACCCCTAACCAAATTAACAGGTCGATACTCTAAGGCCGCGGTAGAAAGAGTGCGGCAGTGCCGGGCGCACCCTCATTCCCCGCACGCACAGTTCTCTTCACATACCGCTCGATACTCTATTCAAATTGCTTGCAAATGCAAGCCGCGTCCAACCCGTGCTCAACGCGCGTCCATGAAGCGAAACCCCTTTTACTGTATAGGCGGTATATTCAGCGCCAATACAGTATCCCGGGGTGCGCTGGTACCTGTCATTTCAAGTGACATTTGAAATGATAGGTACCAGGAAGTGGATGGTTCCCCCCCTCCCGAAGCAAAGCGCAGGGCGAAAATTAAAACAAAAGGGAATAAAGTGTAAAAAAAAAAGTAAACTTACTGGCGGGAGCCGGCGGGCGCGCGTTCGATCAGGCGGCGGCGGGAGCCGGCAGGCAGGTGGGCACCCATTCATCCAGGCGGAGGGAGCCGGCGGCGAAAGCGGCCTCCGGCAGCCCCCACCGGCAGTGAATGAATGCGCGCCTGTGCGACCCGTGCGATTTCGGCGCTCAAAGCGACGTCAATCGTCGTGACGTCACACCTTGAGCGCCGAAATCGAACGGGTCGCACAGGCGCGCCGAAATCGAACGGGTCGCACAGGCACGCATTCATTCAGGCGGAGGGAGCCGGCAGCGACAGCGGCGTCAAGCGTCGTGACGTCACACCTTAGGCGCCAAAATAGCACGGGTCGCACAGGCGCGCCGAAATCGCACGGGTCGCACAGGCGCGCATTCATTCATTGCCAGCGGGGGCTGCCGGAGGCCGCTTTCGCCACCGGCTCCCTCCGCCTGGATGAATGCACGTCCACCGGCTCCCGGATAAATGCGCGCCCACCCTCCCGCCGCCGCCTGGATCGAACGCGCGCCCACCCTCCCGCCGCTGCCGCCTGGATAAACGCGCACCCACCCTCCCGCCGCCGCCTGGATCGAACGCGTGCCCACCCGCCCGCCGCTGCCTGGATGAATGCATGCCCACCCGCCCGCCGGCTCCCAGATAAACGCGCGCCCACCCTCCCGCCGCAGCCTGGATCAAACGCGCGCCCGCCCGCCAGCTCCCGCCGCCGCCGCCTGGATGAACGGGCGCCCACCCGCGCGCCGGCTCCCGCCGCCGCCGCCTCGATGACCGCCCGCCCGTGTGGAGATGGGGGATTCAGAAAGTGACAAGGTATTTATATATATATATATAAACAACTTTAGCATTTTATGAGAACTGTAATTTTTTTTGTAAGCCGCTGTCAGCTCCCATACGGAACATGTGGGATGAAATAATTTTTTTACACAAATAACTAATGCAATCGGAGTTCCGTGCAGCATCGTTCATGCAAAAAGAAGGGCTGAATGCAGTTTGAAAGCGGGTTAGTATATATGGAGGTCCTCCATGGTGCAGGACTAACACCAGGTAGAGGGTAGGCGGTAAACTAACAGGCTAAGGACGCGGCAAAATAGTGGGTTACAAAGGAGATAATCGGAGCGCGCGTCACAGTATCGGGAGGGAATAGCTAATTCCTTCACTAAATAGCTAATTCGTTCATTTACATATCATATACATGCTGGGTGCGGAAAGGGTTATGCGTTGGTTTCAAGAAGCGCTAAGGGCGAGTGAAACTGGAGACTGTATCGCAGGATCGCTTTACGCGTCCCAATTGTGCGCCCACAGCGAGTTGCAGACGAAGAATCTCCAACCGCGCTTTACAGTATAGACCTGTAAGCTAGATACTTCACTTAGATGCAGCTCCAGCACTGCTCTCTACATCAGTGGTGGGGGTGGAAGGTAAAGAGAACCAAAAAGTTACTAATAAGGGCCAAGAGTAAAAGATAAGTATGAGAAAAAAAAAAAAGTGTGACAGCTTGCTGGGCAGACTGGATGGGCCGTTTGGTCTTCTTCCGCAGTCATTTCTATGTTTCTATGTATTCCCTCTATGGAGTTAC
Source organism: Rhinatrema bivittatum (assembly GCF_901001135.1). Classification (NCBI taxonomy): domain Eukaryota; kingdom Metazoa; phylum Chordata; class Amphibia; order Gymnophiona; family Rhinatrematidae; genus Rhinatrema; species Rhinatrema bivittatum. The sequence goes on from NC_042622.1 coordinate 273,270,595, forward strand.
ACAGCCCTTCCGGCCCCTCTATTAACCTGTGTTACCTCCCCCGAGATTCTAGGCCTTCCAAGGGCAGCGGCAGCTGTGATTGAACACTACTGCAGAGGAACATGAGATTCAGATTGGGACAGGCAAAGGCAGTGGAACTCTTTCCCCCTCCCCCCCCAAAAAAAAATAGAGCAGCCAAGGAAGCATTGATTTTATATATTTTTCATACATTAAGCACCCATTAAATAAATGCACCTTCAACTTCTGAAATGACCTATCAGAGCATTTCTTTCCTGAACAGCCTGCTGCTGAGTCTGGCAATGTATCTCCTGCAGTTCCTCCTGACTCAGGTCATGTGCCACCTCATTCTCTTATCCAGATGATATTCTAATCTCTCTGGAGGAGGCAGGGCCCTGGTTTTGGCTAGATCTAAGACATGCAGCATGCTAGAAAGATCTCACAGACCTTAGTGACGTTGTAGAGAAGACATCCCCCAGATCGGTCCAGGCAGCGGAAATGTGTTTTGAGTAGACCAGAGGCTCTCTCAATGATTGTCCTGGTCTGCCAATGGGTTCTGTTGTAGTGTACATCTTCAGAGTTTTATGGGTTAGCTTGCAAGATCATGATCCAGGTTTTCAGTGGACATCCTCTGTCATCTGAAGGGAAGATCACAGAGGAGAACAGAGTTAGATAGCCCTTAGTGGTGTACAGTGGGATAGTTCACTGGTTGAGGTTGGAACAGCCCTCTTGGGCCAGTGCTATCCCTTTATTTAGGTATCAGGGAAAGAGAAATATTAGTTGCTGTGTAGTGATAGTGATAAGGACATTCCTGCCTAGAAGCCAATCCTCAGTGATGTGCCCTTCCTGGAAGCAGGCATGTATTCCTGATTGCGAGAAGATTTAGGCATCATGACTGGATCCCGGAAACCTGGCCACGACATCCATGATAATCCCTTTGGCATAGCAGACCATCTGTATAGTAAGCTCTTGCAATTGCGATAAGTGTCCTTATAGGGTCATGAGTGCAATCGATAGCCCCCAAGGTAAAAGGAAAGTGTGCAGAGTGGTAGAAATTGCTCATCATTTGCTGCTGTTGCTGTCTGCTCCAAGGGAACAATATATAGTACTATGTTTTCCCAAGAAATGCAATCAGGAACTGCTTAGTACATCTGGAGGTGGCAGTCTGGCTTATTCCAGCCTAGACCCCTAGAGGTGGCTGGAAGCTGCCGGTGGCCAAAAATGTCAGGATGGTAGTGATCTTGCTGTGTACTGACAAGGTATGGCCCCTGTGGGTGGAAGGGTGCAGGTCCTACTCTAACTGCTGGCATAGACATAGTATTGTTAAATATGAACCTGCACAAGACTTGCTTCTTTGATAGAGATCCAAAAACTGCCCTAGTTCTGTATACTCTGCCAGGGGTAGCTCTTCCACCTCTGTTCTCTCTCCTTCCTCAACCATTGTGCTATAAGTATCCATAAGCCTATTGAAATCATTTTTAAGTTAGAATCTACACCACTCACTCCCCACTCCCAATATAGTCTGTCCCAGGTACACTCACAACCCCTATATGTCCCAGTTATACTCACACCCCCCCCGTATAGCCTAGTATGTCCTGGTTACAACTCAGTATGGCCCAGTCTGTCCCAGTTACACTCACCCCCCCTCCCAGTATAGCCCAGTATGTCTCAGGTGCACTCATTCGTACCTCCTGACCTGTTGCTGTGTCCACCCACCCATAAAAGCCAGCCCATCAAACACCAAGTTGAAAAATATCATGAAAGTTTGAATTTGGCTTGTAAACGAGCAGTAGTAAATCTTGCTCAATGTTGCATTCACACACTTTTAAAATACAACAACTTATGTACACACATGTAAACCATGTCCCTACATGCCCATTTTTTTCATGCATATTTTTACTAAAGGGTAAATATATGCATATATGACGGTATATAAAATACAGAATATGCGTGGATGCTTCACATATGCACGTATGCTCATTTTTCTGCATACAACCTTTTGAAAATTCACCCCTAATTGGATTTCATATATAATACAAAGAACATTTACATTTTGTAATTATTTCTCTGTAATTATGGGGAGAGACAGTTGTTTGTTTTTTGGTTTGTTTTTTTTTTAAACTGCTCTCTAGATTCAATATCATCCAATTCTGAAAAATATAATTTCTGGAAAAAATCATGCAGCACACTACTTATTTCTTTATTGGAAGGATGCAGCATCCTATCTTTATCTTTAATTTTTGTTATATATTTAGTATTTCTTTGAGCCTTAATTAAACAAGCTAATAATCTGCCACACTTGTTACCAAATCTATAGAATATATGCTTTTAATATAAACAGTGAAAATTGTGCTCTTTGCTGCAATAAAGTATTAAAGGTAGTTTGAACTGCCAAAAATTCCTCTTTATTGTCCTTAGAACCATTCTTTGCTAAATTGTCTTTAGTCTTACATAATTGTTTTTCCAAGTCCAAAATCTTTTTATTAATAACATATTTTCATCTCTCTGTAAAGGCAACAATTTCACTTTGCATTACTGCTTTAAAGATTTCCCAGAACAGAATAAGATCTGTAGTATGTGCTGTACTAAATTCTGCAAATTCATTCCATTTGGTAATTAAAACGTCCTTAAAGATTGGATAATAGGGAAATCACCACATTTTTTTTTTATCATCTCTGCAGGACACATCAGTCAACACTGAAGTATGATCAGAGATGGCTAAAGGGCCAAGCTCAGCATTACTTATTCTGGAAATAAAACCATGAAGAGACAAATATAATCTACTCTAGGTTGTGTCGTGTGTGCTCTAGAGAGATGTGTAAAATCTTTCAATTGGATGCAGTCCCGCCAAGCTTCTACTATTCATAAATTGTCACATAGAAATGAATACCTCTTACTATTATTAACACTATTTGCATGTCTTGCCCGATCTATCCATTGCCTGGTCTGTTACACAGTTAAAATCCCCTCCCATCACCAATGGAATATCATCTTTAAAAGCTATTTTTTCCAATAAACTAGAAAAAAAAATAAAATAAGTATTAGGAGCATAATAATTGCACAGTATCAGCTTTTCTCCAAATATTTTCCCAATTACAATAGTAATGTTGTGTTTGGGGCATTGTGGACCCTTGGTCGCGGTGGAGATGACTCCTCCCACGGGGAGGGGCCCCGTGAGGAGCCACAGCGATAGGCTGGTCTCAGAAAGCAAATATGGGAGATGGAAAGCTTTATTGTCCTGCTGTAATTAGATGCAGGAAGGTAAGGCACTGATGTCCGCAATGTTCAACTCTGATTTTTTTTTATTATTATTTTTAATTTTCTAATTCCTTAGGAGGGTCTTGTCAGCACAAAAGCACATGCAGATTTCTCATCGTCACTGGATGACACACTCCGCAAAACTTACTCCCCCAAGTATTTATCAGGTCCGTATAATTTTCATAGCATTAGCTGATTCCGATCCTGCTGTTTCTCTGCCTCTGGTTGTATTTTTATTTTATTGTACTTTCACAAGCACAATTTAAATGTTGTGAAACCATATAAAGACTTTATATAAACATCTCCTTTACATTTAAAGTGAAAAAGAGCAAACTGTATGCTTAACAAGTGTCAAAAATCTTTACAAAGTATTCAAACTTCAACGCCCAATTCCTAAAACAAAAACCACACCTCCTCCATGATATTTTAACTGATTCCAAACCAGAAATTTTCGCAGTAACCGAAACCTGGTTCAAACCCTGCGACACCCCCCTCATTAACCAACTTCCCTCTGAAACCTACGACTTCTTCTCTATTCTCCGTAAAAAGAAAAGAGGAGGTGTCCTTCTCCTCATAGCTAAAAAAGAACTCAAGCTTACCTCACAAACCTGCAATATTCCCAATCAATACGAAGTAGGCCTTTTCAAATCGCAATCTCTACAAATCTGCCTTATCTATACCCCTCCTGGTCTACTAGACAAAGACCCCTCCCCCCTCATTGAATTCCTCACCATCTCCCTCTCTCCCGACATACCCACAATACTCCTGGGCGACTTTAACCTCCACGTCGACTCCATCCCACAATCCCCACCATGCGAAGCAGTTATCTCTTCCTTAGAAGCAATGGGCCTTACCCAACTTATCCACTCCCCAACCCACAAAGCCGGTCACACACTTGACCTTATCTTCACAAACTCACTTATCAACGTCATACACGCCCCCACATGCCTCCCTGTCCCCTGGTCCGACCACTCCATCATCAACACAACCCTCTCTCTACAAACCCCATCTCCATCCCCTCCCTCTCAGTCAAAATTCTTCCAATTTCGTAAAACCTGCCCCCTAGACACCCTTGCTACGGCTTGCTCCAACATCCCAAATCACATTGACCTGGAGACAGCAGATAGTGCAATCTCCTCCTGGACAGAAACTACCCAAAAAATCGCTAACAAGTTATGCCCAGTCATTCAAAAAACTATCACACAAACCAAATCATCCAAAAAAACCCTGGTATACCCAGACACTCAAACCCAAATACCCAGCTTAAAGCAGCAGAAAGACATTGGCGCAAACATCCCACTCCTGCCTCAAAAACCAACTATTACCAACTGATGCATGCATACAGAAACGCCATTCAAACAACAAAAAAAGAATACTATGCTAAAAAAATTCACCACCTCCAATTCAACCCAAAGGCACTATTTACACTAGTTTCAAATCTCACCAAACCCAATGCGTCTACACCCCAAGTCCCCTCCTCACAGACACGATGTAATGAAATTGCCCTCTTTTTTAAGAACAAAATATCCAACATCACCGCCAAGTTTAACCCTAACACCAAGAATTCCCCCACTACCAATAGTATAATCCCTCCCACCCCACACTCTCCCACCTCTCTCTCTTCCTTCGAACCCTCCTCCACTCTAGAAATAGAAAACATTTAAAAAAAGATGAGACCCTCCTCCCACCCCTCAGAAACTATCCCTACTAAATTACTACTCGCTATTCCCAAAACAATAGCCTCCTCCCTCTCCAAAATCGTGAACTGTTCCCTGGAACATGGCCTGGTCCCTATCTCCCTGAAACAAGCCGTGGTCAAACCCATCCTAAAAAAACCCTCCCTTGATCCCTCCAACCTATCCAACCTCCATCCCATTTCCAATCTCCCTTTCCTCTCCAAAATCATTGAGAAACTAGTTAACTCCCGTCTCTCTGACCACCTAGAAAAATCCAACTTACTCCTACCTACACAATATGGCTTCCGAAAACACCTCAGTACGGAATCCCTTCTCCTCTCCCTTACTGACACCATCATCAAAGGTATGGCTCTGGGTAACTCCTATCTCATCGCCATGCTCGACATTTCCGCCGCCTTTGATACTGTAAATCATAACATCCTTATCAACACCCTCATCAACATAGGAATCACAGGTACCGCTCTGTCTTGGATTAAGTCCTTCCTACAAAACCGTACCTACACAGTCCTCACTGACAATTTTACATCCCCCCCTGTTAATCTTGATTGTGGCGTCCCCCAAGGTTCCTCCCTTTCCTCCACCCTATTTAACATACTCCCCCTCACAAACTTCCTCTCCAACCTTGGTATTACACACTTCATCTACGCAGATGATGTGCAAATACTCATACCCTTCACTAATTCTGTACTCACTGCTCTCCAAAAATGGAACACCATCCTCGCCTCCATAAACCAACTCCTCTCTGACATGCACCTAGCCCTTAATCCGCAAAAAACTGAACTCCTCCTCATCTCCTCCAAACATGCATCCATACCTCTTCCCTCCACCCTCCTAACTTTCTCTCTGACACAAGAAACCTTGGGGTTATACTTGATAACCAACTTACCTTCAAACCATACATCAAATCTATTCTTAGCAGCTGCTACTTCAAACTACAAACCCTCAAAAAACTTAAACCCCTTCTCTACTTCTCTGATTTCCGCACAGTACTTCAATCTATAATTTTCTCAAAGATTGATTACTGTAACGGACTCCTACTTGGTCTCCCTGCTTCCCACATCAAACCTCTACAACTCCTTCAAAATGCCACTGCACGCATCCTCACTAATGCCAATAAGAAAGACCACATCACTCCCACCCTCATTAATCTCCACTGGCTACCCATTCACTCACGAATTATTTACAAGACCCTTACCCTCATCCACAAAAGTATTACTAACGAACATTACAACTGGCTAAACCCTCCCTTCCTCCCACGTACCTCCACCAGACCCACCCGATCCTCGCTCCGTGGAACCCTTATTCCCCCTTCCATAAAATCCACCAGACTCATTTCCACCACCAAAAGGGCCCTCTCCCTAGCAGGCCCTTCCCTTTGGAACTCCATGCCCCTTGACCTTCGTACCGAACCCTCCACACCCACTTTCAAAAAGAAACTCAAACCTGGCTCTTCTTCCAAGCATACCCCCAATCACAATCACCATCATCCCTTACTGACACCCTAATCCAACCACCCACCCTCACCAACACCCCGCCTCAGGACCCACACCCTGCACCCACTCCCCCCAAAGAACTACAAACCTAAAATGTTAGTTATTACAAACGCCTTTCCCCCTCAATCATTGCTCCTCTGCGCTTTTACTACTTTGTATATAATCGATGTGCTTATCACTTTTCCTCAAACCCCTGTACATATCTTTTCCTTATGTATCCTTTGCACCCTCCCCCCGCCCCCTCCTTTGTCTCTTCTACCCTTATCCCTCCCTCCCCTACTTATTTATCTTGTTTATTGCTATGTTACTGAGTTTGTTACAAACTGTTCCTTTTAAAGGCTTTGCCTATATATCCTTGGTTGTAAGTTATCTGTAAACCGGCACGATGTGCAAACGGCTGCCGGTATATAAAATAAAATAACATAAATAAATAAATAAATTTAGCAAGTTTATTTTGTTTTCTCAGTGTTCAGACAAGTGAATCCAGAACTAGTGGGTTATGCACCTCTACCAGCAGATGAAGACTGAGCAAAGCTGACATCACGGTGTATATATACACCCCTGCAGTGACGACAGCCCGCCAGTATGCTCCATCTCCCTACTGCATCTCTCTACTGGGGATTGTTTAAATATAAAAAAAATAATTTTTCAAAGAACAGAAGAATTATTCACCCCGCTCTCCCGTGGTGATAGCTTATGGTCCCTCCCTCAGTTAAGAATTCCTGAGGTGATTTCGTTGGATCCTTCCCTCAGATGAGTGCCTTGGTCTGGTAGCTGGTTTTTCAGCAGACATGGACTTAGCTGTAAAAAAAAAACAAAACAAAAAAAAACAGCTGAAAGGCAAGCGTGTGCAGGAGGCCAAACACTGCGATAAAGGTCTTTACCTTCACCCCCTTCTGCCGGAGACCAACTTTGTACTCAGCTGGGATGGGCTGAGCTCAGGTAAAGGGAGTAATTTAAAAAAAAGAGAGAGAGGAAGGGGAGTTAAGTAGGGATTCCTCTCACCCCCAGTCTTTGTGCTTGGCGTGCCGATCTGACGGTGGTTCTCGCCTCCAGGGAAGCTTAGGGGATGTGGACAGTTTGGTGGGTTGAGCAGCCGTTTTGGCTAGGCCCATTTTTTGGCTTGTCTTGTTTGCCGCATGGTAAGCCGTGGCAGAATTTTCATGCATTTTTTCCCACACACAAGACTGCCCTCTTCAATTCCGTTGATTCGTGCTTGTGCGCTCGGCTGGTGCGTCCTGGTTATGTACCTAGTTGGGCACCTGGTTAGGTACATAGGAGCACATATGGGGCACATACACACACACGCTTATTTGTGCATAGTATCTGAGCATCCTTATCAAGGCACAGTGTTGAGCACCTAATTTCTGGGCACCTAAATGTTGAGTACCTAGTTTTTTTGCAGTGTGAACACAGCTGGGCACACTATTGTCAGATGCCTGTTAGGGCGCATTGCAGAATGGCGCCATTGCAAAGAAGTCTAAGCGCCTTACCCTAGGAGTTGCTTGTCATATTCGGACATCCCAACCTGGTGTTCCTTCTAACTTGTGTCAGCACGGTTTGGAGGCTCAGGGAAAATTGCCTCCGTCTGATTTTACTAAGCCTGGTTCTTCCCAGCCTGGTGTGGGAATGGAGAAAGAGCTGCCAGAGGTGTCGCCTAATTTCGAGACTCCCCTAAGTGGTTTGGCAGCAGGGGAAAGAAGTTCAGGAGGTACAGTTCCAATGCCCCTGTTTTTGGCATGGATCCCTCTGCCTTTCCTTTGGTAGAATTTTTTCAAAGACTGCAGTCCTTCTTCAGGCACAGTCCCCGGTCCCAGCCAATCTTGACAAGCCAGGATCGCAGGCTGCGGCTTCCCGCATGCTTGGTGCTGTGGGAAAGCATCAGAGTAAGCCTAGATCTGCTGCAGGCCTCCCCGACAGAGACCCAGATGATGAAGCCGATCTTTCCTCCCTGGAAGATGGGGAAATTCTTCCAGGTTTGCAGCCATATAGAACTATGTTGCGTTTCTTTCATAGAGTTGAATTACCGGCTCTGATTTCCCAGACATTGAAGATTCTAGGAGTTCTAGGGGCTAAATCTATGAGCCAAAGAAAGATCCCATTTTGATTTCTTTGCGTAAAGCCTCTTGTTGAATGGGGTGCCCTGGAAGCTAATTTTAAAGGAGGGCAAGTCTTGAAAGGATTGTACCTCTTGGATCCAGCAATTGAGAGAGCAATTGCATTTTCCAAAGGTGGATGCGCTTGTATGTGCCATTTCCAAGTAGACAACAATCCCCATAGAAGGGGAAGCAGCCTTGAAGGATGCACAGGATAGAATTGAGACTATCCGCCTTTGAAGCAATGGCTATGAATTTGCAGCTAGCTTCTGGTTGTTCCCTGGTGGCACGCTCTTTTTTTCTTCTCTCTCAAGTGGTTGATGAATCTGGAGTGAATTCCAGAGCAGTGATGGAACTGACAGCTGTCTTTTTTTGGCAGATGCAGGCTGTGATTTGGTCTGTACTTTGACCAGAGTGGTAGCTTGGTAATAGTGGCTAGGCGTCAGCTATGGCTGAGAAATTGGTCGGCCAATACAACCTCAAAGTCTAACCTTATGAAATTGCCCTTTAAAGGTTCACTCGTTTGGGAGTGAGCTGGAGAAAATGGCCAATAAGTGGGATGAGCCCCACGTTCCTTGATTTCCAGAGAATAAGAAACTGGCGCCGCACTCCTTCTGCACGAGAGCTTGCACTAGGGGGTTCAGATGTTTTTGACCCTACAGAGGAGTGGCTTTTCAGAGGACTCGACCTTTGGATAGGTCTCAGTCCTTTCATCCCAGACAGAGCGCAGGCTCGGGTAGTGGAGCACCTCCGGGAACAGGAGATAGGAGGTCTCCTCTCTCTTTTTTATCAGAGGTGGGTTGAGATCACATCAGTCAAGTGGATTCTGGAGGTGATAAGAGAGGCTATGTGCTGGAGTTTCAAAGTGTTCCTTGAGATGAGTTCATGGTGTTGTTGTGTTTGGGGCATTGTGGACCCTTGGTCGCTGTGGAGATAACTCCTCCCATGACGAGGGGCCCCGTGGGGAACCACAGCGATAGGCTGATCTCAGCAAACACATGAGATGGAAAGCTTTTATTGTACTGCTGTAGATAGGTGAGAGGATGCAGGAAGATAAGGCACTGATGTCCACAAGGTGCCTATACGTTCAATAGTCTCAGATGTAGAAGTCTCACCCAGATGTTCTAGATAGCTAGCAACCCGTGGTTCGGACAACGCCAAGCCTGGTGGGTGGAGTTTGTGCACTGGATCGTAGAGGTACTCTTAGGAGCTGTTGTAGATCTGCTCCCCAGAGGGGAGGAGTTAGCAATCTGTTATCAATCCCTGCTGCTAGGTGTAGCAATCTGCTGTAAATCCGCCAGAGGGTTAGCAATCTGTTATGGATCACCCTGCCAAGGGGAAGAGCTAACAATTGTAATACTCCGTAGGCGGAGTTAATGATCCGTGGTGGATTGGCTTCCCACAGAGTGGCAGTCGTATAATATCGCTCTAGTAGTGTAAGGGATGACACTTGAGGTAAATTAGTGAATCCCTGGGCCGATGGCAGATGACAGCGCCCTCAGGAGGATATCCTGAGAGGGACCACAGGCTAGGCTGGAGTATGGAGACAAACACAGATAGTTCTTTATTAGACAGGAAGTAGAACCACCAGAGGTGGCAGTAGTGAGCTGATGTGCCCGGAAGGGCTGAAGTCCCTTCGATACTGGAATTGCGGACTCTGGGTTGCTGAGCTGTAGAGAGAGAGACTATAAGTAGTGAGTAGACAGGGTATGCTGGAGACATAACCAGTAGTAGATGATACACTCACAATTGTAGATATCTGTAATGGCTTCTATGCAACAGAGTCTTCAGTATATTCAGGAACAGGAGCCGTAGGCGAGTGCTGGTTCCTATATACCATCTGGAATGAGAACTCACAATATCTGTGTATGAGATGGCTTATAGAATAGAAAAGAGTCTTTGGAGAGTTTTAGGAACATAAGCCCTCGTGGAGCGAGTACCAGTTCCTATCTGCAATCTATAATAGTAATGCACAAGATAAAGGTATATAATAGCTTCTGATGTAGAAGAGAGTTGAGGAGGGATTTAGGAACATGGGCCCTCGTGGAGCAAGTACCGGTTCCTATCTGTAATAGAACTCACTGTGTTCATGTCTGCGATCACTTCCAGGTAGTAAGGAGTCTTCTGAGCATTCAGGGACGTAGGCCCTCGTGGAGCTAGTACCGGATCCCGTCTTAGCAATCTGAAATCAAGAAGAGAGAGCAGGGCCCCCGAGGAGCGGGTACCCCTGGGTAAGGTGGTGGAGGCAGAGCAGCGGAGAAAGAATTCTCCGAGTGCAAGTAGTCTTGGACAGCCGAAGCTAGTCCAGCAGAGTCCCTTGCTAACTCGATTCGAAATAGCAAGCAAAGACCTTTTAAGGTGGAAGTGGATGACGACACTACGGGGGGACGCCCCCGAGGTTCGCGCCCTTGTTGGTACAAACTCTGGAGCGCGTGCATGCGCGCCCTTACGTCATCAGGAGCATGGCGGAGCCGCAGCGTCAGACCAGCCCGGGGATTCCAGGAAGTACGGCGAGGAGAAGCCGCGGCAGCATCTGTCCTTCAGACCCAAAGGGAGTCGCCATTAAGGTAGAGAGGGTGGAGCGAGGGCGAGAACAGGCACGAACACAACAGGAGCGTAGTGTAGGCATCTTCCTGGTGATGATGATGGTGGGACCGAAGATCCGAGGTGCAGGATACACAGACCGGTAGGCCCTCAAGGAGCTAGTACCTGATAGTCCAATCCTGGAAGGAGAAGAAAAGAAAGACCCCCGAGGAGCAGTTGTCTTAGTTAGAAAGAAAACCCCCGAAGGGAAGTAGGAAGCGAGAGACCCCCGAGGAGCCGGGTGTCTAGAACTTCGTGAGCAGGCGAGATTCCCCGGAGGGCACCAAGGCGTCTAAGCGAGCAACTTAGAGTGGTCTGGTGAGCCGAATCATCAAAGACAGACTTAAAAAGCTTAAGAAATTCTAATAGGTCATTCAGGATAGGATCTTCACGTTCCCATAATGGTGAAGCCCAAGCCAAGGCTCATCCTTCTAGAAATGACCCAAATGGTGTTGTTTCCATTGGACTGTGGTAGGTTGCTATATGTGTCCAGGGTTCATCCGGCGATGGTAGAGGTTGAAACAAACCCCAAGGACGCCTGGCTGGAGGATTCTGCTTGGCACAGACAGCACAGGAACCCACATAAGCTTGTACATCCTTTTTCATGGTTGGCCACCAATAGTACCATTGTAACATAGCTAGGGTACGACTCTGTCCCGGATGGCCTGCCAGACGGGGGTCGTGCGCCCATTTCAACAGCTTTTTCCTTAGATTTCTGGCCACCACCGTCTTCCCGGCGGGTACCATATGAGTGGCTACAAGAACCACTCTGCCGGGGTCAATGATGTGACGGGGTTCATCTGGCACATCCTGAGGGGAGAAGAATCGAGAGAAGGCATCAGCCCGAGTGTTCTTCTCTCCCGGACAATATTTCAGCAGGAAATCGAATCTGTTAAAGAACAGGGACCATCTTGCTTGACGGTGATTGAGTCGTTGAGCATGTGTGAGGTACTCCAAATTTTTGTGATCTGTGTACACTACTATTTGGTGTTGTGCGCCTTCCAGCCAAGGACGCCATTCTTCGAAGGCCAACTTGATTGCGAGTAGCTCTTTGTCCCAGATTCCATAATTTCTTTCAGCAGGTGAGAACCGCCTTGAAAAGAAGGAGCAAGGATGGAGCACATTAGATTCGCTATACTGGCTTAAAACCGCTCCCACACCAACATCTGATGTGTCGACCTCGACGATGAATGGACAATGTGGGTCAGGATGGCGGAGGCACGGCTTCTTTTGAAAAGCCTCTTTGAGCGTCAGAAAGGCTGATATGGCTTCTGGAGACCAATTGGCGGGATTGGCTCCCTTCTTGGTCATAGCAGTTAGAGGGACTGTCAATGAAGAGTAGTTTTTAATGAAGGATCGATAGTAATTGGTGAAGCCCAAAAAGCGGTGCAGAGCCTTCAGACCCGTAGGTTGGAGCCAGTCCCGGATACTTTCTAATTTCTTGGGGTCCATCTGAAACCCATTCTTAGAAACAATGTACCCCAGGAAGGGTACAGACTCCTTGTGGAATTCGCACTTTTCAAGCTTTGCGTATAGGTGGTACTCATGCAGACATCTTAAAAATTTCTTGACAGCCTCCTGATGAGTTTGCAGATCTTGAGAGAAGATCAATATATCATCGAGATATACCACTACACATTGATAAAATAAGTACCATTAAAATACATTCCAGCTGTTTAATCAGTACTTTGGGCCAGCTTTGTCTTTTTCTCAAGCTAGACAAACAGGCTAAATTCAATCTTTTATTCATCAGCCAGTTACTAGAACTTTGCTCTGAGTTAACTGAATTAATAAATGAATACTTTACCAGGAGACCTTAATATGCATACCGATAAAATGTCTAAATTTATTGAACCCAATTTTTCTCAGGAATGGCTGATCCTGTTCTGACGCAGAGGTTTCATAAGCCCACCCACAAGGATGGGCACACATCAGAGCATATTACCCTGTTAGAACAAGCCATTAAATGTACCCCATTTGTTTGGAGTGATCCTCATGATGATCTTTTCTTTGTTTTGTAATGGTTCCCATATGTTAAACCTCCCAAACTCAGTTTCAGCAATAACTGCTGATCCAGTTAACCTTGTGGAAAGTGTTAATTCCTTTACCTGAAAGCAAAGGTTTTGTCTTGGAACAAGACTCAAAAAAACAGTTGATGATCAGATAGCTCCTATTTTGTGTTGTACTCAGAAACCCGTGGACTGAGTTCCCTGATACCATTCAGGGCTAAGGCTATTGAAAAAACAGACAAGGTATTATGAAAGGAAGTGATGGAAAAATAAAACAGACAAAAATAAGTTCTTATTAAAAAGTAATATTCATCATTATTTACAGAGATCAAATGATCCAAAAGAGATTTCTTTAAGAAGGCCCTTAATAAAGGTGAAAACGGACCCAAGCAACTTTCTAAGTTTGTTACTTAAACAACAGGAATCCAATCTGGATCCTGTTCAGTTTCTAGTAAACTCTCAGCAGAAGACCTTGCCTCTGCTTTTGAAGAAAAAATAGACTATTTAGTCTTAATTTGTGGATGTTACTCAGGATTCCTTCCTAGAACAAGAGGTTACAAATATTGTCTCTGCTGATTTCCTTACAGTTGTTATGAATACGTTTTCGGCATTTAACAAAATTACTCCAGCTAGTTTACAATTATTCTTAAAACAGATGAATTCCAACTTCCTCTCCTCAGGATGCATTTGTTTAAATTTTTAAAGAATTCTGATCCAGGTCTCCTTCCTTACTTGGAAGGAATGTTACAGCTAACATTGTTAACACTAGCCTCAAGCAGGAATCATTTCCTGAGATCAAGCTGCAAAGGTTCGTCCCATTTTGAAGAAACCAAATTTAGAACCAATTTCCAGTCTTTCAACCCTATCTAAAGTTATTGAGAAAGTAGTTCTTATTCAATTTACAGTTTCTTAGAGAAAATCTCAGTGCTTCATCTAAAACAGTCTGGTTACAGTACTGAAACTGCATTGATAGCCTTGCTGACTGAAATAAGACGATAAGGAGAAGGAAATTCTTGTTGTTTTCTTGAATATGAGTGCAGTGTTTGACACTATTGACCATCATCTTCTTGTTAGGTGCTTAAATGACATAGCTTTCCTCGACACTCCATTACATTTCTCAGCAATAGAACCTTTCAAGTAAATTCGAATTCCATGCTGTTAAATCATCATTTCTTAATATGCAGTGCTTCACAGGATTCAATCCTTTCTCCTACTTTGGCCACATTAATTCAAAGTCTGGGTTATAGTTGCTTTAGCTATGCAGATGGTATTCAATGTTGGTTAGTTTCAATCCAAATTCTTCTGAATCCCTGATGAAATTCAAGGACTGCTTAACAGAAGTGGCCAAATGGCTCTCTGATTCCATGCTAAAGATGAACCTGAAGAAGCCTGAAGCCAAATGGTTAGACAGGAAGGGAGATAATCAGGAATTCCTGATTCTAAAGACGGCAGGATGGTAGTCCTCACATATGGGTGACATCATCAGATGGAGACCAGCATGGAAACTTACATCAAAGTTTCTAGAAACTTTGACTGGCACATTGAGCAGGCGCAGCATGCCACTATCCACGCGGGTTCCCTCTCCAGTCTCTTCTTTTCTGCAGAGCTGTCGTCTCGTGGTTGTGGAGTTCATGCTCTTTTCTGTGCTGGAAAGCTTTTCCCAGTCGATTCATTGACTTTCCTGCGCTGGATCCCTCTCCATTCCCCCAGCTTAGTTAGTTGGGCAGTATGGTAAGTTTTTCTTTCTGTGCAGTTGATTCCCGGTGGTGTTTCCCTTGGTACCCGCTGGTCAATATCGCTTGCTGGGCTTTTTGATTATGGCATCATTGGGTTTTTGTCAGTGCCACAGTGCCCCTCACAGATCTGCATGATGTGTGTATCCTTTGCCTGGGGGCATCACACGACATTCAGGGGTGTTGTTTTTGCAACCAGATGACCCCCAAGGGCCGGTGCGCCTGACTGGATAAAATGGAGAAGCTCTTCAGTTTGAAGAAATTGAAACCCTCAACTCTGGTGTCGTGGGCATTGATGCCAAGAGGCCGAGGGGACCCAATGAACACTGAGCCTTCACTGTCCATTCCTCCACCGGAGCCCTCGATGGAGAGAGGTGCCAGGGATCGGCTGTTGGTATCTTCACACTGCAGGACGTCGGGATCATCTCCATCCTCCTCAGCACCAGGGAAATACCAGGCCAAGCACCATAGGAAGTCCAGGAAACATCGCCACCGGTCTCCATCCTTGCACAGTACTGGGCTCAGGTCGGCACTAGTCCCTGCTGTAATGCTCCCGGAGCGACCCTGCAGAGAGGATGCATCACCCTCCATTGAACCCGTGAGTCCCAGGCATTCCCCCACCAATACCGGTGCAAGGCATCAATCCCCATCGGGGATCCAAGGGAGATCTGGTAATGCCTCCTCCTCCTCCTCCATCTGTCCTGTGTTCGGCAGATTTCCAGGAGGAGTTGGAACGCAGGATGCAATTGGTAGTCGTATGAGCCCTGCAGGGCATCGAGCCGCTGGCCTCACCGGTATTTCTACCAGTGCTGGAGCCACACCCTCAATGTTGGCATCGCTGCTGGAGCGTCTTGATGTCCTTCTTGGCATCCTCCCTACACAGCCACTGCCAGTGCCTGGGGGTCCATCCATGCCTTGATGGCCACCGTTGCCTCCTCCGTCCAGTGCAATCCATGTTGTGGGTTCCTCCTCCGAGGAAGACCCGTCGCAGCCATAGCCCTTGGTGCCGCAGGTGGCATTGCCCAGTCCAGTCCCAAGTCTTTTGGATGCCTCGATGCCCTCATTGCCCAAGTCAAGGGGTTCTGGGCATCCGGGTGATCTTAGTGAGGAAGACACCCCATATAACCCATGGGGGGATGATTCCTCTGTGTCTTCGTCCGATGACTTGAGGGATCTTCCCTCAAACCCATCTCCTCCAGATGAGCGGCGTCTGTTTCCGCCTGAGGACCTGACCTTTGCAGGGTTCGTCCGGGCCACGGCAGAAACCATTCCATTTCAGCTTCTGACAGAAGAGGATGCCAGGCATATGTTGCTGAGGGTTCTCCAGTTTGTCGATGCCCCGAAGAAGGTGGTGGCTGTTCCCGTCCATGAGATCTTCAGGGAGTTACTCCTTAGGATTTGGGAAAATCCCATCTTCGAAGAGCAAGCTGGAATTAGGGCCGGCGGCAATCAAGAAGCGATGGCAAGACCAGGCTGAGGTCTGGATGAGGAGAGAGGTCGGTAGAGTAGTCAGACAATGCAGAGGTCTGGGCTTGGAGAGAGTCAATGGCATAGTCAGGCAATGCAGGGGTCCGGGCTTGGAGAGAGTCAATGGCATAGTCAGGCGAGTGCAGAGGTCTGGGCTTGGAGAGAGTCAATGGCGTAGTCAGGCGAAGCAGAGGTCCGGGCTTGGAGAGAGTCAATGGCGTAGTCAGGCATTGCAGAAGTCGTGTCCAAGAAAGCAATCCAATGAAAGGTTAGAAATCATGAACGCAGGAACGAAGGAGAACAGGAACCTGTGAGGATCAGGAACCAGGAACCCAAGAGAGTCATCAGGAGGCAACGAGTACACGACCAGCGTGGAGACCTGTTGCAAAGGCAATCATTGGAAGCCAAACCCGGCCTTAAGTACCGGAGGTCTGGCGATGTCATCATCCGGGGCCGGGGCCAAGTTCCCGCCGCGGGCCCTTCATAAGAGTCAGTGACGCGCGCGGCACTGGACGGCAGCATCTCTCCGCGGGCAGGCCCGACACGGAGCACAGGAGTCTGTAGCTGAAACTGAGGCACTGGGGGCGGCCCGAGGACGGAGCCTGCGGCCCACCGCTACCAGGGATGAGGAACCAAGCACTGGATTCGCCAGAGAGAGGTGAGGGGGCCGGGCCGCGGGACTGCTGTGGCCGGCACATGTAACACTTATACATACTGGGCCAGATTTTTAAACCTACGCCCGATTTTATAACATGCGCGCGTAGCTGCATGCATGTTATAAAATCTGGGATCGGCGCGCGCAAGGGGGTGCACACTTGTGCACCTTGCGCGTGCCGAGCCCTAGGGGAGCCCCGATGGCTTTCCCTGTTCCCTTCGCCCCCCCCTCCCACCTTCCCCTACCTAACCTGCCCCCCAGCCCTATCTAAACCCCCCCCACCCCGACCTTTGTTGACGAAATTGCGCCTGCCTCTGGAAAGGCGTAGGTTGCGAGCCCCCGGCACAACCGCTGTGCCGGAGGCCTCAGTCCCGCCCCGCCCACTCCCCGCCCATTATTTCAAGTCCCGGGACATACGCGCGTCCTGGGGCTTGCGCGTCGCCGGGCCTACGCAAAATAGGCTCGGCGAGCGCAGGAGCAGGTTTTCGGGGTTACACGTGTAATATACGCGCATGACCCTTTCAAAATCCGCCCCACTGTTTCCAGCATTAAAACACCTAGCAGGAATGAAGGGGACCTTGTAGACCTTATGTTCAGTACAATGAAATCCTCAGCTCAGTGTGCGGCAGCAATCAAAAAAAACCAAATCAAATGTTAGGACTGATCCAAAAAGGAATGGAGAATAAATCAGAAGATATCATGTGTCTCTGTATCGATCCATGGTGCAACTGCAGTTTTGGTTGGCCCCTCTCAGAAAAGACACAGCGGAATTAGAAAAGGTGCAGTGGGTTACAAAAATAATAAAGGGGATGGAATAGCTCCCCTGTGTTGAGAGACTTCACAAGTTAGGGCTCTTCAGCTTGGAAAAGAGATGGCTGAGAGGGGACGTGATAGACGTTTATAAAATCATGAGGGGGGTGGAACAGGTAAACAAAGGATGGTTATTCACCCTTTCAGATAATACTAAAACAATGGGACACTCCATGAAACTAACAACCAGCAGATGTAAAACAAATTTTAGAAAGTACATTTCACTCCACACACAATCAAACTGTGGAATTTGTGCTCAGAAGACATGGTTAGGATGACAACCGTGTTTCCCCGAAAATAAGACAGTGTCTTATATTAATTTTTGCTACCAAAGATGCACTAGGCCTTATTTTCAGGGGATGTCTTATTTTTCCATGAAGAAGAATTCACATATATTGTTGAACAAAAAAATGAACATTTATCATATTCTGAATAGTTGTCTGGTTATGCTGGTTTGTGATGACAACTAACTGTGAATCCTGCAGGGTAAAAAAATCACAGCTGCATGCTCTGGTGTTCTGTACGACGGGCATGCTCCCAAATAAAAACTTTGCTAGGTCTTACTTTCGGGGGAGGTCTTATATTTAGCAATTCCGCAAAACCTCTACTAGGTCTTATTTTCGGGGGATGTCTTATTTTTGGGGAAACAGGGTAGTATGGCGGGGTTTAAAAGAAATTTGAACATTCCTGGAGGAAAAATCTATAAAATATTATTTGCAAGTAGACTAAGTATTGTGCAGGTATCCCTGGGAGTGAGTATCAAGAAAGAAATCTACTTTTTGGATGCGTGATCTGGACTGGCCTCTGTCAGAGACAGGATGCTGGGCTTCGATGGACCTTGGTCTGACCCGGCATGGCATTTTCTTATGTTCTTATCTGCTGAGTCTTCTTTTGAATTGACTGAAGTGAAGGGAACTTTGCACCAGGGCTTGATTCTCAGAGATCAACATGCCTTACTGAATTTCCTGCGTGTGGCGACTATTAATGAGCCTTCTACTCGTATGGCAGCCCAGCAGTATTGTCACCACGGTTAATAACGATGTCTGGGTGCATGGCATCTCAATTGCAAGGATTCTGACATTGTGCACCCCAGTGGTGTTCTGTCTGCCTGTGGTATGGCAGCACACAGAAACAGAGAAAATATGTTGGCAGATGAGGACTGCTAGGCCCGTCTAGTCTGCCCGTTCCTGAGATAATAGGGGAAGAGCCTGTATCAGGCTTTACCTTCACGTTCTCAGAATCAAGGATCTGTGCTTACTCCATGCTTTTGTTAATTCCCTTACTATTTTGGCCTTCACAGTCTCCAAGAGAACAAAAAAAAAAAAAAAGAGGTGTCTAGCCAAATTAATTTAACTTTTATTACCACTGTTAAAATATACCCTCCCAGGTTTGAGAGGTTACTAGTAAGAAATTTGCTGCTGTCTCTGAATGCTCTTATGATGGGTTAGTATCGCTTTTTTGGTCTTCAAGTCAATAATGCTTTCAAAATAAAACAATTTGTTTTATTTTTATACCATGTGCCACTCTAAATATATAATTCTATGACAACGGTGTGTGATTTCTCTGATCTGTGCTCTTCCTTTCGGAGCACAAGGAAAACGGCCATCAAGCCAGCTAAAGGAGCTGCGAGCTGCCCCTGCTTGCACTGTGCACATTTTTTCAGCATCCTGTAGTGAGGGACTGGAAACCGGTGATAATTTTTTTTTAATGGGCTAGGTTGCCTAGCAATGAGGTCATTTCTGAGAGCAATGGCCCCCCTGAGGGAATGGGAGAAAATACTAGAGAGTTCACATGAAAGCCGCCTTGCACTTTTGAACTTGCTCTTGGTTTAATAAGTAGGAGCATCGGGGACAATTTTGATCAAGCTGCAGAGAGGCTGTGTTGATTTTGGTAAATGAACCAAAAGTTATTGATAGGCATTGGTGCAAAGAATACAAGCGATGGAATGGGGGAGGTGCCAAGAAAGAGAGTGCAAAGCAAACAGACCAGAGATTTAACAGAAACCACCTTAGACTTGGAAAATTTCAGATGATTAAAAAATATATTTGCTGGGCCCGCCCAGTGATATCTTCAGTTGAGTCAAGGTAAAAGATGGTTTAGTTCAAGAGATTTTTTTCACGTCTTCATTTATAAAGACAACCAAGCCAACTACACACGAAATAAGCATCAACAAATACAAAAAAAAGGAAAGAAAAAGAGCAAGGTAGCCTGGCAAAGTAGATCTAGAAATGAAAACGGAATCATGTCCAAAGCCTCTGAAGCCTCATTTGTGGGCCGAGACCAGTATCTCCCCCAGATGGAACTGTGTTTCTTACGCTCTCTGTTCACTTCAGAACTGGGTTTTCACATAAAAGCAGTCTCAGCTACACACCTTTTGCAAAAGTCCACCTAGGGCAAAGTCTTTCAACAGATAGGCAATAGTGAGCCGTGTTGTGTGAACCAGGTGGCCAACCTTTTTCTTTTTTTCAGTTGGGAGGAAATTGTAAGGCCACCCATACTATGAAGAAGGGAGCTCCACAGGCTTGAAAGCCCCAAAACAGATAGCACATCTCACAAAGAAACGTAGCATTCCTGCACACATGGAAGGTTTAGAGCCTTTGAAAACATATACATTATGCTTTTTCTACGAGAGATGCCTCAGTTAGACTGGGTTGTAGACTGTTCCACAGCCTTATTTATTTATTTATTTTTAATTTTTATATACCGACATTCTTGCATTAAATGCAAATCATGCCGGTTTACAGTGAAACAGAAAAAGCAGGAAAAAATTCCTTAGTCGAATACAATGAAACAGCTTAGTTAACAAAGGAAACATAAAAATACATTTTTACATATACACAAAGGTTTGCACGAAGGGGTGCACAAAGGGGAGAGCCCCTTTGTCGCGCCCCTTCGGCGCACGGCGCCTGGTGTTGAGGCTGTTTTAACTGTCCAATGTTAGTGATGCCATGGGGGGGGCGGGTCTAATGATCGCAGCACTTACATCGCTGCTTCTTTCCAGTTCCAGGTGAAGATCAAGCTGTTTCCTTCTCTTCCCCTCCCATGACTGTGGGGTGAGAAGCGCTGCAGGGTGCCCCTTGATGTTATCTGGCTTCCCACATGCGACGCCTGGTGTTGAGGCTGTCTTACCACTGAGCTATTAAAAAATGGGTTCTTTTCTCAACTTTAAAGTAAATTTAGCCTTAGTTTCAACCTTTGCACTCGGCTCCTGGCATTCACATACCTCAGATAGTCTTCTATAAATGTAGTCGTGCGCTTCTTAAATACGTTTTTTCCATAATGAACTTCCCTAGGCTTTCTATTTGTTGTTGACATTATCAATCTCTGTTGTTCTTTATAACCTTTGTTGCTGCCTCCCCCCAGTTCTACTCTTTATAATCTACCCCCCACCCTCTACCCCATATGTATGCCCAGGAGAGACTGCCCTTGAGAACTAGAAGGAAGATTCCTTTGAGCCTAATCCTCAGTGCTATTCCAATGCCGGAGGATGAGTCGGGGACACCAAAGTAGAGGCAGACATATTCTCTCCCTCTCTGTGCACAAATATATCCCTTCCATTGAGTCTCTTGCCCAATACTGCTACAACCTGGGCACTAAGACTAATTCTAATTGTTTTTCTTTTTTCATTTTTGACCCAGCTATTCCTTCCTGATACTTGGTCTTCCAGCTCAGTCTTAGACTCACAACTCCCCAGAGATGTCTGTCCCCCCCACACCCCCCTTTTATAACCTGCCAACTCACTTAGCCCAGTCTTTGCAGCCAGGGGCCAAGCACTAGTGCCCTTTCTGAAATTCTGCAATTCTGGGCCTTAAACCCAGCCACTAGGGGTTGCTACTGATCTGTGACAGGGCAGATGTGAACCCTACCTCCACAGCATCCATGGCCCAAGCTGATCCAGGAAGTGGAAGTCCCGACCCGGGATTTGAACCAAGGTCTTTCACATAGCAATGCACAGGGCTGAGTTGTTGGTTGTTCTTCGAAAATATAGTATTACAAAAGCAGATAGTAAGAACAAAAATGGGAAAACTTGCATGTCTAAGACTCTTTGAAGCTCTGTCACAGCAGATAAGTAGGAACCTTTGTTTTCAGTTATTTTATTTGGGAATTTCAATGTTATAGCAAAAAAGTTAGTGTAAAAATGACTTTGATATATTTTATTTATTTATTTAAAAGTATTTATATACCGCTTTTTAAAATAAAATTTTATCAAAACGGTTTACAACATGTTAAAATAAAGTAAAAAATAAAATATAACTAAAATAAACTTAAAATACATAAATTTAACTAAATAGCTAGATAAATGTTAGCTAAAACAAATTATTAAAAAACAAAATAATAATAATGGTAACATGCCATGGGTAAAGAGTAGGGAGGGTAAAAGGGATGGAGGGGGGGGAGGAGGGGGGGGTAGCAACTTATCGAATTGTAATGTCCTAGAAGGAACACGGATGGGATAATAGAAGATATAACCCCTTGGAGCAAAATTGGTGGAAAAATCATTTTTCCACTGCTTTCTTTTTTGTTCTAACATTGAAATTCCCAGGCACAATAAAATAAAAACTGAAAGCGAAGGTCTGCACAGCTAACATATCTGTGCTGTTCTGGACAGGCTCCTGGGGACGTTTTGGCTTCATCCATTGTACGATAACAGAGAGTCTCACTGAGTGGAGCCTCTCATTAAGAAATCTGCAGCATGACGCTGTGTAGAAAGTATTAAAATAACGTGCAAACAAACATTGAAATTCTCATTTAGATATAATAACTCACCATATTTGAACCTGAGCATCTATATCAAATAAATTTCCCTTCCCGTCCCTTCCCTTCCCTTCCCCCCTGCATATGAAGTTTCTCTACCGTTTTAGCCCATATTGCTCTAAGTACAGCCCTTGAGCGAAGTTAATGTACCCGTTGTACCAGTTTGGGCCAAGTCCCGTTACCTCCACATTGGCATCGCCTACGAGCGAAGTTTTCTACTGTTCTTTTTATCCATTGTTATCTACTGTTCTTGTTTCCATTGTTATCTTGTTCCACGTATAGCCCATGAGCAATGTTCTATGTACAGCTCATGAGCAAAGTTTTTCCGTTCACTGTAAACCGAGGTGATTTGTATCTCAGACAGGAACCCCGGTATATAAAAACCAAATAAATAAATAAAATAAATTAATACAAATGCTATCTAAAAGGTGTGATCTAATGTCTTCTTTCCTATGCTACCAATATAAAATCCTGCATTTTCTCTATCTCACAGAATAAAAAGGCCCAGTCCAGCTCAAGAGTTTGTGATGGTATAGTCAGCTGGAGGTGTGAACCCAAATCCAAGAGTGGTCAATATAATGGCAAAGCGAGTCTGTGGGTTCCAACTGGAACGGCAGCAGGGCATCTTCTGCCTGCAATGGCCACCTTCACCTTGGGTGAAGGTGGCCATTGATGATGGACAGGACAGGAAGTCAAGGGTCTTAACATATTCCTTTGAGTGGTCTGTTTGATGCCCTTTTCACACCAAAATTAAAAAATTCATAAATTAAAACTTTAAGAATTTATATTTGAGTATTTACATGCGAAGTGATCTGACAAACATCTTTGTGTACGGCAATTGTTTTATGTGAAGCTAGACATCAGCAAGTTTGTGATAAAACAATATAAAATTATTTAGCAACTACTTTATTAGAACATAAGGACATAAGAAATTGCCATGCTGGGTCAGACCAAGGGTCCATCAAGCCCAGCATCCTGTTTCCAACAGAGGCCAATCCAGGCCATAAGAACCTGGCAATTACCCAAACACTAAGAAGATCCCATGCTACTGATGCAATTAATAGCAGTGGCTATTACCTAAGTAAACTTGATTAATAGCAGGTAATGGACTTCGCCTCCAAGAACTTATCCAAACCTTTTTTGAACCCAACTACACTAACTGCACTGACCACATCCTCTGGCAACAAATTCCAGAGCTTTATTGTGCGTTGAGTGAAAAAGAATTTTCTCCGATTAATCTTAAATGTGCTACTTGCTACCTTCATGGAATGCCCCCTAGTCCTTCTATTATTCGAAAGTGAAAATAACCGAGTCACATCTACTCTTAGACTTAGACATTTAGACACATCTACTCTTAGAACTTAGACATTTAAAGCGGGAACTTAGAAACAAAGAACTAATCTGGAGAAAAAACCCGACTTTAGAAAACAACTCAGCCTTCAAAACCATCATGCACCAATACAGGATCTCCATCCTACAGAAAAAAAAAGATTTCCACTCTCGAAAAATCCACCACTTCATCTATGATCCAAAAGCCCTTTTCTCCCTGGTCTCATCCCTCACTAAACCACCCACATTCATCATCCCAGATGAAAAATCTGCAAGCAAAGCCGAAGAACTTGCTATCTTCTTCAAGGAGAAAATATCCAACCTACTTAAACCACTCCTTGATCAGAAAAAAACTTCCCCCCAACCTCCTCTCTCAACTTCCAATCCTCTTCAGACTTCAAGCCTTGAAGCCTTTGAGCCAGCATCCACTATAGAGATTGAAAATATTCTAAAAAAAACTTAAACCTGCTTCCCACCCGCTTGATTCGATCCCTGCTAATATGCTCATTGCTGGCGCAAAAGCTATTGCTAAGCCCATTGCTCAAATCATTAATACCTCCCTTACACAGGGCTTAGTGCCAACCCCACTCAAACTCGCTATACTAAAACCCCTTCTAAAAAAGCCTAACCTCTCTCCGGAAAATCCAGCCAACTTTCGGCCAATAGCCAATCTCTCATTTATAGCTAAAATCCTAGAAAGATTAGTCAACCATCAACTCTGCGAATTCCTGGACGATAACAACATTCTCGCCTCAACACAATTTGGATTCCGCAAATCCCGAAGCACTGAATCCCTTCTCATTTCTCTAACCGACAATATTCTCTTAAACCAAGAAAAAAAACACCCCTGCCTATTGATCCTCCTTGATCTCTCAGCAGCGTTTGACACTGTAAACCACAAGATCCTCTTAGACCGACTAGCAGAGATTGGTATCAAAAACTCAACACTCAACTGGTTTAAATCCTTCCTACAAGACAGGTTCTATAAAGTTAAGATAAACAACTATGAATCTCAACCGATCAGTTCTAATCTTGGCGTCCCTCAAGGATCCTCTTTATCCCCGACCTTATTCAACATTTACCTGCTCCCACTCTGTAACCTACTCTCTAAGCTAAATCTAACCCACTACCTGTATGCGGACGACGTCCAAATACTTATTCCTATCACCAAATCCTTGCAAGAAACTCTTCACTTTTGGAATTCATGCTTCCTCTCCATATCCAATCTCCTTGCTGATCTCTGTCTAGTTCTGAATACCAACAAAACGGAATACCTCCTAATCACCCAAGAAGGCAACTACCAACTCTCCAACACTCATCCTCCGGCACCACCTCCTCTATCTACCCAGGTCAGAAACCTTGGAGTCACTATGGATAACCTACTGAATTTCAAAAGTTTTATCAATAACACAGTGAAAGAATGCTTCTTCAAACTCCAGGTTCTAAAAAGACTCAGACCTTTATTGCACCCACAGGATTTCAGATCAGTTCTGCAAGCAATCATATTTTCTAAAATTGATTACTGCAACTCCCTTTGACTTGGACTCCCAGATATCTCCCTAAAACCGCTACAAATGCTCCAAAATGCCACTGCCAGGATCTTAACTAAAGCAAAAAAAAGAGACCACATAACACCAATATTAAAAAATCTCCATTGGCTCCCTATAAAACACAAAATCACCTACAAAACCCTTTCATCCATTCATAAATCCATTTACAAAGCCTCATACTTAGACCTCAGGATCCCATTCCAGCTACATACTTCCTCCCATCCACTGAGATCTGCGCAAAAAGGCTCTCTGAAAACCCCTCCACTCAAAATTTCATCAAACAAAAGAGCCTTCTCCACTGCAGGTCCGACCCACTGGAACTCTCTACCATCAGATCTCAGGCTTGAACAATACCCCCTCACTTTTAAAAAAAGACTTAAAACTTGGCTTTTCTCTCAAGCCTACGATTGAGTACTATTCACAAAGCCCTCCTCCAGATCTAGGCAATATAATACCTCTTAGATCAACAACTAAAGAATTAATCTTCCAATCCCTCTTGTCCATTTTGCAGATACCTAATTCATAATTGATTTATTTTAATTTGCCTGTATATATCTTTTCTATTACTACTGTTGTTGTTTTATTGTTCATTGTTATTAGTATTTATTCAATTTTCTCCAAGTTCATTTTCCTGTTCCATGTAAGACACACTTGTTAAGTCACTCCAATGTTATATGTAAACCGAAGTGATTAGCAACATTGTTGCTAGAACTTCGGTATATAAAAAATGTTAAATAAATAAATAAATACTCGTTCAAGACCTCTCATGATCTTAAACACCTCTATCATATCCCCCCTCAGCCGTCTCTTTTCCAAGCTGAAAAGTCCTAACCTCTTTAGTCTTTCCTCATAGGGGAGCTGTTCCATTCCCCTTATCATTTTGGTTGCCCTTCTCTGTACCTTCTCCATCGCAACTATATCTTTTTTGAGATGCGGTGACCAGAATTGCACACAGTATTCAAGGTGTGGTCTCACCATGGAGCGATACAGAGGCATTATGACATTTTCCGTTTTATTCACCATTCCCTTCCTAATAATTCCTAACATTCTGTTTGCTTTTTTGACTGCTGCAGCACACTGAGCCGACGATTTCAATGTGTTATCCACTATGATGCCTAGATCTTTTTCCTAGGTGGTAGCTCCTAATATGGAACCTAACATCGTGTAACTACAGCAAGGGTTATTTTTCCCTATATGCATCACCTTGCCTGTTCAAAGGTTTGCATCCCCTTAGTTCTTAATATCGTGCATTGCCCCCTTCTGCATCAGTGACAGCTTGTAGACTTTTGTGGTAGTTGTGAATGAGGCCCTTTATTTTCTCATGTGGTAAAGCTGCCCATTCCTTTTGGCAAAAAGCCTCCAGATCCTGTAAATTCTTTTGTTGTCCAGCATACACTGCATGTTTGAGTTCTCCCCAGAGTGGCTCAATGATGTTGAGGTCAGGAGACTATGAAGGCCGCTCCAGAACCTTCACTTTCTTCTGCTGCAGCTCCTGAAAGGTCGATTTGGCCTTATGTTTCAGATCATTGTCACGTTGGAAAGTCCAAGTGCGCCCCATGCTCAGCTTCCTAGCTGACGAATGCAAATTCTCCTCCAGTATTTTCTGATAAGATGCTCCACTCATCCTGCCACCAATTTTGACAACATTCCCTGCACTGCTGTAGCTCACCCACCCCCCCCCCCCCCCCCACCCCCAAAACAGCAGAGATCCACCTCCATGCTTCACGGTAGGGATAGTGTTGACTCCTCCTCAAACACAGCATTTATGGTTGTTACCATAAAGATTTTGGTTCAAATTATTTTGCTCCAAAAGTTTTGAGGCTTCTCCTGGCGCTGTCTGACACATTGTAAGTGAGATGTTTTGTGGCGTTGGTGCAGCAATGGCTTTTTTATGGCAACTCTACCATGCAGCCCATTTTTGTTCAAGTATCTCCTCATTGTGCCTGCTGAAACACCCACACCACTTTGTTTCAGAGAAGCCTGTATTTCAGTAGAAGTTGCTTTTGGGTTTTTCTTTGCATCCCAACAAAATTTCCTGGTAATTGTGTCTGAAATCTTTCTCAGTCTGTCTTGTTATTAACTGAACCCATAATTTTCCACTTCTTGATCAGAATTTGAACATTACTGATTGGCATTTTCAAATCTTTGGATATCTTTTTATATCCTTTCCTTGATTTATAAAGTTGAACTATTTTTGCTCGCAGATCCTTTGAAAGTTCTTTTGCTTTCCCCATGCTTCAGTAATCACCAGTCAGTGCAGCCCTGGATGAAATGCATAAGGGTTTCTCAAGAGCTAAGAAAGTCATTGACTATTTATACACAGACACTAATTACAATCAAACAAGGCACAGGTGTGGATACCTACCCTTCATTGCCATCTCAACCTGTGTGCGTCAACTTGAGTGTATATTATCAGCCCAAACATTCAAGGGTATGCAAACTTTTGAACAAGACCATTTTATTATTTCCTTTAAAGCTATAGTTTATTTAATGATTGTGAAGAATATAATATTTTTGTGTTTCAAAAATTAAACTATCAGACATGTTTTGTCTAATCATTCATGTTTTCTTAAAATGCTACATATCTTACAAATTCTGCCAGGGGTATGTAAAATTATGAGGATGTCATAACGCCTCTGTGTTGCTCAATGGGTAGACCTCACCATGAATACTGTGTTCAATTTTGGTCACCACAACTCAGAAAAGATATAGTTGCACTACAGAAAGTACAGAGAAGGACGACCAAAATGATAAAGGGCATGGAATGGCTGCACTATTAGGAAAGGTTAAATGGATTAGTGCAGTTCAGCGTGGAGAAGAGACGGCTGAGGGGGGATATAATAGAGATCTACAAAATCATGAAAGGACTTGAAGGCATAAATGTGAAACGGTTATTTACCCTTTCAGATAATACAAGGACTAGGGGGAACTGCATGAAGTTAGCAAGTAGCACATTTAAAACAAATTGGAGAAAATTCTTTTTCACTCAGTGCACAATTAAGCTCTGGAATTTGTTGCCATAGGATGTGATTAAAGCAGTTAATGTAGCTGGGTTTAAAAAGGGGTTGGTTAGGTTCCTGGAGAAGTCTATAAATTACTATTAATCAATAGGGAATATTACTGATTGTTGCTGGCATTAGTAACATGGGATTTATTAAATGTTTGGGTACTTGCCAGATAACTGTGACTTGGATTGGCCACTGTTGGAGACAAGATACTGGGCTTGATGAACCCTTGGTCTGACTCAGGATGGCATGTTCTTATGTTCTTCTGAGCACAACTGTACATGTGTAATTCCTTTGAAAATTCACTTGTAAGGGAGCAAATTTTGAACAGTCTGTTTTGGTAAAATGTCCACAGGTATTTATTACCCACTGGCTTTACACCAAATATCAAAGGGACAATTGTTGAGGGAATGTCCTTTGTACGTGATTTTTGTGCAGAGTGAATTTTTATGGAAAATAATGCACACAGATTTGAAAAGACAAATCTATGTGTGTAATTATCTGAGGCTACCCAAGCACGCCCTCAAGAATATCTCCCCCAAATGCAGCTAAAAGTATTCATTGTTGAACTCCACCTGCACCTTTTGTGAAACTGAAGGCAGGCAATGCTTCAGCCAGCCACTCGTGGATTAGAGGAAATTGTCCCTTAGCAGTAAAAATGCAGTAAAGGAATAATGTACATCGCTCTCCAAGTGCCCTGAACTTTCTGCTAATTCAAGGAGGGGGTGTGTTATTCTCTGCAGACATAGTTATATTTCTCCACCCCCACCCCACCCCCTAAGACATTTGTAAGGCTGCTCAAGCATGTGTTCCATTCCTTCTCGCACCGTTTCCATTCTTCCCTCTTCACTCCACGGCCCTGTTTTTCCAATAGCCTTTTCCACATCCAGCTATCTTCGACAGCCCATCTCCCCTTTTCTGAGGAGGTTTAGCACCAAAACCTTGTTAAGATCCCTTCACTGGCTCCCAATAAAGCAGAGGATTACGTTCAAAATTACGTTCAAAATTTAAAACCTCTTACCCGGACGGGGCCTCCGCCGACAGCGCGACCAAAGGAAACACCGCTCCAGGCCCGCTCCCCTCGCGGCCGAAGCCCGCCCCCCACCGAGAACCGGCCAACCAGCAGACGGCTGCAAGGCAACCAATCACACCAAGACTAGTAGACTATCAGCACCTTTAAATCTCAGTCATCTCAGGCGCCGCGCGCCGAGCGTCGCGCGCCGAAGGAGCACGACAAAGGGGCTTGCCCCTTTGTCTCGCCCCTTCGGCGCAGCCCCTGAGGGAGCCCCGAATCTACCCCAGGATCCTCGGTTTCTCATCAGCCAACTATCTATTTCAACTCTATCAGCACAACAGTATCTTCAGCAACCTTACAAATCCTTAGACCTCATACATCAAAATTCAACCACATCTACCCTCAAGCTCGATCCACTAGATACAGTTCCTCTCAATCCACTTCTAGATAGCTCCACCCAATTCCTACTCTACACCTGCGCTAATCACATCAGCTTCACCTGAGAATCCGTGGAATAGCCAGAGTCTTCATCAAATTCTACAGAGGAAGTTCACTAATTTGATTCTATAAAAGAAAAGTTTTATTTACATTCACCCAGCTTTTTCTTCTATCTGCATTCTACCTGGATTGTCCAGCTTTCTTTTAATTTACAACATCCCCAGCTTCTAATCTCTACAACCAATCTCATGCATACCTATAATATCCCAATCATTCAATACCAAAGGAGAAGCTCCATAATTATCTCCACCCACAACATACAAAAAAGAATTATTCCAATCATGACCTCACCTCTAAATCAACTACTAGGCCTCACACTACTTTCAGTAACCCTTTTCAATGCTCAATCCTTAACAAAAAAATCACACATCCTCAACGATTATCTCCAAGATTCAAATCCAGATATCTGTGCTATTACAGAGACCTGGCTAAAAGATACTGATACTGCTCTAATCAATCAACTTCCTACTCATAGCTATGACATCTTCTCCTTCTACAGACACAAAAAAAGAGGAGGTGGCCTTCTCTTAGCCACCAAAAAAGAACTCAAACTATCCACTCATTCCATCAAGTCTGAGTCTAAATTAGAATTGGGACTAGTCAAATCAAAACATCTACAAATTCTACTAGTCTACGCTCCTCCTGGAGTTTTAGAAATGGACCCTTCATCACTTATAGAATCCATTGTGAAACATATCAATTTAGACCCCCCATCTATTATCTTAGGCGACTTCAATCTTCATACTGATGTTATACCTCGCTCCTCAAACTGCGAAGCGCTCCTCACCTCTCTCAGTGCTATGGGATTCACGCAGATCATTAATAGCCCTACGCATAAAGCAGGTCACACTCTGGACTTAATTTTCATTAATTCTAATTTCTCCTGCACTTCAGTACCATCTTGTACACCAATCCCCTGGTCAGACCATTTCTTGATAGAATCCTCCTTTTCCATAGATAAAAAGATTCACACTTCTCATCTCCTTTCTACTATTCGATTCAGGAAACCTTGCCCTTCGGAAATACTTAGTGATCAGCTGTCTAAGGAACTCACCAACCTAGACCTTTCGAATCCTGACTCAGCCCTAACTTCCTGGCACAAGATCACTGAGACGGTTGCTAACAAATGGTGTCCAACAGTCTCTAAAACAATCAATCCTACAAAAAAAGGTAATCAACCCTGGTTTACCACTAAACTAAAACAGATGAAACAGGAGCTTCGCCACAGAGAAAATATTTGGCGAAAAACACCCAACTCAACTACCTTATCTAAGTACAAAGGCTTTCTACATCATTACAGGACCTCTATTCTTCTAACAAAAAGAGAATTCTACGCCAATAAAATTCATCATTTTCAATATGATGCCCAAGCCCTGTTCGCATACGTCACTCAAATCACAAAATCAAATCCTCCTTCCATTCCAGATGATCAAGCTCTATCTAAGGCTAATGAACTTGCTTTATTCTTTCAACAAAAGATCCTGAATACGCTCGCCCTTCTTCCACCAAATACTCTACCTCTTACCTCAGACAAGAATCTTCAATCAAGCAAGGGAGCCAAACTAGAAAGCTTCGAATCAATTTCTATTAAAGAGATTGAATCCCTTCTAAAAAGACAAAAACCATCTAGCCATCCTGCAGATAATATTCCTTCAAAGCTCCTACTTCTCATTCCAAACACGATCGCAAAACCTTTAACAAGTATCATAAATTGCTTTTTAACCCAAGGAAGTTACCCTGACAGCCTAAAAACTGCCTCACTCAAACCCCTTCTCAAGAAACACAATCTTGACCCTAATTTACCTGCCAATTTTAGACCCATCTCTAATTTGCCATTTTTAGCCAAAATAACAGAAAAGCTGGTAAACACCCAGCTTTCAGAATACCTGGAAGATCAAAATATTCTACACCCCTCACAATATGGCTTCCGCAAAGCACGCAGCACGGAAACCCTCCTTATCTCACTTACAGATCATATTATAATGGGTCTTGACAAAGGCTACTCCTTTTTATTAATCCTGTTAGACATCTCCGCGGCGTTTGACACCGTCAACCATTCCATTCTTCTGGATCGCCTAACAGACATTGGTATCTCAGGATCTGCCCATAATTGGTTCAGATCTTTCCTTTATAATAGATCCTTCAAAGTTAAAATCAACAACAAAGAATCGCCATTAACAAAATCCAATCTAGGAGTACCTCAAGGATCTTCCCTTTCCCCAACCCTTTTTAATATTTACCTCCTACCCCTTTGCCAATTGCTATCCGACCTTAATTTAATTCATTATCTGTATGCAGATGATGTACAGATTCTTATTCCTATTACAGAATCTATTTCAAAAGCACTTTCCCATTGGAATAACTGCCTTACATCTATCACTAACCTCCTCAATAGATTAAATCTGGTCTTTAACTCTTCAAAGACGGAGCTCTTCCTCATCTCTGCAAATGAAGAAAATACTCCCATACCATACCCTCACAACGCATTCATCACTCATAAGCAGGTGAGAGATCTAGGAGTAATTCTGGATAATAGACTAAACCTTAAAAAAATGGTCAATACCACATCCAAAGACTGTTTTTACAGACTCCAGGTTCTGAAACGACTCAAGCCACTTCTTTTTTTCAAAGATTTCAGAACAGTACTCCAGGCGTTGTTATTCTCTAAGATAGACTATTGCAGTGCTCTTCTCCTTGGCCTACCCAAAGCGACCACTAAGCCACTTCAGATGATTCAAAACGCTGCAGCAAGATTACTGACTAACACCAGCCGAGGAAATCACATCTCACCCATCCTCAGAAACCTACATTGGCTACCAGTAAATTTTAGAATCCTTTATAAAGCAATCACCTTAATACATAAGTCCATCCATCATCAACTCCAACTCGACTTTGAAATCCCCTTCAAAATTCATTCCTCCAATAGGCCTATTAGAGACAATCATAAAGGTACTTTGAATTACCCCCCAACCAAAGCCTCACGACTTTCCTCGACCAAAGACCGAGCTTTTTCTATAGCAGGTCCATCTATTTGGAACAACATTCCTTCAAGCCTCCGACTGGAACCCTGTCTCATTACGTTCAGAAAAAAACTTAAGACGTGGCTATTCCACCAAGCCTTTGATGAGCCTCCAGACAACCCTTAGTCTTCTTTTTCCTCACTTGGATTTAGAAGATGAAAGCCCTACAACCTTTCAGACGAAGAACTCTGGCACTCACCGATTAAAGCATCTTTTTGCTCTATTCCAAATTCCTTTGGATAATGCTTCTTCAATTATTTTTGACCTTTAACTTCCTTCCAGCTCTTAAGCTTCCCAAGTTTTTACTCCTTGTTAAATGTAACTTTTATCTTATTCTCTTCTCTTGTTAATTACTTTTATTTATTGCTTCTGTTATACCCTTGTTTTATGTAAACCGATCCGATATGGTTTAATTTACTATGAAGGTCGGTATAAAAAACTGTTAAATAAATAATAAATAATGACATTAATGATTAGAGCTATGCGGAAGACAGGGACTCCAGGGAGCAACTTATCTACAGAAGTTGGTTAAGAACTATGTCCCAAAGAATAACGTCCGGTTTGCTTATGGGGTGTTGGTTCGGTTGCCATCTGTCCGGGAAATCCATAAGTTGTCTCATCATAAAGGAGCATTTTCAGTTTGTGGGCCAGAAATTTGGAACTCTGCTCTGCTTGGTATCAGACAGGAGGCAGCAAAACCCTGCACGGAGCAGCAGTAGCCACAGAGACATTCACGGAGCGGGATGCCAGTGGTTGGTGTTCCACCTTCACGGAGCGGAAGGATGGAGGGCTGCCATCTCCAAAAAAACAGCAACAAAAAACAGGGGTGGGTAAGAGTATGGGGCAGGGGTGTGGCCTGCTTGTTTGCAGCGGTTGCTACCCCTAATTGAGCTGGATGTTCACTTGGATGCAGATCCGGCGCTGCTCTCTACATTGGTGGTGGGGTGGAGGGGAATTAGGGCTGGAGGGTACTGGAAGCCAATAGTAACAGGTGGGAGAGAGAAAAAGGAAAAAAAAAAAGGATAAAGTGCGTAGCTTGCTGGGCAGACTGGATGGGCCGTTTGGTCTTCTTCTGCCGTCATTTCTATGTTTCTATGTTTCTATAATTAGGCTTTTTGTAAAAAGGTAAAGGCTTGGCTCTTCCCATGTGGGTTTAATCAATGGCATCAGGCTTTGTTCATATGGATTGAATTATAATGCAATCAGAATTATTATTTGTATATATTCATGTTTTAATTGGATTATGTTTATTGTTTTATTTTTGTTGCATACCGCACTGTTCAGATTTCTGGAGTGTGGTATGTAAGCTTTTATTTATTTATTTATTTATGGATTTATATACCGGGAGTTCCTGTATACAATACATATCACTCCGGTTCACAGTTAAACGGTAATAACTACTGCCGTGTGGCAGTTTACATGGAACACATTTTTAGAAATATATATAAATAAATAATATATATATATATATATATATAAATATATATATAAATAAATAATATTTTCAATGGCGTCTCCTTATCTTCTTATTCTTTCTCCCTTCTCCCTCCAGACTCCCTTCCCTCATCAGTTCTTAAGAACTGTAGATAGCAGACCGCAAGCTGGCACTCGCCAACAACTCTGGTTGCACTGAACAAAGTTTGAAGAACTTGTATCTCTCTTTTCTTGTACAATGAAATTATGCCCTCTAGTGTTTCTTTTTATTTCTCCAACAGTTGTCGTGCACATCAAATACAAAACCTAGGAACAACATACTAATTGACCTAGGAGTGACAACCTTACAATTCCGGGTCTAATAGAACAGACAATTCTATCTTCTTTTCTTTTTTTTTTTTTTTTTTTAACTAGTCTTCCAAAATATTTTTATATTGAGAAACTTTCAGAAGGTTTTGAAACAGGAGACAAATAAACCAGATTGCCTTGCCTGTTCCTTATGACCTGGAGTTAGGCGCTCACCCTATGTGTGTGATACGATTTTTTAATGCTGGAGAGCCTGTTTACCAGGGCTGCCGATAAGAGAATGCCGCACAACCATTTTACCATTTTTTGCATCTATGGTTCAAAGAGGCTGCTGAGAAAATAGCACTGTGGCCTATTTTCTTGAGCCTACAGAAATAAGAACACAGCCATGTACTAAGGACAATGCTTAGAAAGTATACTGTCCCTGACAAGCAGTCAAAAATGACAGCACTATCTTAAGGAACTATATCTGATGATAGTAACTTTGGATAGGATGTCTTGGTTTTGAAAGTGAGAAAACAGATTTCCTTTTAGGAAATACGTATTATAACGTAAGCTAACGTAAATAGTTATAAACATTGTAAGAAAATAATGCTATTTTCTCTGGATCAATTAATGAGAGGACTGGGAGGGAACTTCTCTATACCCCTATCTAATCTTTCTACCTTTTCCCCTCTCTTCCTCAACCCCTAACCCCTTCCTAGCTACTCAAGTTTGTTTTTTTTGTTTCATTACCTGCTGCTGCTACAGAGCAGAAGTAAACTCCAGGGCAGCGTCTAATGGCGCTGTCCTGCCCCACTCCTTTTAGCTGGCCCGGTACTTTGCGTATTGGAGGTTACACGTGTGGCCAGGCCCTTTTGAAAACGCGCGCAGCATGTGCAGGGCCCGGCCACACGCTTAACCCCTGAATTTTAGGTGCACAGGCCATTGAAAATTTGGGCTTAAGTGGGCAAGCACCAATGATGGAACCTGCTGCGAGAGACACTGAAGGCTGAAGGAGTATCCAGGATTTATATTTGGAAATACTTTTTTTGGACACAGTGTAGAGTTGTTTTTAGATCCCCCCTCCCTACAGGGATTGCAGTGCTGATATAGCCTGATCCCACTCTGACTTTTCCCTAAGAGAAGTCCCCAGAAATGTCACCTAAGGACGAAACAATAAGATTAGGAAACCCCAACCGGGTCTCCACCCAAGGCACCACAACAAGCTGGGAGTCCAGAAAGGAGATGGAATAAGGTAGGATTTTTGCTGTGAAGTGGGGATCCTTCACATAGGATTCCCGGGTTGGCTCTGAGTGAGCTTTGTATAAGTAAAATCACCATGGTAGCTTCACTCAGATGCCTTAATAAAAGACCCCTACCTACAGTGAAAATTATTCATGTATCAACAGTCAGATGGAACTTCACTATGTATGGACAAATGGACTTTTATATAAATTATTATCAAATCAGAAAACTTTAACATCCAAGCCTGGTTCTGTTGATCTGTCTCAGCGTCTCACGCCATGGGATGCAGTTACACTCTAACTACACTCCAACGCACTGGAAGCAAGACACCAAGTGAGAGCTTGCCCCATAAAATGAATCCCAGCAGGATTAAGAGTTGAGCATGGGATGTAAATTGCTAGCTGGAGCAGCCCCGAATAAATATGTTTATGTGCCCTCAGGATTAAAAACCCTGGTAAGGGTTACAACTGCAAAATCTTGAGCATTAAAAATTCCAGAGTGCCAAAAATAAGTGCTGTTAAACCAGGACAATAAAATTAAATAACATAACAACACACATAGGACACAAGTCACTAAAGCTTTTCTCCCAGTCTGTATCTATGGGAAAAAGCTTTAAGAGGTGAATTTTAAAAGCCTGGGCCGCAAGGACACGTGCGAGTCCACCCAATTTTTAAAGCTGCCTACGTGCGCACACATCTCCCGCTACGCGAGTATCTCACTTTGTATGAAAAAGGGGCGTGGTGTGCATGAGGGGGTGGGCATTCCAGGGCAGGGCCAAGAGTTGTATGCGCTAGTGCCTATGTATGTGGGTGCGGGCCCAGGTCCAGTGCTATGTAAGTTTACTTCTGCTATGGAGGAGGTGTAATCTAAAAAAACAACAAAAAAAACAAAAAAAATGGGCATCCCTGAGGGGTTAGGGAACTAGGGGGAGAGCAGGCTAAAGAACGAGAGGGGCTTGCAGGAACTAGCTCTAGATTGTGCGAACTAGTGGACAATCTAGTCATGGCATAGATGTGCATGTATTATAAAATTCCCCCACTTGCAGGGCTCAAACCTGACTTTGCGTGATTTCTGAATAAGTTGTCTTGTTTTGTATTATCCTCTGTTTACCTTTACCTTTCTCTC
Source organism: Rhinatrema bivittatum (assembly GCF_901001135.1). Taxonomy (NCBI): domain Eukaryota; kingdom Metazoa; phylum Chordata; class Amphibia; order Gymnophiona; family Rhinatrematidae; genus Rhinatrema; species Rhinatrema bivittatum. The sequence goes on from NC_042622.1 coordinate 273,307,657, forward strand.
GGCTTTATTTGTGTGTTTGTCAAGTGTGTTTATTTTTTTTTTGTGGAGGAAGAGTGTGTTGCGTCCGTCGGTCTCAGACGGCTTCGACCCTTGTGCCTCACCCTTTTTCTGCTCTCCCCGCTAGCCTTGGGAAGATGGCTGCCGCCCGTCTTCATGCCGCGTTCTCTGGCGTCCCAGGAACGGCTATGGCTAAGCCTCACGCCATGTTTCTCCTAAGGGCCTCCTAGGGTGCGCGTGCGCACGCCACCCACGTCTTTATCATAGAAACATAGAAACATAGAAATGACGGCAGAAGAAGACCAAATGGCCCATCCAGTCTGCCCAGCAAGCTTCACACATTTTTTCTCTCATACTTATCTGTTTCTCTTAGCTCTTGGTTCTATTTCCCTTCCACCCCCACCATTAATGTAGAGAGCGATGATGGAGCTGCATCCAAGTGAAATATCTAGCTGATTAGTTAGGGGTAGTAGGGGAAGTAACCGCCGCAATAAGCAAGCTACACCCATGCTTATTTGTTTTTACCCAGATTATGTTATTCAGCCCTTATTGGTTGTTTATCTTCTCCCCTGCCGTTGAAGCAGGGAGCTATGCTGGATATGCGTGAGGTATCAGTTTTTTTCTTCTCCCCTGCCGTTGAAGCAGAGAGCTATGCTGGAAATGCATCGAAAGTGAATTATCAGGCACATTTGGTTTGGGGTAGTAACCGCCGTAACAAGCCAGCTACTCCCCGCTTTGTGAGTGTGAATCCTTTTTTCTTCTCCCCTGCCGTTGAAGTTATCCATGTCATGGCGGGAACCTCGGGGGTGTCCCCCTCGAGTGAAGTCACACCGTCCGGGTATTTAGCCTACGCTTGTTTGCTAGCTCGTTGAGTTAGCAAGGATTGGACTCGTCCTGTCTAAGCTACTCTGCCGCTTCCGTGCTGCCGCTGGAAGCTCTCTCTGCCCTTCGGGGTATTCTATAACCTGGGTACCTGCTCCTCGGGGGCCCTTTGCTTTCTTTCAGGTGCCTTACTGGGATCAGGTACTCGCTCCTCGAGGGTCTGCTCTCCCTGCCTCGGTGCCCGTTACCATCTACTTCTGCCTGGTGGAATCATCAACATTACAGCTACCATCTAGTAAGTAATCTAACTCTCAGTCTGTCTCATCTACAGCTCTGCCGTGCTGGGAAACCTACACCTGGATATCCCTATACCATCTTGGTGAGACGGGTTGCCTCTGCCGAGGGTCCCTGGACTGCTACCTCTGGATCACCTCACTACTGCCACCTCTGGTGGTATACATCAGCTGTACAATAAAAGACAAAACTCTGTGTTTGTGCATCCTGAGTCTAGCCCAGTACTGTAGCTCCCCATGGGGCTCCTCCCTGTGGGCGTGGTCATCTTCCACAGTACCCAAGAATCCACTCAAAACACCTCGAAACCATAACAGATTGCTAACTCCATGGATTCGGCTCAGCTCACCGCATTGCAGGCCATTCCAGGCCTGGCCCAGTGAATCTCTGAACAGGAGAATGCGCTGGAGAATTTGACTGCTGCATTTAACCAGCTGCACGCACAGATGAATTCACCAACCACCACAGGTAAAGAAGTTACACCGCCAGAAGTGACGGTCAAGACCATTGTACCTCTATCTGCTCCAACACGCTTCTCAGGGGAAGTTTGGAAATGTAGAGGATTTATCAACCAATGTTGCATGCACTGTTCCCTGCAACCTAATCATTTTCCTACAGCCTATGCCAAGACCACCTACATCTTGTCTTATCTGGACGGAAGAGCGTTGGCTTGGGCCTCTTTGCTGTGGGAGCGCGATTATCCTATTCTACATGATCTTGCTGGGTTCCTTGAACTGTTCAGAGTAGTTTTTGATGACCCTGCCTGGCACACAATTGCAGGATATTCGTTGGTTCACCTGAAGCAAGGTAATAAACCTTTATCAAATTTCGCCATAGAATTCAAGACACTGGCATCTGAATTACATTGGGACCCTAAATGCCTGAGGACCCTCTTCTTTGAGGGACTGAACTCTTGTTTGAAAGATGAGCTGGCAGCTCGCGAGATGCCTGAGACCTTGGCTGAACTGGTGAAGTTGGCAACAAGGATTGCTAGCCGACTTCATGACAAGGTTCAAGAGACCAAGACTCTCAGAAGACCCTTTCAGGGCGAAACTCTAGTTAAGACTATACCCAGGGCCCAAATCCACTATTTGAATAGGCAGCTACAAACCATAGAAGTGCTCAATGCCATAGCAACTGTTAGCATGGGTAAATCCCCAGGACCGGATGGGTTCTCTTATGATTTTTATAAAATACTCCGTTCACAGATCGTGGACCCCCTTACCAACTTTTACCAAGATGGTCTCACAAATCACAGATTTCCCAACGATTTCAATTTGGCACACATTACGGTTCTTCCAAAACCAGGCAAGGACCTACTTCTTCCAGGCTCGTATAGGCCCATCTCCTTATTAAACTGTGATTTAAAACTACTTGCAAAGGTATTGGCTGACCGTCTAAATGTCATTCTACCACACTTAATTGCTCCTTACCAAGTAGGATTTGTCAAGGGTCGTAAAGCCAATTCCAACATGCTTCAACTCCTGACGGCCTTGCAATTTTGTAGTTCGCAGGGTACCCCAGCGTTGGCGGTTGGATTTGACTCCGAAAAAGCTTTCGACCGAGTTTCTTGGAACTATATGTTTTTTGCACTCCGTAGACTAGGCTTTGAGGGAGCATTCTTAGATTACATCTCCCTTCTGTACTTTAATCCGATATCTCGCATTATAGCTAATAAACATGTCTCTGGCGATGTGCGGATTGGTAGGGGAGTACGGCAGGGGTGTCCACTGTCCCCTCTGTTTTATATCTTATCTATAGATCCGCTACTGAGAAAAATAGCTGAGAGCCCATCCATAACAGGGTTTGGTGGACCAGGTAACATTTTTACAGTTGCGGCTTTTGCGGATGATATTCTAGTCTTCCTACTTAATCCCTTAGAATCCCTTCCTGAAGTGCTCCGCCTGCAACTCTGGTTCGGCACTTTTGCGGGGTTAAAAATTAATCAGGAAAAATCAGAGGCCATAGACGTCACTGGCAATTTACAGGCTAAGTGGCCTGGGGAGTTCCCATTACGATGGGTTACATCACATTTAAAATATCTAGGTATCAAAATCCCAACTCAGATAGCAAACCTCTATAGAGAAAACATACAACCATTACTAATGACCACCATTGACACCTTAGAACACTGGAAGAACCTACCTCTTTCCTTAGTAGGCAGGATACAAATCTTTAAAATGATCATTTTACCAAAATGGTTATATATATTCCAGATGATACCCATATGGCTAAACCGCCAGGATGTTAAGAATGTTACAACTGCAATCCGCAAATTTTTGTGGCGGAATAAAAAAGCCAGATTATCCATGGACACCCTATATAAACCAATCCTGCTGGGGGCCTTGGATGTCCGAACTTAGTCTGGTACAACATGGCTTGTAATATGCGATTAATTAGAGATTGGATATGTGGCACATCCGCTTTTGTTCCCTGCAAGAGTATAGCCCAATGGTATCGAGTGCCAAATCTGAACCCTTTATTACAAGTGGATTATGTACATATATCAGAGGATATCCGAGCACATCTCCTTTTACAAACCTGTCGAAGAACATGGTCCTACCTTGGGAAGTGCCTACACATAGCACACCGCCAAACCCCGTTACTCACGATCACCTCTAACCCACATTTTCCACCAGGTCACTCACACTCAGTGTTTCACCAGTGGCAAGACCACGGCCTTAAGTATATCCACCAGCTGTATGACACCCAGATGCAACAATTATACGATTTTCAGGCCTTGAGAATTAAATATGAGCTGTCCGATTCAGATTTCTTTTTTTATTTACAATTGCGACATTATATCAAGCACAACGAGAGCTGCTTTTCTCCTACATCTAATCTAACAAAGCTCTGGGAAATCTTTTGCCACTCTTCAAATCCACGTCCAAACATCACCTGGTACTATAAGCTACTGGCTAAGGGTGGTACAGCGGACCATATAGTACGTTTATATGAAAAATGGGCTGATTGGCGAAAGTTTCATGTTTCACTAGAAGACTTCAAACAGTTGTTTGTTACACTATTAGACGTTTCCGAAAACGTACTGCTTAGAGAAACCAATTACAAATTTCTCTGGCGTCTGTATATCTCCCCAGTACAGGCACACAAATTCAAGCCGACTCCTTCAGCAACCTGTGCAAAATGCCAAGCAGCTATAGGTACTTATGAACACTGCTTTTGGGACTGTCCCAAGATTTCTTACTTCTGGCAAAAAGTCACGGGTGGTTGTTCCCAACTGTTCGGCACCCACTTACCTATAGACCCGAATCTGTGGCTGTTTGGATCCCCAAGCTCCTTAAATGCGGAGCCCACAAAACAGGCCCTGTTGTTCATCCAAAGAGCTGGACTACTAGGGAAAAAAGTTATTCTTACGCACTGGTTGGATGAGAACCCACCGGCTGTAGAGTTTTGGTTTAAGCAATTAATAAATCTCAGTGCTATGGAGTATGCAGTGGCAAAGAGTACTTCATCAAAGAAGAAAGCGGTGGTGGCAGGCATTTGGGAACCACTTCTTACTTATCTAACACCAAGAACATTTTAGTATCTAATATATCTCTGTTTGAGCTGTGACTACACACAGGCCTTGGTACGTGGCTGCTTGCCTTGGAGAGGTTCATCTAGATGCTAGAGGATAGACCAGACCAAGAGCCATTTGCTTTTCTCCTTTTGTCCTTCTTGCCACTTAAGACCATAACTTAATGTTCTCCGGGCTTCCTGTCTGCTCCAAAGGGGTGTGCCCCGGATTCTGTATAGGGCTCCCGCTGGAGTTGTTCTTATTGTTAGCATCACCAAATCATGGGAGATCTTACAGTTACACCAGCGGCAGCTGCATATGATTAACTGATTTAGCAATAAGAATTACTACTTAGGATTAGTATTTATTTATGCGGAACTGCATAGGTTGTATAAGCTGTACTGGTTGTTTTGGTTGCTGTGAGTATTCAAAGTGATTCAACATTCCAAATATGGAAATCATCAACCTCAGTGATGAAGGGAATAAAGGGGAGGGGGGGTTCAAGAAAGGGTGGGAGGGAGTTGAACAAAAAGGGGGGAACTTCACTCTTACTCCTAAGTTGAGCGCTATATCTAGTGCCTATGATATCCTCACCTAACTGTTATTGATTGTATGCTTGTTGCTTAACACATTATTGAACCTTAAGGAAGGATGGGGGATAATGTCCACTGTGCTCTTCTTATGTATCGTGTTGATAACTGTTAATGTTTGCAAAACCCAATAAAAATCATTAAAAAAAAAAAAAAAAAAAAGACTATACCCAGGCCTGTTCCTTCGGGTCCAGTTGCGGGCGAAGAAGAACCAATGCAATTAGGCCTCAGTCTCTGCTCCTTTGCTCTCCGCTCCCTTGCTCTCTGCTCCTTCGCTCTCTGTTCCCTTGCTCTCTGCTCCCTCGCTCTCTGTTCCCTCGCTCTCTGTTCCCTTGCTCCCTCTTTTGTGTTTTTGTGTTGTCGGTCGCGCGGTCACCGTTCGCTCGGTCGCTGCTCGCTCGGTCCCGTGTTCCCTCGGTCTCGTGTTCTTGGTCTCTCGTTGTGTCTCTTGTGTTTGTGTGGTGTGTTCTGTTTTGTCTTGTTCTTGTCTGGTTTCCTGTGGTTTGTCTTCTATGTTTCTGCTGCTTTGCTTTGGTTTGTTCATGCTGTCCCCGGAGTTACCAGCTTCCATTTTTTTTTGGGACCCTTGAATACCTCCATCCGGTATGGACTGATACCCTTATCCTTGAGCTGCTGACAGGAGGCTTGAGGAAGGGGGGGCTTTGAGGAGGGGGTACTGTTATGAACGCTGCCCGCGGGTGTTCCCCGCGAGCAGGCTCACTGACTTACCCATGCTGCCTTCTTCGCCGACACGGCAGGACACCGCCGGCCTGCCCACGCGGCCCGGAGGCCGCCCGTGCGTCCAGTCTTCACCGCGGCCGGATCCGCGGACTTTTCCACCCTCTTCGGGGCTGGGAGTGCCCCCGACGTCATCTGCCTCTTCGCGGCACTAGGCCGCAAGCCCCGGTGCCATCCGGCGGCTGGAGCCGCCCTCGGGGCTCCCCGCAGCGGCTGGAGCCTCTGCCGATGTCAGGGCCTGCTCCTCAGGCCCTGCTCTCCATCCTACGCGACTACGTTGGTGCAGGCCGCTGTCCGCGGTCCTGCACAGTTCCTGCACTCTCTTAGGCATGCGGCCGCGTCTTCTCTCAGCATTTAAAGGGCCAGACACAGGAAGTGTTTGGGCCCCACCTTGATGACTATTTCCTGTATCAGCCTTATAAAGGGCTGCTCCATTAGTTCTTCAGGGCCTTGCATCATTGTGAGTCTTCGCTCTGGAGGCTCCGGCCTGCCAGAGTCCATGTAAGGTCTTCCAGTTTTTAAGGAGCTCCTTGTTTCGTCCAGCTGTTCCATGTCAAGTCTTCGTGCCTGAGGTCCATGTCCAGGTGTCTTAGTCATCTCCTTTGTCCTGGTGTTCCTGCCTTCCGTGATGTTCTTCCCTACGCCACGCCTTGTCTTTGCTCTCGAGCCTTCTGGTACCGGTAGGCCGGGGGTCCCTCAGATGCAGTACTCCTGAGTGGACTAGCCTGCCGGTGGACGGTTGTCCTGTGCTCCTGAGCCGTCATGTCCCGGATGTGTGTTCCTGTGCTGTCCCGCTCCCGTCGTGGTCCGTGACCAGTCTGCAAGGGCTGTGTAGGGCGCGTAACGGACAGGGTGGTCTGCAACTCAGTCCCGCGGGTGGCCTGAGTAGGGAGCCCTGAGAGACAGTGCCAATGTCCATGCCTCGTGTTGCCTTTGTGGATGTCAAGAGTCTCGCCCCTGGATGCCGTTGCATCAGCCATGTGTCTTCGTCCCCGGATGCCGTTGCATCAGCCATGTGTCTTCGTCCCCGGATGCCGTTGCATCAGCCATGTGCCTTCGTCCCTGGATGCCGTTGCATCAGCCATGTGCCTTCGTCCCTGGATGGCATTGCATCAGTCATGAGTCTTCATCCCTGGATGCCGTTGCATCAGCCATGTGTCTTCTTATGGATGCCGTCACATCACTCCATAGTCATGTCTTCATGTCTAGGCCCGACTGCCCTCAACCTCAGGCCAGGCCTGTTGCTCCAGGCTGCTCGCAGCAGGTCCGAAAGGGCCCGGAATGGTCGGAGGACCATTCACCTTCCAACATCCTCGGATGTTGGCCGTGGGAGCTTGCCGGCCTGGCGGAGGGTAGATCGTTCAGCCATGTGGAGCCACCATCAACCCTTGGCGCAGCCCTGAAGGTCTGGGTCGGGCTGAGGCCCATGGGCACACGAAAAACACCGTTCTCAACATTGGTGAATTTGATTTGGCAGTTAAATTTTAAGCATATAGAGGTTACTTTTTAATTTTGTAATATTTGTACTGTTAACAACATCCAGTCGTACGGCAGTATTAAAATAATAGCAACAAAGTTGTTTTTAGAGGATAGTATTTTTATGGCATGTAATTGTACCTGCTTGACGTGTAGCCCTTACAGCCATACTGAACGTAGTGTTTTGGAGTACAGTGAATAATTATAGATATTGTTTTCATTTCTGTTTTATTCTCTAAATAATCAAATAGTTGTCAACACATCTATAAGCGGGAACGTAGGAAAACCAGTACCTATACTTATATGCTTAGATTGTGAAGCAAAGTGAATTGCCCGCGTAACTAAGGTAAATAACTTTAGTCCGTTCTTTTTTGCCATTGGTTTAATAGAGATAGTAAGTTTTAAGTTACATAAGAATTTTAAGTTAAGAATTTTTTTGATCTTTTAAGGGGTCCTAATATATATAAACCTCTTATTAGAGCATATTCTCATGGCAGATATAAAAGACATAATACCCTTCCGTTTTCTGTTATGTGACACAAAACTCTTGGTTCTGTTAAATTGTGGAGTGTTTAGATACACGATGTAGTTAAGTCTCAGTTACAGTCTGTCTAATTATGTACAACTAGCCGTTAAGCCCGTAACAATGGGCTACATTACCTTTTTTTTTTCGGTCCATTTCCTTACCCCTCATTCTCCTCCTCCCCCCCCCATTATCCCTTCCCCTCTAGTCTCCCTCCCCCCTCCCCTCATTCTCCCTCTAATCTCCCTCCCCCCAGTCACTCCCCCTCTCAGCTCATTCACAACCCCTTCGGATGGCGCAGACGGAAGATCTCCGGGGGAGGTCCCTCCCTCCCTCGTGCGCGCGCCGCCGCTACTGCTCCTCGCCGCGCCAGAGGTCCCTCCCTCCCTCGCGCGTGTGTGTGCCGCCGCTACTGCTCCTCGCCGCGCCAGAGGTCCCTCCCTCCCTCGCGCATGTGTGCCGCCGCTACTGCTACTGCTCCTCGCCGCGCCAGAGGTCCCTCCCTCCCTCGCGCGCGCCGCCGCTGTCGCTACTGCTCCTCGCCGCGCCATTTTTGTTACAGGCAAGCTCTGACCGACGTGCTGCCCACGCATACGCGGTAGAGTTGCTCTCTACTGCGCATTTGCGGCACGTCGGTCAAGCTTTATTTATCTAGTAGATTCCATTGTAGACTAAAACTTGACTTGCCTCTATATCACTACATAAAAGCATGTTTATGTAGTTTTTCAATCATCAGAAGCTACGTGAGTTAAAAATCTTTTTCAAGTTTTGAAATTATACATATGGTTTTGTATTTTTATTGTTTGGTTTAAAAATGTTTTTATTTTTTTATGTTTTTAGCCCCTGATGCAGCCTTAATTGGCGAAACTCGGCCGGAGTCGGGCTCTCTAATAGAATATATTAATAAAATCTTTCCACGGCATAAGGTTGTCCCTTTGTTGTTTTTTGCCCTCTCTCTCATATACACACATACATGCATGGTGAGAGACAGAGGAAGCATTTGTGTTTGTGAGAGACACACACACACACTCTTTCTCTGTACCTCTCTCAACACATGGACCAAGAAAGCAGGAGGGTAGGCTATCTAAGAAGGCCGTGAAGGCAACAAAGTGGATTAAACGCCAAGTGATATCAGATTAGAAATTTTTATTGGTGGAGATGTATTCTTTATAAAATAAGCCCAACTCAGACCGAGTTTCGCCCCCTCAATGGGGCTGCCTCAGGGGCTGTATATGTAGTAAATCTGTCATTTGTAAGAGTACAATCATCCATCAATTGATTCCTGAAAGTTTTTTATGTGCAAAGGAACCACATATATCATATCCCTTCTAATCAGACCTCACTTGGTGTCTAATCCTCTCTCAACACAGACATGCTTCCTCCATCTCTCTTTCACACACGTACACGCTTCCTCTCTCTCTCTCGCATGCACACATGCACATAAAAACTGATCCGGAAACCACAAGCCAGATTCTGTATGCAGTGCAATAATGGAAGCGCAGAAAATCATACAATACAATCAAGAAATCTAAATCAATCAGAATAGTTAAACCATACTAAAAAATATACATTTTAAAACTGATGAATAGAATAATATTCAATAATTAGAAGCTCCTGCATAAATTTTTTAAAATGTCCTAAACATCGATAAAATATTTCAAAACAGCAGACATCAATTAACACCCAGTATTTAAAATTAATAAGGATTTTAAAAATTCCCCATTCCCCATACCTGTCACCCCGATATTGTCGTGAACTGGGAGTACACACACATGCACACAAGTGCTTCACTTTTTTGAAGGAGTTAATAAACATATGGATAAAGGTGAACCGGTAGATGTAGTGTACTCGGATTTTCAGAAGGCGTTTGATAAAGTTCCTCATGGGATGCTTCTAGGAAAAGTAAAAAGTCATGGGATAGGTGGCGATGTCCTTTCGTGGATTGCAAACTGGCTAAAAGACAGGAAACAGAGAGTAGGATTAAATGGACAATTTTCTCGGTGGGAGGGAGTGGGCCAGTGGAGTGCCTCAGGGATCTGTATTGGGACCCTTACTTTTCAATATATTTATAAATGATCTGGAAAGAAATACGACGAGTGAGGTAATCAAATTTGCAGATGATACAAAATTGTTCAGAGTAGTTCATTCACAAGCAGATTGTGATAAATTGCAGGAAATCCATGTGAGACTGGAAAATTGGGCATTGAAATGGCAGATGAAATTTAATGTGGATAAGTGCAAGGTGATGCATATAGGGAAAAATAACCCATGCTATAATTACACAATGTTGGGTTCCATATTAGGTGCTACCACCCAAGAAAGAGATATAGGCGTCATAGTGGATAACACATTGAAATCGTCGGTTCAGTGTACTGCAGCAGTCAAAAAAACAAACAGAATGTTGGGAATTATTAGAAAGGGAATGGAGAATAAAACGGAAAATGTCATAATGCCTCTGTATCAATCCATGGTGAGACCGCACCTTGAATACTGTGTACAATTCTGGTCACCGCATCTCAAAAAAGATATAATTGCAATGGAGAAGGTACAGAGCAGGGCAACCAAAATGATAAAGGGGATGGAATAGCTCCCCTATGAGGAAAGACTAAAGAGGTTAGGACTTTTCAGCATGGAGAAGAGACGGCTGAGGGGGGATATGATAGAGGTGTTTATGTTATGATAGTGGACCCTTGACCCGGGACGAAAAGAACACCCACCTGAGGTACCAAGGTGAACTTCGCCTCCGGAAGGTGGAAATCCCGTAGTACAGCCAACCACACGGTGACCTCAGTCCAGATACCCAGCACGGGTCAAGGCCGGCGGCAGGCAACTCAGCAAGGTCCAAAGTCCAATCCGGGGTCTAGGCAAGGAGGCAGGCAAACAGCAAGGTCCAAAGTCCAATCCGGGGTCGAGGCAAGGCAGCAGGCAAACAGCAAGGTCCAAACACAGTCCAAGGATCAAACCAGGAACACAGGAGAGCAAAGGAATACACCAAACACAGAGACCTGTTGTGAAGGCGTCCAAACCTTCACTGAGGGAGTTTAAATCCCCCTCCCCGATGACGTCATCTTCCGGGGCCAGCCTCGATTCTGTGACCCGGCCCCTTTAAGAGGCGGGGCCAGCCGCGGCTTCCTTGACGCTGCTCTCTGACGGCTAGCTGCTGTCGCGCCGCGGCCCGTGCTCCGCGGACCGCCGAGATGAGGACCCCGTCCAGCCTGCGTGGAGAAGGTAGGGGGGTCCAGTCGCATGTGGTCGTGATCGGACCTCACAACAGTACCCCCCTCTTATGCCCCCTCCTGGACGGACCCGGTTTATCAGGATGCGTAAAGTGAAAGTGGTGAAGTAAAGACTTATCCAATATATTTGCCGCAGGTTCCCAGAAGTTTTCCTCCGGACCAAACCCCTCCCAGGCGATCAAATACTCCCATCGTCTATGGTGGCGACGAATGTCCAGAATCTCCCGAACTTGATAGATGGCGTCTTCCTCAGATTCGACGGTTGAAGGTGGACGTGGGGCCTCATGAAATGAAGAAGAAATCAGAGGTTTAAGCAGAGAAACGTGAAAGGAATTGTGAATCCAAAGACTAGTGGGAAGACGCAGTCGATAGGTTACCGGACCCAGATGTCTACTGATGAGGAAAGGCCCGAAGTACCTAGGAGCAAGTCGTATGGAAGGGACCCAGAGTCGTAAATGACGGGTGGAGAGCCAAACCCGATCTCCCGCATTGAATTGTGGAGCGGGCCGGCGATGCTTGTCAGACATACGTTTTGCGGTCTCAGCCGCCCGGCGAAGCCGAGCATTGGTGACTTCCCAAAGTTCATGGAGCCGCTGTGCCAATAGTTGAGTTGCTGGCGAAGCCACGGTAAGCGGTAGAGGTAGAGGAGGTCATGGCTGTTTACCAAAAACAATCTAAAAAGGAGATTGTCCAGTGGCCGAGTGTACATGGGAGTTATGAGAGAATTCGGCCCAGGATAGTCATCTTGGCAATGGTTCACAAAAAAGCGTAAGAACAACTTTAACCCTCTATTGACTCGTTCCGCCTGACCATTCCTAAGATCCCTAAAAAATACCCTTAGGCAGCGAGAGAGAAGCTGGCGTAAAGCCCCCTCACCTCAACTCGCCTCAAGTTTCAAAACTACCCTTCACCAATATAGAATAACCACCCTCAAAACAAAAAGAGACTACTTTTCAGCTAAGATCCACCAATACATGTACAACCCGAAAGCCCTTTTCAATTATGTTGCCAACCTCACCAAATCCTCTCAGCCCACTATCCCTGAGAATGATGCCTCCACTAAGAGCGAAGAAATCGCCCAGTATTTCCTCACAAAAATCACCAACATCCTCCGCAGATTTCAACACCCTTCTCCATCTACCTCCCCTTCCCCCTCCCTCCAACCTTCCCCCACTTCACCCACCCTCCAAACCCTTGACCTGACTTCCGCTAAAGAAGTGGAATCTATTCTCAGAAAACTCAAACCAGCTTCCCACCCTTCAGACACCATTCCCACAAAATCCCTCCTCTCCATCCCGAATACTATATCCAAACCCATCGCAGACATCATAAACTCCTCCCTCTCTTCAGGCTCTGTCCCAGATGCTCTCAAACAAGCTATTGTCAAGCCCCTCCTAAAAAAACCAACACTAGACCCTAAAGACCCCGCTAACTTCCGCCCTATCTCTAACCTGCCCTTCCTATCCAAAATTATGGAAAAGATTGTAAACATCCAACTTACAGAATATCTAGAAAGCAACAACATTCTGCATCCAGCCCAATACGGCTTCCGTAAATACCTCAATACAGAAACCCTCCTGCTCTCCCTCACGGACCACTTACTCATAGGCATGGACCGAGGCAACTGTTACCTCCTCGCCCTACTCGACATCTCAGCTGCCTTTGATACCATCAACCACAACCTCCTCATCAACCGGCTATCCGAAATAGGCATCTCAGGCCTAACCCTACTATGGTTTAAATCCTATTTATCTAACAGAAAGTTCTCCGTCAAGATAGGAAACGCCAACTCCACACTCTACCCCTTGTCTCAAGGTGTCCCACAAGGCTCCTCCCTCTCCTCCACCCTTTTCAACATTTATCTCACACCTCTTTGTCAGCTCCTCACAGACCTCGGCCTCAAATTCTACCTCTATGCAGATGACGTTCAAATCGTCATTCCCATTCACAACTCTCTCTCAGATGCCCTTGCCTTCTGGAACACATGTCTTGCCAACATAAATGACTTCCTCACCAACATCCACCTCGCTCTAAACTCCTCCAAAACAGAGCTGCTCCTTATCTCTCCTCACCTCCCTCCCAAACCACCAATCTCCAACGATCCAGCTTTCAACGTCATAACACCCCAACCCACAGTAAGAGACCTTGGGGTTATCATAGATCAACAACTCAATCTCAAAAAACAGATCAACTCCATCCTCAAAGAAGGTTTCTTCAAGCTTCACATCCTGAAGAAACTCAGACCCCTCCTCCACTATCATGACTTCCGCACCGTCGTCCAAGCCACCCTTTCCTCAAAGCTGGACTACTGTAATGCCCTCTTCCTCGGCCTACCCTCCTCCACCACCAAGCCCTTACAAATGCTCCAGAATGCCATCGCCAGGGTCATCACCAACTCAAGGAAAGCTGATCACATTACCCCTATACTCAAAGAACTCCACTGGCTCCCCATCGCATCCCGAATTCTCTTCAAAATTCTAACCATAGTGCACAAGTCCATCCACTCGCACAATTCCAATTGGTTGGATGAACCCTTTCGTCCTATACGCACTGAACGACCCACTCGCACTGTCAACAAAGGCACCCTCTCCATTCCCCCTTTGAAAAAAGCCCACCTCTCCTCTACTAGGGACCGTGCACTATCCATTGCAGGCCCTAAACAATGGAACGCCCTCCCTACCACTCTCAGGCTAGAGCCATGTTACGCCAAGTTCAGAAAAAAACTTAAAACATGGCTCTTCCGACAAGCCTACCCTGATTAAATACACTGACTTCCGCAAGTATCTTGCCTACGCCTTGTATATTCCTGTAAATAGTCCGTTGCAGTTTTATTTATTGCTTTAATTCCTCCTCCTCCTGCTCTTTGTATACTCCTCCTTGTTCGCCCTCCCTGTTCATTGTAATTTCTGCCTTTTAAGTTACATTGTAACCCGGTATGATGTATGCATACTAATACCGGTATATAAAAGTTTTTAAATAAATAAATAAATTCCCTTGCGGGTGGAAAGCTGTAGTAAAGTCTAGTTGTATGCCAAACTTCTTGCAAAGCGCGCTCCAGTATTTGGCCGTGAATTGAGGCCCTCTATCTGAGGTAATGTGAAGCGGAAGTCCATGGAAACGGAAAATATGTGAAGAGAATAGGTCCGCCAATTCAGGAGCAGAGGGCAACTTGGGTAAAGGCACGAAGTGGGCCATCTTCGAGAACCGGTCGACTACGACCCATATTACCTGATTCCCGCCAGATAGTGGAAGGTCAACTATGAAGTCTGTGGAAATATGGGTCCAAGGTTCTTGAGGAGGCGGAAGGGGTTGGAGGAGGCCCCAGGGTTGACCAGGTAAAGGTTTCTGCTGTGCGCACTTTGGGCATGAAGAAACATAAGCCCGCACATCTCCCTTCATCTGAGGCCACCAATAGTAGCGAGATAGTAGCTCCCAGGTTCGTGCTCTCCCCGGGTGTCCTGCAGAAAGGGAGTCATGTGCTCAGGAAAGCACCTTGGGACGAAGTCTAAGTGGTACTATAGTCTTCCCAGGGGGTACAGTTTCAGTGACCGCAAGCATCAGCTTGGCAGGATCTATAATGTAATTAAGAGTCTCAGGGGAGTCCTCTGTTTCATAAGACCTGGAAAGAGCGTTCGCGCGACTATTCTTGGCCGCTGGATGATATCGAAGTATAAAATCAAATCGCGAAAAAAATAATGACCAGCGGGCTTGGCGAGGATTGAGCCGTTGAGCTCTGTTGAGATATTCTAAATTCTTGTGATCGGTGTAAACTGTGATGGTGTGTTGTGCCCCTTCTAGCCATTGTCTCCATTCTTCAAAGGCCATCTTGATAGCCAATAGCTCTTTATCGCCGATTCCATAGTTCTTCTCAGCGGGCAAAAATTTCCGGGAGAAGAAAGAGCAGGGGAATAACACCCCTCGGTCCAAATTCTGACTGAGGATTGCTCCGACTGCCACTTCAGATGCGTCTACCTCCACTATGAATGGTCGATTAGGGTCTGGGTGATGAAGGCACGGCTCTTGTAGAAAAGCGGTCTTGATATCCTTGAATGCTTGTACAGCTTCATGAGACCATTTCTTGGTGTCCACCCCCTTCCTGGTCAGCGCAGTAATTGGTGCTATAATGTGGGAGTAATGTGGGATAAAACTTCGATAAAAATTGGAGAGCCAAGAAATCGCTGGATAGCCCGAAGTCCCATAGGTTGTGGCCAGTCTCGAATACTGGCCACCTTCTCTGGATCCATCTGAAACCCAGTGGTAGATACAATAAATCCTAAAAAGGGTATAGATTGTCTTTCGAAGAGACATTTCTCCAGTTTCACGAATAACTGGTGTTCTCTTAGCCGTTGTAGAACTTGTCTAACGTCCTTGCGATGAGTAGCCAGATCCTTCGAGTAGATAAGGATATCGTCCAGATAAATGATCACTTGTTTATACAACATGTCCCGAAACACCTCGTTCATAAGATTCTGGAAGACCGCAGGTGCATTACACAGGCCAAAAGGCATAACAAGGTATTCATAATGGCCATTACGGGTATTAAAAGCGGTCTTCCACTCATCTCCGGGCTTAATTCGGACCAGGTTATAGGCTCCACGTAAATCGAGTTTTGAGAAGACTCTAGCTCCGTGCAACTGGTCTAGTAATTCTGGTATCAGAGGAAGAGGGTAACGATCCTTGTGGGTGATGGCGTTGAGCCCCCTGTAGTCTATGCACGGTCTTAAAGACCCATCCTTCTTTGGTACGAAGAAAAACCCCACCCCAGCAGGGGATGTGGAGGGACGGATGAACCCCCGTGCGAGGTTTTCCTTAATGTAATCCGACATGGCCTGTGACTCAGGGCCCAAGAATGGGTAAATCCGCCCCCTGAGTGGAATGGAGTTGGGGAGCAAGTTGATCGCACAATCAAACTTACGATGACAAGGCAGGATCTCTGCCTTTTCTTTAGAGAAGACGTCAATGAAGTCGGAGTATTGAGGTGGTACGGTTATTCTGGTAGTTGTCACCGGTATCACAGGTTGGTGTGTCCATTGGATACAGGTTCCCTGACAGTTTGGACCCCATGCCGCAATCTGGAGGGTTCCCCAGTCAATAGTAAGAGAATGTCTTTGTAACCAGAGCAGGCCCAGTACAACTGGGTGAACAGCTTTTTCCAAGACAAAAAAGGTAATCTCTTCATGGTGCAGAACTCCAGTGAGGAGTGATATGGGAGCAGTACAAGAGGTAATCCGTCCAGGGAGGCTCTCACCTTGGATGGAAGAAATGAACAATGGCGTCTTGCGAGGGTATATTGGAAGCTGTAGCTGATGGACGAGTTCAGCCAAGATAAAGTTCCCTCCAGCTCCGGAATCAACCAGAGCCTGGGTGGTGAAAGACCCTTGATCACATTGTAGCGTCACAGGAACCACGAGTTGAGGAGCTAGATTGCTCCCTAGGGTCTGCTCCTTGGAGACGCCTAGGACCGGTAGTTTCCCGGGCGCTCGGGACACTGAGTGAGAAGATGTCCTCTGTTGCCGCAATATAAACACAACCCCATCCTTCTTCGGCGTTGTTTTTCCTCCACAGTCAACCAACTTCTTCCTAACTGCATGGGTTCTTCTTTGGTCTCTGCCGGAGCTTCAGTAGTACTGGGAGCCAGTAGTGGCTCCCAGTAGTACTGGGAGCCACCAAAGGACGGGAGAAGTTAGGAGCCAAGGGAACCAGTTGACGAGGGGGTCTTGCTTCTTTGGCACACTGCTGAATCCGGTCAATACGGCCTGCCAGGTCGATAAGCGCATCCAGGTCCTCCGGAAGGTCTCGGCCCGCAAGTTCGTCCTTGATGCGGGGAGATAAGCCTTCTAGAAAAATGCCCCGTAGGCAGTCTGGTCGCCATCCTACTTCTGAGGCCAAGGTGCGAAAATCAATCACAAAGTCTGCCAACGTGCGGGAACCTTGACGTAGGTTAAGAAGTTCTGAAGAAGCTGTAGCAAGCCGTCCTAGTTCATCGAACACCTGGCAGAATGTTGCAACGAATTTGGTTAAATCATTCAGTATCGGGTCCCCTCTCTCCCAGAGGGGAGACACCCAAGCCATGGCCTTCCCATTGAGCAAAGAGATGATGAAGGAAGTCTTTGTCTGGTCGTTAGGGAATTGCTGTCCTTGTAATGAAAATCTGATGAAGCATTGATTTAGGAACCCTCGACATACTTTGGCATTTCCGGAAAAACGAGGTGGTGCAGGCAAGTGAGAGACCGAGGCAGAGGTACTCGGAAGGGGAGGTGCTGGAGCAGCGGCCTAGGTTCCATGGGCTGAATCCAGACGCCGGACCAATTGATCCACAGTGGCCGTTAGTGCCTCCAGACTCAGTTGCTGTTGCTGCTGCTGCTGACGTTGCTGCATCAACTGCTGGGCGAGGCCTGGAATAGCCTGAAGACCGGACAGATCCACCGGGTCCATGGCCTTCACAATCTGTTATGATAGTGGACCCTTGACCCGGGACGAAAAGAACACCCACCTGAGGTACCAAGGTGAACTTCGCCTCCGGAAGGTGGAAATCCCGTAGTACAGCCAACCACACGGTGACCTCAGTCCAGATACCCGGCATGGGTCAAGGCCGGCGGCAGGCAACTCAGCAAGGTCCAAAGTCCAATCCGGGTTCGAGGCAAGGCGGCAGGCAAGCAGCAAGGTCCAAAGTCCAATCCGGGGTCGAGGCAAGGCGGCAGGCAAACAGCAAGGTCCAAAGTCCAATCTGGGGTCGAGGCAAGGCGGCAGGCAAACAGCAAGGTCCAAACACAGTCCAAGGATCAAACCAGGAAATTAGGAGAGCAAAGGAATACACCAAACTGTTATGACTGCTGTTCAGGTTAGTGGAACCACAGTTGTAGACCGCTTACCTTTTGTAGGAGGAAGCAGGAACAGGAGTAATACAGCGTAATCCGAAAGGCAGTCCAGGTAAGGGCAGGCAGCAGGCAATCAGGAACCAAGGCAGATAATCCAGTAGGCAGGTGGCAAGCAGGGTAATCCAGTAAGCAGTCCGAGACGGGGCAGGCAGCAGGCAATCAGGAACCAAGACAGATAATCCAGTAGGCAGGTGGCAAGCAGGGTAATCCAGTAAGCAGTCCGAGTCGGGGCAGGCAGCAGGCAATCAGGAACCAAGGCAGATAATCCAGTAGGCAGGTGACAAGCAGGGTAATCCAGTAAGCAGTCCGAGTCGGGGCAGGCAGCAGGCAATCAGGAACCAAGACAGATAATCCAGTAGGCAGGTGGCAAGCAGGGTAATCCAGTAAGCAGTCCGAGTCGGGGCAGGCAGCAGGCAATCAGGAACCAAGACAGATAATCCAGTAGGCAGGTGACAAGCAGGGTAATCCAGTAAGCAGTCCGAGTCGGGGCAGGCAGCAGGCAATCAGGAACCAAGGCAGACCGGGTCAGGGCAGACAAAAAGCAACTAAGTCCAATGCGAAAACTCCCAAAAGCACTCGTGGCCGAAGCAGAGAGCAGAGAAAAAGGCTCTCTTTAAATAGGCTGTTTCCCGCGCAGACTCACCCTCCGTCGGCGTCTGACGTCAAGAGGGGCGTGTCCTAGCTCCGAATCGCATGGGACCAGCTGCCGACGTCAGCGCGGAAACGCTGGCTTCAGCGCAGGAGGGGATGCCCCGAAGTGCACGGGACCGCGCCGCCAACGCCGCCCTGCCACTCCCAGGACCACGGGCGATCCCTCCTGCGCGGCACCCCGTGGCAAAGGTAACAGTACCCCCCCTGCAAGGCCCCCTTCTCCTCCCTCCAGGTCCGGGCTTGGAAGGAAAGCGAAGATGAAAATTCTTAAGTAACCGAGGAGCCTGTATATTATATGAAGGCTCCCAAGTATTCTCCTCCGGCCCAAAGTTTTTCCAAGAGATTAGATATTGAAGTTGCCCCTTAACGCGTCTGGAATCCAAGATCTCCCGTACTTCATAGTGATCATCATCTGGTACTATGGGTATATTGGTCCTCCGTCTCCGCTGAGGCCAGGACATGACGGCAGGTTTGAGTAAGGAGATATGGAATGCGTTATGAATCCGCAAGGAGGACGGCAAACAGTTTATACGTGACCCCGTTGATCCGCTGCTTGACAGGAAAGGGCCCAATGAAGCGAGGAGCAAATTTCGTGGACGGTAATCGCAAGCGAAGATGGCGGGTACTTAACCAGACAAGGTCACCACATTGGAGGTGAGGAGCCGGACTCCGTCTCTTATCCGCCTGGGCCTTCATGGAGGCGGAGTGTTTGATCAACAAGGCACGCGTCTCTGTCCATAATCTGGTCATGGAAGCAACGGTGGCGTCTACCGTAGGGCAATTGGAGGAGGTACCGACGGGCAAAGGAAAATGCGGATGCCTGCCAAACACCAGGAAAAAAGGAGATATGCCAGTAGCCTGATGCACATGATTGTTATGGGACATCTCTGCCCAGACCAGCAGGGAAGCCCAATCATCCTGTCGTTGATTGACATACGCTCGAAGAAATGTCTTTACGGACTGATTCGTCCGTTCAGTGAGGCCGTTGGACTGAGGATGATAGGCTGATCAAAATTCAAGTTTAACACGTAGAAGTTTGCAAAGATTGGTCCAGAACTGCGCCGTAAACTGTACTCTTCTATCGGACACAATGCTGAGCGGAAGCCCATGGAGACGAAAGATATGATGCAGAAAAAGATGAGCTAGGTCAGCAGCAGAGGGTAATCCAGGTAGGGGAATAAAATGCACCATCCGGGAAAAACGATCCACCACCACCCAGATAACGGTATTACCATCGGAAGCCGGAAGATCCATAATAAAGTCGGTGGCAATATGAGTCCACGGAGACGTGGGAATGGACAGCGGCTGTAACAATCCAAGGGGTTTTCGCCGTGGCGTTTTCTGGGCCGCACAGACTGGACAAGAGTCCACATAGTTCTTGACATCCCTCTCCCATCTTGGCCACCAATAATGTCTGGAGATAAGTTCCTTAGTACGAGCCACCCCGGGGTGTCCTGCCAGCTGATCATTGTGGGACCAGCGAAGTACCTTTAAGCGTAATCGTTTAGGAATGACAGTTTTCCCTATCGGAACCGTGAAGGTGGCAGCCAGCTGGATTTGAGCGGGATCAATGATGTATCGAGGGGGATCTGGAGCATCAAGGTCAAAACTACGGGAAAGAGCATCCGCCCTCACGTTCTTCTGGGCAGGCCGAAAATGCAGAATAAAATTAAACCTGCTGAAAAAAAGAGCCCATCGGGCCTGCCGCGGATTCAATCGCTGGGCTGTCGCCAAGTATGCAAGATTTTTGTGATTCGTATAAACTGTGACAATATGTCGAGCGCCCTCCAGGAGGTGGCGCCACTCCACAAAGGCCAGTTTTATCACCAAAAGTTCTCGGTCGCCAATGGTGTAGTTCCTTTCTGCGGGCGTAAATTTCTTGGAAAAGAAGGCACACGTCACCCATTGCCCCTCCTCCGACCTCTGTAGAAGAACTGCCCCTACCCCTACTGCTGAGGCGTCAACCTCGAGAGTAAAAGGTTTGGAAGGATCAGGCCGTCGGAGACATAAATCCTTGGTAAACTCCTCTTTCAAGCGTTGAAAAGCCAATACCGCGTTCCTCGGCCAAGACTTTACGGATGCTCCTTTCTTTGTGAGAGCTGTGAGTGGTGCCACTAAGGAAGAGAAATTGGGAATAAACTGTCTATAATAATTGGAGAATCCCAAAAATCTTTGTAAGGCTTTTAACCCCACAGGTTGAGGCCAATTTAGAATGGCATTGAGTTTGTCCGGATCCATGGATAATCCTTTGTTGGAAACAATATACCCGAGAAATGGTAATTGGTGTTTGTGAAAGACACATTTTTCCAACTTGGCTAACAATTTGTGTTCCCGAAGATGTTGTAAGACTTGACGTACATGAATCAGATGTTGTGGCAGGGTATGTGAAAAAATTAATATATCGTTCAGGTAAACAATAACATGCGAGTAGAGGATATCACGAAAAATATCGTTAATCATGTCCTGAAAAACCGCAGGAGCATTACAAAGCCCAAAGGGCATAACTCGGTATTCATAATGTCCATCGTGGGTATTGTACGCAGTCTTCCACTCGTCTCCCTCTCGAATTCTTATCAAATTGTAAGCTCCCCGTAAGTCCAATTTAGTAAAAATTTGTGCTCCTTTTAACCGGTCAAATAATTCCGAGATGAGAGGAATGGGGTATTTGTTTTTTCTGGTGATATTGTTAAGTCCACGGTAGTCGATACAAGGTCTTAAAGACCCATCTTTCTTTTTGACAAAAAAGAAACCTGCTCCCGCGGGAGAAGTAGAGGGTCGGATAAAACCGTGAGCTAAATTTTCTTCAATGTATTGACGTAACGCTGCGGATTCCGGCTCTGATAAGGTGTAAATTCATCCCTTGGGCAGATTTTTTCCAGGAAGAAGTTCAATAGCGCAATCATATTGCCGGTGGGGTGGTAAGGATTCCGCATGTTGTTTGCTGAAAACATCCGCAAATTCTGTATACGGAGCCAGAATGCCAGAAGAGAGCTGCGTGGAGTGAAGCGAAATCTCCAGAAGACCTTTAAGACAGTTCTGAAAACAGAATGGACTCCAAGCCGTGAGATGTAAAGAAGCCCAATCTAGGTGAGGCTGATGGATCCGCAGCCAAGGCAAGCCCAATATAATCTGATTGACTGAGGAAGGAAGGACATAGAGCTGAATGTGTTCCTGGTGAAGAAGGCCGGTGCTGAGCAACAAGGGTTTGGTGATATAAGAAATACGCATCCCCACGGACTGTCCTGAAACTGATGTTACTGAAAGAGGAATGGGTAAAGAATCCACCGGAATCTGATATTTCTGCACCAGATGTTCCTGAATGAAATTTCCAGCCGCCCCTGAGTCTATGAAGGCCTGGAAGTGCAAAGGTTCATGGTTCAACCAAATAGTTGTAGGCAATAAGAGTTGAGGAGAGGGAATGGTGGGACCCAGGGAGGCCTCTCCCACCCGTCCTAGGTCCGGGAGTTTCCCGATTTGTTGGGGCATTTATTGATAAAATGACCTCTGCTCCTGCACAATATAAGCAGAGATTCCGTACTCTTCTGCGATTCCGTTCCTCTGGAGTCAAGCGAAATCTGTCGATTTGCATCGGTTCCTCCGTTTCCCTGATGCCGGGGTGGTCTGTGGGACGACCATAGGTTGCTGAAATGTAGGAGACAGACGAAAATTTCTTCGAGTAGCTACTCGTTCTCGCATCCTTTCTTGAAAACCTAAATCCAGTCAGATGGCTAGTCGGATTAATTCTTCTAAGGTCTCCGGAGAATCTCTGCCAGCCAATTGATCCTTTATATTTTCAGCAAGGCCCTGTCGAAAGATGGCCGTGAGACTATCCTCTCCCCATGCGAGTTCTGCTGCTAAGGTGCGAAACTGAATGGCATATTCTCCTACCGATCGTGAACCTTGTTTAATCTGGAGCAGATCATTGGCTGCTGAGGTGGAACGTCCTGGCTCATCGAAGATCAGACGAAATTCCTTCAGGAACCGATCCAGGGTATTGAGAATAGGGTCCTCTCTCTCCCATAAGGGGGAGGCCCATGCCAACGCTGGTCCCTCCAATAATGACAGGATGAAAGTAGTCTTAGCTGCGGTTCCATTGAAGCGGGGTGGAGGAGGTACCCTGATGGGTGCAGGAGTAACCATCGTATTGGGTACTGGCCCCGTCGGAATATGGGCTAAGGCATCCATTCGGGCGACCAATCGATCCAAGACCCCAGTTACTTGGTCCAATACCCCCTGTTGTTGCTGTATTTTATTAGCCATCCCGGGGATGGCTTGCAAAGCGGTCAAATCAACTGGTTCCATGGCTTCGGCCAACTGTTATGACTGCTGTTCAGGTTAGTGGAACCACAGTTGTAGACCGCTTACCTTTTGTAGGAGGAAGCAGGAACAGGAGTGATACAGCGTAATCCGAAAGGCAGTCCAGGTCAGGGCTGGCGGCAGGCAATCAGGAACCAAGGCAGATAATCCAGTAGGCAGGTGGCAAGCAGGGTAATCCAGTAAGCAGTCCGAGACGGGGCAGGCAGCAGGCAATCAGGAACCAAGACAGATAATCCAGTAGGCAGGTGGCAAGCAGGGTAATCCAGTAAGCAGTCCGAGTCGGGGCAGGCAACAGGCAATCAGGAACCAAGACAGATAATCCAGTAGGCAGGTGGCAAGCAGGGTAATCCAGTAAGCAGTCCGAGTCGGGGCAGGCAGCAGGCAATCAGGAACCAAGGCAGACCGGGTCAGGGCAGACAAAAAGCAACTAAGTCCAACGCGATAACTCCCAAAAGCACTTGTGGCTGAAGCAGAGAGCAGAGAAAAAGGCTCTCTTTAAATAGGCTGTTTCCCACGCAGACTGACCCTCCGTCGGCGTCTGACGTCAAGAGGGGCGTGTCCTAGCTCCGAATCACACGGGACCAGCTGCCGACAGCGCGGAAACGCTGGCTTCAGCGCCAGAGGGGATGCCCCGAAGTGCACGGGACCGCGCCGCCCTGCCGCTCCCAGGACCACGGGCGATCCCTCCCGCGCGGCACCCCGCTGTCGACCCCCGCGGCAAAGGTAACACAAATACAGAGACCTGTTGTGAAGGCGTCCAAACCTTCACTGAGGGAGTTTAAATCTCCCTCCCCGATGACGTCATCTTCCGGGGCCGGCCTCGATTCTGCGACCCGGCCCCTTTAAGAGGTGGGGGCCAGCCGCAGCTTCCTTGACACTGCTCTCTGACGGCTAGCTGCCGTTGCGCCGCAGCCCGTGCGCCGCGGCCCGTGCACCGCGGACCGCCGAGATGAGGACCCGTCCAGCCTGCGTGGAAAAGGTAGGGGGGTCCAGTCGCATGTGGTCGCGATCGGACCTCACAACAGTTAAAATCATGAGAGATCTAGAACGGCAGTTATTTAGTCTTTCAGATAATAGAAAGACTAGGGGGAATTCCATGAATTAAGCATGTGGCACATTTAAAACTAATCGAAGAAAGTTCTTCACTCAACGCACAATTAAACTCTGGAATTTGTTGCCAGAGGATGTGGTTAGTGCAGTTAGTGTAGCTGTGTTTAAAAAAGGATTGGATAAGTTCTTGGAGGAGAAGTCCATTACCTGTTATTAAGTTGACTTAGAAAATAGCCACTGCTCTACTAGTACTAGCAACGGTAACATGGAATAGACTTAGTTTTTGGGTACTTGCCAGGTTCTTATGGCCTGGATTGGCCACTGTTGGAAACAGGATGCTGGGCTTGATGGACCCTTGGTCTGACCCAGTATGGCATGTTCTTATGTTCTTAAAATATGCTGTGTGTGAGAGTCAGAGGGAGCTTGTGTGTGTGTGTGAAAGAGACAGGCACACATTTCCTCCATCTCACACATACATGCTTCCTCTTTATCTCTCACACACATAGCGTCCAACAGGATAAAGATCATCCAAGAGTTAAATGCACAGTAGAATCTATATGGGTAGAAATCCCGTGTGTGTGGGTAAGAGTATAGTGATAGGAGTATACTACCATCCATCTGGCCAAAATGATCAGAGAGATGTTGAAATGCTGAGAGAAATCAGGGAAGCTAACCAATTTGGCAGTGCAATAAGAATGGGAGATTTCAATTACCAGCAAAAACGGTGCAAGAACACACTTAGGCAATCCACCTTCAAATATAAATAGTCTTTAATAGAAAGTCTGTCATTCAATGTAATCGGCAACTCCACATAAGCTTGCAAACATAATTTAGATTGGTCCCCCGACACGGGTCCGTGTTTCGCTTTGTCGCTGCATCGGGAGGGGCCACAGATATAAATATCAATCTACAATAGAAAGAGTAACAACTGGTGGATCGCTAGAAATATAAAGGCTACATAGCTTATAACATGCATAAAGTCAGTACATACCTCTCAAACCAATCCAGGAGCGCAAAGTGCCCCCGGTGGAAGACGCTTTTAAAGAGCAGAATTTGGCGCCAAACCTCCATGACATCGCGAGACTGCCTAGCCAATCAGGACAAAGAATACATTAACTAAATAAATGCCATTCTATTTCCCTATTAAGACCCTTAGGGGTAATAGTATCCAAGGTGAAAATCCACCTCTGTTCTCGTCTTCCAAGCATCCCAGGATAGTCTCCCCCTCTCGGATGTCGGGGGACCACCTCCAGGACCAAGAAAGAGAGATCAGAGATGGCATGATTATATTGTGCCCAGTGGCTAACCAGAGGTTCATCTATTCTTGACAAACGGATATTCGAACAATGTTCAATGATTCTGGTTTTTACCATGCGGGTCGTTTTGCCCACATATACCAGAGGGCAAGGGCATTGGACAGCATATATAACCCCTCTAGAAGTACAATCAGAATGTGTACGTAGTGGGAAAACTTGACCAGAGATAAGGTGAATATACTCAGACCGGACCGAAGTGTGGGTACACATCAAACAATGACCACATGGACCATGCCCCCTAGCCGCCCCAAAGTCCGTATCGGAGCAAGTAAAAGATGCATGAACCAAATGGTCCCGCAGATTTCTTGCCCGCCTAAAAATAAAGCGCAATGAGCCATGAAGTAAATTAGAAAGTGCAAGAGCTTGCCAGTGCCTCCGGATTAACAGACGTACCTTATGACTAATAGTTGAAAAAGGTAATATACAGTTATGACTCACATCATCTTGGTGAGACGAGGGCAAAAATAACCACTCTCGTTGGGAGTATAAAGCTCGTTTAAAAGCCTTTTTTACCACTCTCAACGGGTACCCCCTCTCCAAAAAGCGATTTGTCATATCATGTGATTGTTGTAAAAAATCTGCCCGTGAGGAATAGAGACGCCGGAGCCGTAAAAATTGACCTATAGGAATATTGTCTCTTAAGGGACGGGGATGAAAACTAGTGTATGACAACAGGGTCATTGAACATTGTTCGAATATCCGTCTGTCAAGAATAGATGAACCTCTGGTTAGCCACTGGGCACAATATAATCATGCCATCTTGATGAAAACTAGTGTATGAAACCAGAATCATTGAACATTGTTCGAATATCCGTCTGTCAAGAATAGATGAACCTCTGGTTAGCCACTGGGCACAATATAATCATGCCATCTCTGATCTCTCTTTCTTGGTCCTGGAGGTGGTCCCCCGACATCCGAGAGGGGGAGACTATCCTGGGATGCTTGGAAGACGAGAACAGAGGTGGATTTTCACCTTGGATACTATTACCCCTAAGGGTCTTAATAGGGAAATAGAATGGCATTTATTTAGTTAATGTATTCTTTGTCCTGATTGGCTAGGCAGTCTCGCGATGTCATGGAGGTTTGGCGCCAAATTCTGCTCTTTAAAAGCGTCTTCCACCGGGGGCGCTTTGCGCTCCTGGATTGGTTTGAGAGGTATGTACTGACTTTATGCATGTTATAAGCTATGTAGCCTTTATATTTCTAGCGATCCACCAGTTGTTACTCTTTCTATTGTAGATTGATATTTATATCTGTGGCCCCTCCCGATGCAGCGACAAAGCGAAACACGGACCCGTGTCGGGGGACCAATCTAAATTATGTTTGCAAGCTTATGTGGAGTTGCCGATTACATTGAATGACAGACTTTCTATTAAAGACTATTTATATTTGAAGGTGGATTGCCTAAGTGTGTTCTTGCACCGTTTTTGCTGATACTTGCTTATGTGCAAGGTTTGCTTCTGTTTTGGAAGATTTCAATTACCCCAATATTGAATGGGTAAATGTAACATCAGGACTTGCTAGAGACATAAAATTCCTGGATGGAATAAAGAACTGCTTCATGGAGCAATTGGTTCAGGAACCAAAGAGAGAGGGAGCTATTTTAGATTTAATTCTTAGTGGAACACAGGTTTTGGTGAGAAAGGTAATGGTGGTGGGGCCACTTGGCAATAGTGATCATAATATGATCAAATTTAAACTAATAACTGGAAGGGGACAATAAGTAAATCTGCAGCTCTAACACTAAATTTTCAAAAGGGAAACTTTGATAAAATGAGTAAAATAGGAAAAACTGAAAGGTGCAACTGCAAAGGTTAAAATAGTACAATAGACGTGGACATTGTTTAAAAATACAAGCTTAGAAGTGCAGTACAGATGTATTCCACGCATTAAGAAAGGTGGAAGGAAGGCAAAATGATTACCAGCCCAGTTAAAAAGTGAAGTAAAGAGATCACGTGATGTGGTGGGCTTAGTAGGCTGCTGTCTGCTGAGCTCCGGCTGCCCCCAAGCAAAATCGGCAGTTTTTGCAAGTAGAATACCGACGTTTTTTGCTCCAACTACAGCTCTGTGAGTGTCTGAGTGAGCAGTATCGGCGGATTACCTTACTTTTGCGATCCACATGGCGACACGCTCGCACCGTAAGGGGGAGAAGGAGAGACTGAAAGCGCCCGAAGACAAAATGGCGCTCATGGCGGACTCTGATGAGTTCCCAGAAGAAATGACTTTGGAGGACAAGATTTCCCAAGCTGTCGTTGCTGCATTGGATGTGCGGTTACATCAACTGTCTGAACAAATTGCAGACGTTCGAGCCTCCCTTACAGAAATAGACTCGCGCACAGACCGCCTCGAGGGTCGCGTTGGCCTCGTGGAAGACGATGTGGGGGCCCTGGAGCGGAAGATGGCGGCGTTAGAAAAGTCTGCAAAGGCCAGCGAAGACAAACTCGACGATCTTGAGAATAGATCGCGTCGGAACAATTTAAGATTTATTGGCATCCCGGAAGACCTGCCCGAAGGCGAATTACCAAGACTCCTGGAAGCCTGGCTCCTGCGCATTGTGCCGTCCCTGGCCTCTCCGTCTGGGGGCCTCTTGGAGCGTGCTCATCGCCTGGGGCGGCGGCCAGAGGGGAATACCGCAGGGAGACCGAGAGTAGTGATTGCACGATTTCTACATTTTGTGCACCGATCGCTAGTTCTGCAGCACTACCGTAAGGCTCGTGAGTTCCATTATGAGGCGCAGTGGATTCTCGTTTTCCAGGACTTCTCGTCGAGAGTCACATCGCAACGGAAGGCCTTCAACACCATTTGCTCGGAGCTTGTGAACAAAAACATTCGTTTTGCTCTCCTTTTTCCAGCGAAACTGAAGATTACTCACCTAGGGCAAGTTCGGTTTTTTGATTCGGCCGCAGAAGCACATACTTATGTTGGGGGTCTGGTAGGCTCCTCGACGACTGCTGACCCTTGACTGGCGGGCCGAGTACCGGAGCTCGCTGCTGTATATTGATGATAGCTGCAAGTTTGTTTGCCACTCCGTCGAGCTGTGTGATATGTTGAATATATGTGCTTAGTGATTTTCTCTTTTATTTTGCTTTGCTGGGGGGCAGCCGAGCACATTGGTCCCATCTCTGATCTCCATCCCGTTAGGGGCCTCACCTGCGTGAGAACCCTATATCGGGTGAGACCTGACCCACACTCGGGTCTCAAGATGTTCGTATATTTTGTTGTGGGGGGGGAAGGGGGGGAGATACCTGTAGAGAACCTTAATTATACAATATGTAATACATTTTGTGTTTTAAATGAGTTTTGTGGTTGTGCTATGGCCTGCTCAGCTAAATTTTTTTTTTTTTGGGAAAAATTTTCGGGCCTGGAGAAGAAAGGGGCACTGGGCAAATATGGCACTCACATGGGAAGCATGGAGGGGCTCACCCATTGGCCCAAATCTCTTAAATGTTCACCATGGCGATGGACATAATTACCTGGAATGTAGCGGGCTTGGGAACCCCGATAAAACGGGAAAAGGTATTTGCTCGCCTTCAGCGATTGAAAGCTAAAATCATATTTTTACAAGAAACCCACATGCTTCCTAGTGAAATTCAGAAGCTCAAGAAAAAATGGGTCTCCCAAATTTACTATGCAACAGGGTCCTCAAAAAGTAGAGGGGTGGCACTTCTGATTCATCAATCGGTTCCTTTTCAGATGCAAACTTGTGTTCAGGACCCACAAGGGCGATATATTTTGGTTAAGGGTCTACTACTAGGCACCCCCATTCTTTTAGCTTCAGTTTATGCTCCCAACTGTTATGAGCATGGGTTTTATACAACTCTTATTGCAGAAATTTCTAGATTAGGAAACCTTCCATTGATTTTGGGTGGGGATTTTAATTTTGTAATAGACCCTCAGTTAGATAGATCACCGGCAAGGGGGGGGGGCATTTGCCCAGTGTTCATAAAGGACCTAATTATCTGTGCCAACACCTACAATTAATCGATTTATGGCGCTCCCTACATCCAGGTGACCGGGAATATACTCACTTAGCCAGGGCTCACAATACTCAAACGAGGATAGATTATTTGTTCATCTCTGAATTATTGTTTTCTAAATTCACGGCTTCTTCCATTGAAGCTTTAGTCATCTCTAACCATAGCCCGGTAAAAGGGACTTTTCATTGTGGTGGGCCAGCTCCGGGTACTCAATGGCGTTTACCAGCTTTCTTGTCGGGAGATCCGGAGTTCCCAGTTTTCCTTAAACGGAAATGGTCTGAATTCTTGCTTAATAATTCGCAACATGTTACCCAACCTACCCTTCTGTGGGAGACTGCTAAATGCGTACTTCGGGGCGACATAATTAGTTATGCCTCTTATAAGAAACGCAAAATGGATAAGGATATCCTGACTTTAGAAAAGAGGTTACAAGCTCTGAAAAGACAACTTAACCAGCATCCCAGTGAGGTAGCCAGACTAACAACTTATCGAGAGATACAGGTGGCCCTCAATACCCTGTTGCATGAGAGAGCAGCTAACGTGCTGCGCCACAGATAATACACTTTTTTTCACCATGGTAACAAGGCTGGGCGTTTGTTAGCCCGCCTTCTCAGGGCACAAGATCAGTCTAAATATATCCCTAACTTGAAAAACGCTCAGGGAGATGTAAAATCCGGGTCTGCGGACATAGCATCTATATTTTCTGAATACTATCAGACTTTATATGCTGCAGATCGGGTGGATGAGGCAGCAATAGATGAATTCTTGCACAAATTGTCCTTACCTAGTGTGACCCCTCTTCAACTGGCTCAATTGCAGCGTTCTATTGATACTACGGAGGTGAGGGAGGCTATTCAAGCTTTACCCAATCAAAAAGCTCCGGGGCCTGATGGCTTGACCTCGATTTTTTATGTCTATGCCTGAAGAACTAGCCCCCGTATTACGGGAGGCCTTTGAGCAGATGGTGGACCAGAAGTGCATGCCTCTCACAATGCGGGCGGCTACGATAGTCGTTCTCCCTAAACCTGGCAGGGATCCACTTCTGGCTTCTTCTTATCGGCCGATATCGCTATTGAACCTTGACATAAAGTTATATGCCAAAATTATGGCAAATAGGCTGAAGTTTATTATGCCTAGTCTCATTTCCTCTGATCAGGTGGGCTTTGTGGTGGGGAGGCGATCCACTGTAAACATCCACAGAGTAATGGTGGCTTTGGAGAGGTGCCATTTGAAAGAAGTCCATGATCCTCTATTAGTTACTTGTGACGCGGAAAAAGCGTTCGATAGAGTCGCCTGGCCCTTCTTATATCGAGTGCTTCATAAAATGGGCCTTGTGGGTAGGATTTTTGATTATATTACTCTATTATATACTAATCCCACGGCTAGAATTTTGGTAAATGGGGACCTTTCGGCAGAATTTAGTCTCCAAAGGGGCACACGCCAAGGCTGCCCACTGTCGCCCCTTCTCTTTATTATGACCGTGGAACCATTGGTGGCGGCCCTGAAAGCGTCCAAGGGGGTTACGGGAATATCGATAGGCAACAGATGTTTATTGACCCTTCTTTTTGCAGACGATATTCTACTGTTATTATCTAACGCAAAGACGGCACTCCCAGCTGCTATACAGATTTTCAGTCAGTATCAACTTCTGTCAGGGTTCAAACTGAACCTGGATAAGACCAAGGCCTTAGATATTTCTGGATCACTTAGAGCCGCCTGGCCTGACTTCCCGGTGAAGTGGGCTCAGTCTACCATCAAATATCTGGGAATTATAATTCATGCAGATCCGAAATTGTGGTACGGATTGAATGTCCCGACCACGATTAGTAAAATGTGTGCGAAACTGGCCAGCTGGCAATCTCTTCCACTAACTATCCATGGGCGTATAGCAGTCTTAAAAATGGTGATTGCGCCCCAATTAATATATAAGCTGCTTATGCTGCCGGTTTTACTCAAGGTGAAAGACAGGCGAGTGTTACAAAAAGCCATACGGAGTTTTATATGGCGGAACAAAAAAGCTAGGCTGTCATATGTTACGATGATGGCCCCAAAAGCTCAGGGAGGCTACGGTCTTCCCAACTTTCAACTTTATGCTTTAGCGGCAAACCTTCGTTTTTTGGGCGACTGGTTTTTTGGTTCCTCTGATTACACTGATCCACAGCTGATCCACTTCATCTGCGCCCCCTTTGACCCTAGCTATGTTTTACATGTCCCGGGAGCTGCTTTCACAACCCTGAACTCACCCTCTATCCTAATAAAAACAATGCGGAAGGTGTGGCGGGTTACCAGGCGGCTTCTAGATCTTTCACCTCAGGTCTCCTATCACTACCCGTTGAGAGGATCTTCGAGGATCTCATTGTCAGTACTCCCTATACATCCCCATCCTGCAGTGGGTGGGAGATGGCCTTTGGGGAGGGTGCTGGATTCTTCTACTGGGCAGATACCATCTGTGGATCAGTGGCGGGAACTTTTGGAGTTAGGTCCACAACACTTTTTAATTGTTGGGTATCTGAAAGCACAATGTAGGGTCCTTTTACAAAAGGCGCAAGGGCCCATAAATAATACCAGATATGAAGAGCTCATTGCATGTCTACAGCTTCACAAAGGTTCTCTGTCATGTCTTTATGCCTTTTACAATTGTAATATGTCTTTCTCTGTATATAAACAGTTGCTTTCATCCTGGTCCAGGGACTGCCGAGAAGAGCTGGATGAGCGTGCGCTTAAGTACTCTTATGACTCTATTTTTACAATTACTAACAATGTGGCACTACGCGAACTCCAGCAACGTATCTTTCATCGTATTGTATACTCACCTGCTCACGCATATCGCATGAGAGCCATATCATCAGCCTCATGTCTCAAGTGCCCTGAGGAAGAAGCCACCCTAATACATTGTCTATGGGATTGCCCTATCATTAGGGTCTTCTGGGACTCCATTCAGTTTCGTCTCTCGGCAATTATGCGGACTACATTAACTTGGTCTTGTTCCTTTTGTCTTCTTAATAATGACAGTGGGGAACACAGCTTGAATGTCGATAATACTGGCTTTCTTTCTAAGGCTTGTTTAATCGCTAAAAAGTGTATATTACTTAAGTGGCTGGAGCCCCATCCACCTACTCAAGAGATGTGGACCGCTCTCATGTCTGAGCTTTATCAATTGGAGTACGGTTCTAGGTATAAAAAGTTTACTCCAAAGAAAAAGCGGGTGTTTCAGGAAATTTGGACTGACTTTTACAAATCTCTTTCACCATTGGTTCAACAGCTTGCTCCTTTGGACGTGTGAACAGGATTGATTGATATGGCATATCCTTCTGTACTGGAGTATCTGACTCGTTCTTATCTAATGACTGCTATGGTTTCACAGTTCCTGTTTGCATCTGCTAGATGCTGTGAAGGTTGATTATTAGTATACTCGGCTGTTAACTGTTAATATTGAATTATAAGCTGATATGTGCTTGCTATGTGCACAAATACGACACTAAACTCAACGTTTTGGTTCTCTACAGGGCGGGGGGTGGGAGGGTGGAGGGGGGGGGAGTGTGTAAGTATTCGTATTTGAAAAACAAAACTGGGCTTGTCATGCTGCCGTTGCTGTATTCTGTGTTTGATGTTATTATACTGGTGACTGTTCCCAATAAAATATGGTTTAAAAAAAAAAAAAAGTGAAGTAAAAAAGACTATTTTAGCCAAGAAAGATCCATCTGAAGAAAATAGAAATAAGCAAAAGCATTGTCAAGTTAAGTGAAAAACACTGATAAGGTAGGCTAAGAGAGAATTTGACATGAAATTGGCCGTAGAATCAAAAACTCATAATCAAAACTTTTAAAAATATATCTGAAGCAAGAAACCTGTGAGAACATAAGAACATAAGAAAATGCCATACTGGGTCAGACCAAGGGTCCATCAAGCCCAGCATCCTGTTTCCAACAGTGGCCAATCCAGGCCATAAGAACCTGGCAAGTACTCAAAAACTAAGTCTATTCCATGTAACCATTGCTAACGGCAGTGGCTATTCTCTAAGTGAACTTAATAGCAGGTAATGGACTTCTCCTCCAAGAACTTATCCAATCCTTTTTTAAACACAGCTATACTAACTGCTCGAACCACATTCTCTGGCAACAAATTCCAGAGTTTAATTGTGCGTTGAGTAAAAAAGAACTTTCTCTGATTAGTTTTAAATGTGCCCCATGCTAACTTCATGGAGTGTCCCCTAGTCCTTCTACTATCCGAAAGAGTAAATAACCGATTCACATCTACCCGTTCTAGACCTCTCATGATTTTAAACACCTCTATCATATCCCCCCTCAGTCGTCTCTTCTCCAAGCTGAAAAGTCCTAACCTCTTTAGTCTTTCCTCATAGGGGAGTTGTTCCATTCCCCTTATCATTTTGGTAGCCCTTCTCTGTACCTTCTCCATCGCAATTATATCTTTTTTGAGATGCGGCGACCAGAATTGTACACAGTATTCAAGGTGAGGGAGTCGGTTGGACCATTCGATGACTGAGGGGTTAAAGGGGCTCTTAGGGAAGCTAAGGCCTTTGCAGAAAGACTACATGAATTCTTTGCTTCTGTGTTTGCTAATGAGGATGTTGGGGAGATACCCTTTCCAGAGATGGTTTTCAAGGGTGATGAGTCAGATGAACTAACAGAAATCACTGTGAACCTGGAAGATGTAGTAGGCCACATTGACAAACTAGAGAGTAGCAAATCACCTGGACTGGATGGTATGCATCCTAGGGTACTGACGGAACTCAAAAATGAAATTTCAGATCTATTAGTTAAAATTTGTAACCTATCATTAAAATCAACCATTGTACCTGAAGAATGGAGGGTTGCTAATGTAACCCTAATATTTAAATAGGGCTCCAGGGGCGATTGGAAAACTATAGATCAGTGAGCCTGACTTCAGTGCCAGGAAAAATAGTGGAAACTATTCTAAAGATCAAAATCACAAAGCATATGGAAAGACATGGTTTAATGGAACACATTCAGCATGGATTTACCCAAGGGAAGTCTTGCCTCACAAATTGGCTTCATTTTTTTGAAGGGGTTAATAAACATGTGGATAAAGGTGAACTGGTTGATGGTGTACATAGATTTTCTGAAGGAGTTTGACAAAGTCCCTCATGAGAGGATTCTAAGAAAACTAAAAGTCATGGGATAGGAGGCGATGTCATTTTGTGGATTACAAACTGGCTAAAAGACAGGAAACAGAGAGTACGATTAAATGGTCAATTTTCTCAGTGGAAAAGGGGAAACAGTGGAGTGTCTCAGGGATCTGTACTTGGACCGGTGCTTTTCAACATATTTATAAAAAATCTAGAAAGGAATACGATGAGTGAGGTAACCAAATTTGCAGATGATACAAAATTATTCAGAGTAGTTAGCAGGAGGACCTTGAAAGACTAGAAGATTGGGCATCAAAATGGCAGATGAAATTTAATGTGGACAAGTGCAAGGTGATGCATATAGGGAAAAATAACCCTTGCTGTAGTTACACGATGTTAGGTTCCATATTAGGAGCCTGGATACGGGCACCTCTCTTGAACTCTGCCTGCCTCTGACCACTGCCTGGATATTGACTTGATTGAACTCTGCCCGCCCTGACCTTCTGCCTGGACTTTGACTCTCACTGGATTCCACCTGCCTCCGACCCTTGCCTGTTTCTGACACTGTTCCTTGCTGCTGGTCTGACCTGTCTCGCTCTTCACTGCTGGCCTGTCATGTCCTTTTTTTAAGCCTAACTATACTACTGGCCTTGATCATTGATAGGAGGACATCCTCGTTCTTTATTTCTATACCTCATTTACTACAGCGAACATACCCCCAAGCTTCGGCTTCTGCTGCTTGGCTTTGGTTCACTCATTCCTCATTTGTTATTATGAGCTAATATCCCCAGGTGTTTTCCTGATTAGTGGTAGCAGGTATTGCCTCATTTACAGTATATTGCACCTGCCTATTGTTGAGTCCCAAGTGAATTTACTCTACGCTTGGCCATATTAAATCTCATCTGCCATTATCTGCCCATTTTCCTATACAATCTACCTTCTGTAAATTGGCGAGTCCTACTGTGTATTTACAGTATGCCAGAGTTTGGTGTCATCTGCACAAATGATACCTTCCTGTAGATCAAGAATAAAATCATTAAACAGTCGCTCCAGTGCAGATCCCAGTGGCACCCCACTTATCACCTTATTACAATGAGAATATGTGCCATTAATGTTGTCTCTGTAGCCAGCTTTTAAACCACTTGCAAATGTTATTCTTAAACTTCATCTTTCTTATTTGAAAATCATCCTTTTATGTAATACCTGATCCAAAACTTTAACAAACTCCAGATAAATTACACCAGACATGCTTCCCGTTAATAAATTAACACAACTGTCTCACCAAGGATGGACTTTGAGACTTTGAAACTATATAGCCCTTTGGGCCACCTTCTAGACAGTTTTCCACATCATTACAAAGTACTGCAGGTAGATTATGCCCTAGGACAGAGAGAAGAGGAATGTTTGAAAAGGGCAGGTTTCAGAGAAAGTAAAGATCAACTGGTTCCATGTCACATGGAAAGGCTGAGGCAGTCCTCATTTTAATCCCTTGAATTTATGGACTCTCAGCTCCAGTTTTGCTCAGAGAAGCAGCAGCTACATGTCCAAAGTTCGTAGATGCAAACAGGCACCCAGGTCAACTGAGGCCAACCATTGTTCATTTCCAAGCTTAAAGTATGTTTGCCAAAGATATAATAGGACAAAGATGGTTGTCTTAGCCTGTCCAGATGATTCTAGAGCCAGCTGCTAACCCTTAGCTCTAGGATGAAAGGAATGTAGGAGACAATTCTGGCTTTTCAATTCCTATTTCAGAGCATTCTGGGATACAAAAAACAAGAACTAGGGAGGACTTTCTGGCTGGAATACTCTCTCAAGAGAGGGAGGCTTGGGGGATCGGATCGCTGCTCTTTTTTCATCTTGGAGCGACTAACACCTGAATCGGACCAAAGCCACGCCCCCGGAAGTGACGTCAGTCACTGGGTCGAACGCCGGGTTATATTCAATCCAGGTGCGGCACGCTGCCGAAGCCGCACGCCAAAGGGGCGTGCCCCTTGGTAAAAATTTTTCTTATTTGCCCTGCTGTAATCGTATGGGCAGAAAAAGGAAAACGAAAGTTTGGACGTCCTCCCCGGCAGTTCCGCAGGCTAAGGGACCAATGGACTATCATTTAACAAGGTGGGTAAGTCAGAATGCCCGCAATTCAATACCAGATATTTCCTTTTCATCTGGAGCATCGGCTAGTCCCAGCCAGCAGCTTGGACCTCAACCTCTAGTAGAAATGCCTGTTCCTCCAGAACCGACTGCACAACAAGTAAATGAGGTTTTGATTAATAACAGCGACCTTCACCTTGTGGGAGGAGCTGGGAAAGAAGAATTGGGGGCTATAGGGAGTGTTGCGGTCCCGACCGCCCCTCTCATGTTCGGGGTCAGGCCTGCTTACCGTCTCTTCAGTTCTCGCAGGATTCCGCTGGGACCCGGGCTCGACAGGGCCTCCGCCCGAGGAGTTCTCACGAGGAGGGCGCCATTACAGGCCTATCCCTGCCTGGCCTCACGTGTGCAAGGAGGGTTCTCTTAAGTGCACAGCACCCGGAAGCCCGGCTCCGCCTCATCTGCTGACATCACTCCCCGCTCCAGATTTAACCGGCGTCCAGTCCTCCACTAGACGCCTTGCAACGAGGTTCCCTGCTGACTAGTTGCTTCCTGTTCCTGTCCTTGCTTGCTGATTCTCGTTGTCTCTTTGGTTCCTGATCCCGGTTTGCCTGACGGACTTCTCTGCTAGCATGCTTCCTGCCTTGATCCTGGTTTGCCTAACGGACTTCTCTGCTAGCCTGCTGCCTGCCTTGACCCCGGTTTGCCACGGACTTCTCTGCTAGCCAGCCACCCGCCTTGATCCCGGTTCGCTACGGACTTCTCTGCCAGCCTGCCACCAGTCCTGATCCCGGGTTGCCTCGCAGCCTTCTCTGCTAACCCGCCGCCTGCTGCTACTCTGGTCTGCTTCGCGGCCCAGCCTCCAGTTCACCGCCGGTTCAGACTCCGCCTACCTCTCTGACCTGCCTGCCAGCCAGCAACCTGCCTTGTTCACCGGTAGCTCTCCCTGAACTATCTGACCTCACTCCAGACCACCCTCGGACTTGCCCTCTCTGGACTACCTTGACTGCTCCAGTCCCCAGGGCCTGGGTCCCTACGGGCCCCTCCCAGGGGGATTTCAGGCTCCGGGTATCCTTGCCAGGCACTGACTCTGCCCCCCGGTCTGCTCTGTGTTATACCTGCAGGCTGGCCCAAGGGTCCACTTCTTGCCTTACCACAGCCCAGTCACAACAGGGAGTTCCGAACTACAGAAGATAGTTTCGGATCCTATAGATCCCCAAAATATAACATTGGTTGATGTATGGAGGGCTATAAATGAAATGCAAAAGGCTATGTTGGGTTTTATGGCTCAGAGTAATAATTTATTTATTTATTTTATTTTTTATTTTTTTCTATACCGATGTTCCTGTATACAATACATATCGCACCGGTTTACATGGAATTGAACCGTCGCCTAATAATTTCATCTATTGAAATTAAAAATGTATTAGATTTACATGATAATAAGCTGAAACAAATGGAGGAAGGAAGTAAAATGGTTAATGTACAGATAAATACCTTACACTCAGCCAATAATGCCTTTATTAAAAATAGTATAAGTAGTCATAGGCAGATTGAAAGTCTTGAGAATGAAAATAGAGTAAGAAACATAAGATTTTTGAATTTCCACATTATGAGACTTATCTCCTATTGAATTATTAAAGAAATATTTGGTAGAAATTTTAGCGATATCTTCGAAAGATTTATTTTTATTTAGCATTTGTTTATATACCGAGGTACAGCTGACATAGCCTTCACTCCGGTTTACATTATAACAAACCAGTTACATTTAAATTCATAACAGTGTGACAGAGATTGAATCAGAACATTAACTTAATAAAAGTCAATAAATACATTGAACAATAGATATGAGTGTATGCAACACTTGAAGTTGACGGTTGAAACCGTTAATGAGAAAAAAAGGTTTCTGCGAGACAGGACGAATGTCAGAAGGAGGGGATTGCTGGCATAAAAAGGAACGTGAAGGTGGATATGAAAAAGATTTATGTTCAGTTGTCATTGGGTGAGCAGCCATTGTAAGACTGTGAGAGTAGCCAATCTTTAAGATCTTTTTTAAAAGATTTAAAGTTTTCTTGCGAATTGAGGTGTTGAGGTAGTGAGTTCCATAATTTTGGGCCGACGATAGAGATGACTCTATTTCTAGTGGAGGATAGTTTGGCTTGTGGTAATGAAGGGACATCCAGCTGAACTTTATATGTAGATCTTGTTGTACGTGATGATTTATGTAGATGTATAATATTGTCCAGGGCAGTGTAGTCAGCTTTGTGAATTGATTTGTGTAGGATTGTGAGGACTTTGTACTCTATTCTTTTTTTAACTGGTAGCCATTGTAAGTTGTAGAGTACTGGGGATATATGGTCAGATTTTCTTTTACCAGACAGGACTCTGGCAGCTGCATTTTGGAGTAACTGCAGTGGTCTTAAGGTTGAATTAGGAAGGCCTATCAGAAGGGAGTTGCAGTAGTCCAAACTGGAGAAGATGAGGGCTTGAAGAACGGTTCTGAAATCCTGGGGATGAAGCAGCGGTTTTAGGTGTTTGAGTATTTGAATTTTGTAGAAGCCTTCTCTTGTTTTTGTTGTGATGTGTTTTTTAAAATTTAGCTCATTATCTAGCCAGAAACCCAGGTCTTTAACGTTGTCTTTGAGTTGAATTTGAATGTTGTCAAATTGGAAGGGTGGAGTGGAAGTTATACCAGAGTTTTTTCTTGTAATTAGTATACATTCTGTTTTGCTCATATTTAAGCATAATTTTAGGTTGTTCAGCAGTTTTCGTATTGCTTTCAGGTGTGAGGCTGCTTTTGACATTGCTTCTTCTAAAGACGAAGTAATGGGAATGAGAAGTTGTATGTCATCAGCATACATGTAGAAAATGATGTTAAGGCTTGTTAAAAGATGGCATAAAGGAAGAAGGTAGATATTAAAGAGAATAGGTGATAAAGTCGACCCTTGAGGAACTCCAGTATCCAGAGGGATGGCCTCAGATGAAAATTTGTTGGAGGAAACTTTGAAAAATCTGTTTTTAAGGAAAGAGGAAAACCAGTTGAGGGTTTTTCCAGCGAGCCCGATGGATTCCAGGCTAAAAATAAGCCTTTTGTGGTCCACAGTGTCAAAGGCTGCTGACAAATCAAGTGTCAAAGGCTGCTGACAAATAACAAGATGATAAATCAATTTCAAAGATTTATTATGAGACAAATACTAGACTTAAAAAACAGGAGGGAGAGGAAGGAATGGACATTGTCCAATAGCAGTCTCCAAATTTAACTGCTTTTTTGGAATCCTCAATAGATGACATTCCTCAAAGATCAACATTGCTAGTCACTTTCTGCAGAGAAAGCGATAAGATATGAATTATGCAGAAGTATTTTAAAAACAAGGAGTTTCTGTTTTGTGGACAAAGAGTCCAACTCTTCCCGGATGTATCACGTACTACACAGATTAGGCGAAAGCAATTTTTAAATTTGAAGTCTAGAGTTTTATGTCTAGGCGTGACATATTTCCTTAAGTTTCCTTGTAAGAGTACTGTAGTGTACCAGAGGAATAAATTTGTTTTTCAAGTTCCTCCCCATTTAGAAACCTTCCTGTTAGATAAGGAAAGAGGTTGAGATGATTTAGTTGCAAGAAATAGTACATTTCCAGTTATGTAAAATAAAATTACATGTTTCCTTGTTAATTATATAGATGTTTCCTCCCTCAATGTGACTAGAAAATTTTGGTTCGGAAAATTTTCTTTAAAATTATGTATTTTTTATTTTCCTGATTGACAACATTTTGTTCTTTGATTTGTTACATTGTAATAATGTTTAAAAATCTTAATAAATTATCAATTAAAAAAACAAACAAACAAGAACTAATAGCAGGACCACATGATGCACTAAGAAGCATGATCACTGAGCTCCTGCTGCCCTGCAAAATAACATAATTGTTTTAGCGCATTTTACTTCATTTAAATTTCTCCTGGTGATGGCTAAAGAATACCACGTGAAAACGTGGTATGCAATCTTAAACAAATGCTCGCTGGATCTAATGTTGCTTATAATAGGGAGAGTGAAAACCAGTATGAAGGATTTCACGGAACAAACACAAAGCACGTTAGAGCAAATTAAAACAGATCCATCTTTTACAGCATTTGGGGAGAAAATTAGTGAATTTCAGACCACATTGGACCAGTTCTGCTCCTCCATCAAGAATGGTAAGATTGCGAAACTGAAAAGAGATCAGACAGATTATAAACTTGATAGGGTTTATCATTGGACGGGAACCAAAACACAGGCAAAGAAAGTAAAATTTACTTTTTCCTCGGATGATAATTCTAGTGGTTCAGATGAAGGTGATGAAAGCACCCTTGTGGGTGTTCATAGTGGTGAAGTTAAGAGGAAATATAGGCAATAATGCTCCATCCCGGAGAGGTAACTGATGGCCTTACCGAGGAAGAGGGAGGAGACCAGATCAAGGAGAGGCACTGGACCACGTCAAACCAGATTACAACAGAAAAAATGACTGGAAGGTAGTCAAGGGATGGTATTGGGGAACAACGCAGCAGGATCTGCGGTAGTGAATTTATCATCCACTCCCTTGACCGCACCACAATTGGCAGTATTAAACCAAGGACTCTCCTTTGTACCCACTACAAGACATTCTGAATTTGAAAGTCGAATTTCTATTCAGAGATTCATCCACAAATTAAATTTGAGGCTATACTTTTCAGACAAACAAGAAGGAAGTTCAGATATGTCAGTAGTAAAACCCAGGTCCAACTGGATACCCCCGGGCACATTAGATCCACATATACAGACTTTCCACAAACTAGTAAAGGATTTGTCCACTTATGAATCCAAAGCACAGAGATGGTCACAAAACTTACCAGCAGCACAAAAGGAGGCACTTGAGAGCTTGTCCAATTCCACACAAATTACAATTAAACCAGCAATCAAAGGGGGAGCCGTGGTGATCCAGGACAAGGAAACTTATAGAGACAAATTGATGTCTCATTTACAAGATACCAAATATTATCAGCTAATACAGAACAATCCTACAATGACATTGGTAGTGAAATTAGATGAAGTGATCCAGAGGGAAATGGGCCTCACACAGAAGGAAAAAGATTTTTTAACAGTGGCACATCTGAGGAGACCAGTCATATATTCAGTGCCAAAGATTCATAAAAGTATGGAGTCACCTCCCATTAGACCCATAGTGTCACAAAATGGATCTGCACTAGAACCAGCAGCCATCCTCATTGACATTTTCCTACAGCCTTATGTACAGTGAGTTGCTTCATACGTAAAAGATATGGCACATTTTTTAAGACTATTAAACTCGGTGGAGGTTAACCAGAAGGATATGACTATGGTCACTATGGACATCAGTTCCTTATATACAAATATCCCGCAGGCCAGCGCACAACGGGGTACATCACAAAGAATTAAAACCAGTTTTTTTAATAGAACTGGCGAAAATAGTACTATTTAACAACTATTTTTGGTTTGGCCAAGAATGTTACCATCAGATCCACGGCATCCCCATGGGCTCCCCACTAGCGCCAGCAGTGGCCAACCTATATGTAGCCCATTTCAAAGAGATTCACATAATTACATCCTGGTGATGGAAAAACATAAAATGTTGGTATCATTTTATCGATGATATTTTTTTCATATGGGAAGGATCTAGCATACATTTACGAAGTTTCCTCGAATGGGTCAACACGGTAGACCCCAATTTGGAATTTTCTGCACAAACTTCAAAACAACATATAACTTTTCTGGATGTGGCCATAGATGCACAGGATGGACAGTTCCAGACCACCATTCATTGTAAGCCCACAGATCGTAACAACTTATTGAGGTTCTCAAGTTATCATGCATTAAGCTTTAAAATGGGGCTCCCAGTGAGCCAATATTTTTGAGTAAGACGCATATGTTCTACAGAAGAAGCCTTTGAAGATCAAGCAAGCATTCTGCAAGGCAGATTTAATGAGAGAGGATACCCCCAGAAGGCCATCACCCGTGCATACAGAAGAGCCAAGTTTAGCGACCGTCAACAATTATTATTATACAAACCAAAAAAAGAAGAAGCAAGAATAACATGTGTACTCCAACAGTCGGCATTATTGCCACCGCAATCAAGCGGCATTGGCATGTGCTCACCTTTCATGATGTGTTTAAAGACCTTCCACTGATGCCGCCACACGGGGCAGATAGTACATGCTCAACTTAGTCCCACGGCAACAACAGATGCAGTAACAGGACACTAGACATGTGGCCATTGTAGTTGGTGCACTCAGGCACTGACAGGACTACAATGGGAGGATCCGGTCACAAAGTATAAAGTCCGGAGGAGATCAAATACAGACTGAACTCTGCTAATGTGATTTATACCATCATATGTCTGAGCCCAAAAATTTATATAGGACAAACCACATGGCCAATAAAAGTCAGACTGGGTGAACACAAATCACGGTTTAACACAGAAAAAATGAGAGCTCCCATGGTCCACCATTTGAAGGACGCTGGCCACACCATCGCCAAATTGAGATGGACGATTTTGGAGCAGGTTCATATGCCGATATGGGGCGGGGACATTGGAGTTAAGTTGAATTATCATGAGGCATTCTGGATTTACACACTAACTTCAT
Organism: Rhinatrema bivittatum; assembly: GCF_901001135.1. Lineage (NCBI taxonomy): Eukaryota > Metazoa > Chordata > Amphibia > Gymnophiona > Rhinatrematidae > Rhinatrema > Rhinatrema bivittatum. The sequence continues at coordinate 273,350,861 of NC_042622.1, forward strand.
CTGCTCCAAGAGGTATTAATGATGAGCTCAATTTAAACACTTTATTGTAGTGCCTTCAGGGAGTTTTACATTACTAAAATTAGTGATCCGGTTCCCGGACAGATATTGTGTCCCAACAGGTCTGACTGCTAGTAAAAAAAACAAGCGAGCATGTAATCTACAGTTTCCTGTCAGGTCCGATTAAAGGTCTCTCGTCATAGGGAATGCGCTTATTATGGTGAGCAGTGAATGCCATAGCACGTAGACGTACCGACAGTTCATCAGCTGGTTTAATTAGTGATAAAGTTCGAGATAGGTGCATTTAAATTTGAAGGTCTTCTATTGGCAAACAGGTATGACCGGGTTTGAGCATTTAAGAAGGGTCGCGTATTGAACGGGTTGAGTAGACATCCACGGCGTCATGCTGGATGGAACAGAGAGGAGAAATTATACCCAATTTTGGCAGCTTGAACATAAAGATATAGACAGGCAATAATCCCGTTTGTTGGAGCTCTTTTCACAATATATTCTCCTGAAGAAAGACACGAAGTCTGAAACACGTAGCGTGTTGGGATCGAGACTTACAAGCATAAGACATACAGCACACAGGAAGTTGGAAGGTACCCGCTTTGAAAATGATTCATCTCTTTATCTGAAGCTATAAGTTTAACATCCAGCCAACAATACTGTGGATGATGAAACTCATGGGACTTGATATTTAAAATCTTTAAAAAAATGTTTGCATAAAAATTAATATGGAGGTGGTAGGAGGTTAATGATTATATTTGCATAACAGTATAGGGACGCCTACACGCATGTATGAAACCTTCTACCTACTCCTAAATACATTTTAGATGGGATAAAAAAAATGTTTCTCAAATAAATTTGCACGGGTTGTGTAGGCGTTGAGAATAATCGTGCAACGCGTTAAAAACTAAGGTAAAAAATATAACAAAAAAATAGTTATTTATTCACAGTAATAGAACAGCAGCTTTGTTCTTTATATGATTATAAAGAATAAGTTAAGCATTTTAAATCTGACATGTGGGCCAAGCAGAATAAACCAAAGCATTCAGTGGGGGGAGGGGGGAGGAAGGGAAAACTGAAGACACACCAACTGCTGATGAAGATCAGGCCCTGGAGGAAGAGTCCTGGTCCGGAACAATTTCTGCACCCATGGATGTGGCAGTAATCGAAGAAATAACGGAAGGTTCGGCAACTAAAATATCTAAAAAGTTGAACTCTTGCTTAGAAATAGCATCTGACAAAGTTGCCCAGCTGGTTTCCGCAGAAAAAAACTCATTACCCTTAGATGAGCTAGAGATGGAGTTACTCTCTTACTACTGCTCCACAAAAGATAGAGAAATTGGAGCAATATTAGACATTTCTTTCTGGAAAAAGGGAAGATCTAGAGAGGAGTTCTAGAGATAAGCAGAAAAAAAACCCAAAGAAAATGCAACAGAACAAAGAAAGACATACAGAAGGCTGCAGAAGTACAGATGGGCCCATACAGTAACAGACACAGGCAAAGAGATGGACAGACAGAACTGATGGGAAATAGGTTTTACACCTTCCTGTGATGGGACCAGCTGCAAATAAAAGTTAACAAAGAAAATAATAAAAGATAATACCTTTTTATTGGACTAACTTAAGAAACGTCTTCTTGACTGGTGTTTTGGGAGTTATTACTGCCTTAGGGCCAAAATGGAATGAGCAAAAGATGACATTTTGCCAGAAAATCCAAGTGAATCGCAGCTGACTTTACAATAGTAGTATGAAGGGGAAGGAAGAAAGGTGATGTGCTAGAGTGATAAGAAAATGACTGAGAAGCAGTAGGATTATTTCTGGTAGCGCGTTACAGAGCCCAAGTCTCTGTTTTCACAGTCCTTTTACGCCCGTTCACGTGTTAGATCATTTTAACTTCGTTCTTGAATTGCTTTGAATTTACAGGGTGAAATTATGTAATAATTTTCCAGCAGAGTCAGTAATATCCACAACACCAAAGAGCTGCTAAAGAAATGTTTTTGGAGGTATAAGAAACTGGTGGTGCATGTAATGGGTAGTGTACAGGGATGTGCTTGTCTGATGCAGGTAATTCCCCCTCCCCCACAAACACGCACACCCTTGTATGTGCATGCAAGCACAATATAATGCTCTGTTCTTAGGAAGGGGTTAGGTTTACCTTCCCTATTGTGTGTAAACATGGTGATCTTTTTAAGGTGTCTGCTTTGCCTCCCAGTAGGAAGAGATTTCCTGTTCTGGACTTCAAGAAAATTAATGTATGGAAAAAGAAATATGGTGCGTGTCCTGAGAACTGATTTTTATATTGCACCACTGCTTATCCCGCACCTATCCTTAACACATCCTTTGTAGGAGTGTCGTGTACAGCACACATACTCAACCACAAGGCAGGAACACAACAGCACACCCAGGCAAAACACACCAGATGTGAATTCTATATAAGTTCCAGCATGCTCAACAGTCCTTCTTCAGCTTTCTGCTGCTTTGAACAGCCAGATAGGGTAGACCAAGCAGCCAGGAGTTACAGGGCCAATACTGGACTTCAGGAAGACATTCAGGAATTTCATACATGGCATCAAAGTAAGTGAAGAGTGCAGTACTGTGAACCACTGTGATGGTGATAAAGATGTGCCTGCAAGGTAACATGGGAAAGGGTGATTAGCAGATTAGAGACATGGCCACCACAACTGACACAACCAGAAAGCTATTTTTGTGACTGGTCAAAAGAGGTTATGCAAGGTACAACATAATTTTTTTCTCTAGCTTGATTGGCTTAAGAAATGCGTCCAGAAATGCTTTAGGATAACCCGCACAGAACAGCAGGTACAACTCTAAATAGAAGTGGTATCATCACTGCAGGATGTTGACTTGGGTACTGGTTTTGTGAGAAACAAAGCTGAAGATAGCGGAGCCTGAAATAGCCCACTAGCGGAAGTGGTGGATGCCATCATTCTGACAGACATTTTGCATGCTTGGGGGAAGGAGGGAGTTGGTGTTGGGTTGCATAAGGAATTTTGTGTATGCATATACCTAAATTAGGTGAATCTCTACTGGGCAGATTGAATGGACCATTTTGGTCTTTATCTTGCATTCTTTACTGTGTTAAGAACGGGAGAGCTCAGGGGATGGACCCAGGGATAGAGAGCCTGTCGCCTCTAGAATGGAGAGGCACAGGGAAATGATGCATTGATACACAGCCTGTCACCTCTAGGCCTGGAGAACTAAATGAATAGGCCCCAAGTATACAGTCTTGCACCTATAGTTATTGTTTCTCCAAGAAGGTTGCTCTTACCAGAAACTGTGAAGGTAGGTGAAATTGATTGCCCTCCAGAATTCACAGAGTACTCTGTCACTTATCCAACAGGTAATGGCCAAAACCCACCAGAAAACTGCTATGACAGCTAACCGGTGAATTCGTGGGTCTGGGCACCTGAAGGGAAAATGCAAGAAAAACATGAGAAAAGGAATGGAAACAGGAGAGAAAGTGGGGCTCGTCTCTTACTGGCAGGAAATAGGGTCCTCTGAAACAAACAATATGAATCTAAGACAGGGTCCAGATAAACGATACAAGTAAAAGTAGTTGGCTCAGTCTTTGATCCTGCAGTAATGCAAGGGTAAGCAGGTACCATCCCCATTGGGAGATTCACCAACTGGCATCATCATCTCTTCCTTTCCCTTGGCATCATCAACTTACGTCCCCTGCGCCCTTCCCCACACCTCCTAGCACATTAATCTGTCTCTTCCCAGCCCCAGATTGTACAACCAATAGATGTCAGTGAGCAATGCTTACCTGCTGCTGCTTCTTCCTCCTCCTCTACAGTCAGAACGATGCGGGCCCAACAGGTCTCACGAGACTATGGAGCCCCATGCAGCTTTGATTACAGGAGAAAGCCGGCAGAGGAGGAAGCAGCAGAAGACCAGCGCTGCTCACCAACTCCCTCTTCCAATGGGAGATCATCCTGCAGGCGAGTAGTTTGGGGAATGGAGGGAGGATAAAAAGAAGACTGCCAAGGGCAGTAATAGCAGCTAGACCCTAGCTAGCTGGAGAAAGATTTCATGGCACACCGGCACTTCAGCTGTGGCACACCAGTCGGGAAACACTGATTTAGGGTATCAATACTGCTATGTTTTGCCATTTATCAGGGCTGGCTCAGCCTGTCCTGGCAACATGGGACCCAAGAATTTTCCCCCTATTTTATATCCTTTCCCAGCTCACTTAGCCAAGGCCGATGCAAGGGGATCAGGCGCTCTAGGCACCTTCTGCCTTACGCCGCCCCTCCCGGTCGTACTGCCCCCCCCCCCCCACTCGCAGCCCCGACTCCTACCTTCAGGGGCAGGGACCAAATGCCACCCCCATTGCCCCTACCATGTAACAGGGGCCGGCCAATGGAACAGGTAGCCCCTGTCACATGGTAAGGGCTAAAGGCCACCAGTGCTATTTTGGTTAGTGGCAGCAGCCGACAACAGATCGCTCCCGGGCCCCTCGCTGGCCACCAGTTTTCTGAGTCTTGGGGGGGGGGGGGGGGGTCAGGAGGGTGGCGTGATGGGAGGAAGGCAAGGGCTGTGCAGAATTTTGAAGGGGCACTTTTTCTGCTTCAAAATTCTGCCACCTGAAGCGGCCACCTCACCCTGCCTCATTGACCTGCGAGCGGCAGCGCCCTCTAATGGTCAACGTCCTAGGCCCAGGCCTATCTTGCCTAGGGCTTCCGCTGGCCCTGCACTTAGCCCAATCATTACAAAGACAATCCTTGTTAGGATCCATTGCTGAGTGCTCCTCTGGCCTGCAGGTGGTGCTGTGATCCGCTTGAACTGTCTGTCTAGTCCTCCTAGCTCTGTGCTCTTTGCTTTCCCCTGGTGGACACCTTGTTTCCTATATTAACTTGTACTTATACTGAGGCAATCTTAGTAGTCAGTTGCCAGAGGTTGGTCCTACCTTCTGGTCCTCAAACTCTGGCTCCATTCCTATATCCAGAAGACTTCATTATCTTCAGCTTCTACATTCAGTGCTCCTGTTTGTTCTCCTTCCTAGGTTCCTGGATTGTTTCTGCTCTTTAGCCTGTTTTGGGCCTCTCGTTCCCTGTTCTTGTTGGGGGCTTCCCCTGATTTTCATGCCTCACCAGGCACCAACACTGGCCTAGGAGGAAGTCCACCTACCATCAGTGGCCTGGATTTGACTTTCCTGGAACTAGAACACTCATTTCTGGGGCAACCAACAGACAACAACAGTCACAATCCTCAGCCAGAGGCCACACACCAGGGCTCCTTACAGTAGCCTACAACCATGGGTCCTAAATTCAACCACTGGAGCTGAGCAGTTGCTATGAATGGGCAGACTAGATAGGCTGTATTGTCTTTTCTGCTGTCATGTTTCTCTGTTTCAGTGTCACCATTACAAAAGAACTTCTACTTCACCTATCTGCCTCCAGGCTGTGAACATTACCTCTGCAGCATTCTTAACCATAGCGAAAAACTAACCTACGAGTAAAATAACAAACCTTTGGCATTCTTAACCGTGGCAGGCCCGGCGAACGGAAGATGTGACCCAGAAACTGAACTCAGGTCCTCTGTATGGCAGTACATAATGCTGTCACTACACTGATCAAAAGCACTTATTTTTAGTGCCTATATTCATAACAATATGGTTCTGCTGTGGATACTGATATGGACACTGATAGTGACCTCACTACCTATAAAGGCCCAGGTTGTTAGCGAGGTCTTCCTACCCAACTTGGAGTTTTTTTCTGTCTGATCCCTTTGATTCCCCCAGCCTGGGCAACAAGGTCTCTCTTCAGTAATGGTTTTTTGTGATTAGCAGAGTTGCCATGTCAATAATAAGCAGAGTCCAAGCAATGGAAGTTGATGCCATTATATTGATATGGAGTCAATATGAAGTACGGATCTCTGTGTTCACAGACTTATAGTACCACTACCAACCTAGTGGTATAGTATTGGCAAGAACATTAGTATGGATATTACTATGGGCTTCCAAGCATGATCATAACGCTATAGTATCGGCTTGGGGACCAATGTTGGAAATAATATCATCTCACTAATTGAAGAGAGGGACAGGCTTAGAAGGTCATAGCTTCCTCCCCAAAAGAACCCACAGTCAAAGAGAGCCCCAGCCTCTGCTTATTTCATAATCAGGCCCAGATTTAGGAACAGGCAATTACCTATGACACCAAATTTTGAAGGTGCCGAGTACCTAGGCCAAAGAAGAGTTTGCTAATGTTTGCTTAAGGACCATGTTCCTATGGATGCCAAAATCTTACATCTAGCTTTGCTCATAGAGCTCTCTGGCTAACTGTAAAAGTAAGAAATTATATTGAACAGAAAAATAAACTAGAACAGGGCTTCCCAAAACTGTCTGAGAGACTACCAAACAGTTGTATTTTCAGGCTATCCACAATAAATATGCATGAGATAAATTTAAGTATGTTAGAGACCTCATATATGCAAATTAATCTCATATATATTCACTGTGGATATCCTTAATTCCGACTGGTTGTGTGAGTCCCCAGGACAGGTTTGAGAAGTCCTGAACTAGAATCGAGGCGTACTGACTTCTGACTTACCTGAGGCAACCAAATTATGCATGAGATTGCATGAATTGGAGACTCAGTATGCAAATCTTCCTCATGCATATTCATTATCTTTATCCTGAAAACCCACCAAGCTGTGGGATCACTGGTCTTGCCCTACAGCCAGTTATCTCTTGACTGCAGTTTTTCTTCTTACCACTAGAGGGCGCTCATAACACATATACCTATTTCTGAAATATTTATTTCTAAAGATTTGATATTCCGTCTTTTTCTAAATTAGTCACAAGGCGGATTACAATCAAAATAAAGTCATTGCTTCAACGGCAAGGGGAAATGTGGAAAAGGGGATTTGCATTCAGATAACAACCAACAAGGACTGAACTTCACAATCTGGGTAAAGGAGTACCTCAAGGATCCTCTCTTTCTTCAACTCTATTCAATATCTATCTCACTCCTCTTTGTCAACTCTTGACTAAACTGGGTTTCCAGCACTTCATATACGCAGATGATGTGCAAATCCTAATCCCCATTAAGGACTCACTACCTAATGCCCTGAAAAGCTGGGATACTGCTCTTGCAGAAATAAAGAATCTACTCACGGAAAACTTCCTGGCAATAAATACTAGCAAAACAGAACTACTCATCATCACACCACAAAACAATTCCTCCCTCAACCCTACCCTTCTTTCTCAATCTAGCCCTCTCATTGTACAGCAGGTACGCAGCCTCGGCATAATCATTGACAACCATTTCTCTTTGAAAAAATTCATAGCTGCCACCGTTAAAAATGGATTCTTTAAACTACATACTCTGAAAAGAATTAAATCTCTCCTACACCCTCATGACTTCTGAACAGTTCTACAAACCACAATATTGTCCAAACTTGACTACTGCAATTCTATCCTTCTAGGACTGCCTAAAAATTTGTTACAACCGTTACAGATGCTACAAAATGCAGCTGCCCGCATACTCACTAATGCACACCGCTACGAACACATTACCCCCGCCCTACAATCCCTTCACTGGCTACCGGTAGCTTCCAGGATATTATACTAAGTCCTTTCCCTCATACACAAGTCCATCTATAATCGAGAAATGCAATGGTTCTCTGAACATTTCACTTTCCACAAATCAAATAGACCAACAAGAACAATTCACCAAGCCAAACTCCAGACTTCCACACTCAAACATATCAAGCATGTTTCGACAAGAGAACGCTCAATTACTATTGCTGGAACCAACATTTGGAATAAAATGCCTACTGACCTACGCCAGGAGCCCTGCCATAAGAAGTTTAAACAAAACCTTAAAACCTGGCTATTCGAACAAGCTTACTCATAATGGGAAATTTACTCTTCGGAACCGCCAAACTCTCTCTCCCCCACTGTTATTCACAATACCTCAAGAATTTTTCTCTGGCAACATCTCTTTAATATATATATTTCTCCCCGTCAATACATTACCCTACTCCAAATAGAATACAATCTACTACTCAACTGACTACTCTTATTTGATAATACCTAGTTTTATATAACTTCCATGTTAAGCTTGTATTAATTGTGTTATATGTTTCTACTATTTTGCATTGAGTTACTTTGATACATGTTCTGTTCGATGGTCTATAGATTGTAAAGCTTGTTGCTGAATTATTGTTTCTTGTAAACCGAGGTGATGTTCTTAACGTGCCGAGGTATATAAAAAATCTCTAAATAAATAAATAAACAAACAAACATGGGGATAGCTTGCTTATTACAGCGGTTACTTCCCTAAACCAATTAAGCCTGATACTTCACTTTGAATGCATATACAGAGTCGCTCTCTTCTTCTACGGCAGGAGGAAATATGGAAAACAGGATTTGCATTCAGACAACCACTAAAAAGGACTGAACTTCACAATCTGGGTAAAAAAATAAGCATGGGGGTAGCTTGCTTATTACGGCGGTTACTACCCTAAACCAATTAAGCCTGATACATCACTTTGAATACATATACAGCACTGCTCTTTGCTTCAACGGTAGGGGGAAATGTGGAAAACAGGTTTTACATTCAGACAACATCCAACAAGGCATTGATCTGTGCAGTCTGGGTAATCCAGCATCGGGGTAACTTGCTTGATGCAGCAGTTACTACCCTTAACCACTGATGCAACTCCAACATTACTCTCTGCATCAATGATAGGGGATGGCAGGAAATTTGAATCAAACAGTTACCAACAAGGGCCCTGAACTTGGTGGTAGATGAACCATATAAGTATGGGAAAATAAGTGTGGGAGCTTGCTGGGCAGACTGGATGGGCCGAGTGGTCTTTTTCTACCGTCATTTCTATGTTTCTATGACTCATAAGTAATATGAATATAAGGTTAGTATACAAGACAGATTATATTAAAAATTTACAGAATAACCTAAGCTAAAGAAGAAAAATGTCTCAGGTACACTGGATAGCAATAAAGGAATAAAACAGAACGAATCAATGGGTACAGCAAACAAAATGCATATAACTATGTTAGCAACTAGTTGGCGAAACCGAACGCCGCTATATAAAACTCGACAAATAAATAAATAAATAGTATGAATCAATTAAGAAGGATTAGCCCAAATGGATGAAATTGTGGCCTCATGGTCAGGAAGAGCTAAAGTAATCAGGTAAAAGGGAGACGAGTCTCTGATGAGGAGTCTGGGGGAAAGCTTGGCTGAAAGTAATCAGGTAATAGGAAGCCGAGTCTCTGATGAGGAGTCTAGGGGAAAGCTTGGCTGAAAGTAATCAGGTAATAGGAAGCCGAGTCTCTGATGAGGAGTCTGGGGGAAAGCTTGGCTGAAAGTAATCAGGTAATAGGAAGCCGAGTCTCTGATGAGGAGTCTGGGGGAAAGCTTGGCTGAAAGTAATCAGGTAATAGGGAGCCGAGTCTCTGATGAGGAGTCTGGGGGAAAGCTTGGCTGAAAGTAATCAGGTAATAGGAAGCCGAGTCTCTGATGAGGAGTCTGGGGGAAAGCTTGGCTGAAAGTAATCAGGTAATAGGAAGCCGAGTCTCTGATGAGGAGTCTGGGGGAAAGCTTGGCTGAAAGTAATCAGGTAATAGGAAGCCGAGTCTCTGATGAGGAGTCTGGGGGAAGGCTTGGCTGAAAGTAATCAGGTAATAGGAAGCCGAGTCTCTGATGAGGAGTCTGGGGGAAAGCTTGGCTGAAAGTAATCAGGTAATAGGAAGCAGAGTCTCCGATGAGGAGTCTAGGGGAAGGCTTGGCTGAAAGTAATCAGGTAATAGGAAGCAGAGTCTCTGATGAGGAGACTTGGGGAAAGCTTGGCTGAAAGTAATCAGGTAATAGGGAGCAGAGTCTCTGATGAGGAGTCTTGGGGAAAGCTTGGCTGAAAGTAATCAGGTAATAGGGAGCAGAGTCTCTGATGAGGAGACTTGGGGAAAGCTTGGCTGAAAGTAATCAGGTAATAGGGAGCAGAGTCTCTGATGAGGAGTCTTGGGGAAAGCTTGGCTGAAAGTAATCAGGTAATAGGGAGCAGAGTCTCTGATGAGGAGTCTTGGGGAAAGCTTGGCTGAAAGTAATCAGGTAATAGGAAGCAGAGTCTCTGATGAGGAGTCTAGGGGAAAGCTTGGCTGAAAGTAATCAGGTAATAGGAAGCCGAGTCTCTGATGAGGAGTCTTGGGGAAAGCTTGGCTGAAAGTAATCAGGTAATAGGGAGCCGAGTCTCTGATGAGGAGTCTTGGGGAAAGCTTGGCTGAAAGTAATCAGGTAATAGGGAGACGAGTCTCTGATGAGGAGTCTTGGGGAAAGCTTGGCTGAAAGTAATCAGGTAATAGGAAGCAGAGTCTCTGATGAGGAGTCTTGGGGAAAGCTTGGCTGAAAGTAATCAGGTAATAGGAAGCCGAGTCTCTGATGAGGAGTCTGGGGGAAGGCTTGGCTGAAAGTAATCAGGTAATAGGAAGCCGAGTCTCTGATGAGGAGTCTAGGGGAAGGCTTGGCTGAAAGTAATCAGGTAATAGGAAGCCGAGTCTCTGATGAGGAGTCTTGGGGAAAGCTTGGCTGAAAGTAATCAGGTAATAGGAAGCAGAGTCTCTGATGAGGAGTCTAGGGGAAAGCTTGGCTGAAAGTAATCAGGTAATAGGAAGCCGAGTCTCTGATGAGGAGTCTAGAGGAAAGCTTGGCTGAAAGTAATCAGGTAATAGGAAGCAGAGTCTCTGATGAGGAGTCTTGGGGAAAGCTTGGCTGAAAGTAATCAGGTAATAGGAAGCCGAGTCTCTGATGAGGAGTCTGGGGGAAGGCTTGGCTGAAAGTAATCAGGTAATAGGAAGCAGAGTCTCTGATGAGGAGTCTGGGGAAAGCTTGGCTGAAAGTAATCAGGTAATAGGGAGCCGAGTCTCTGATGAGGAGTCTGGGGGAAAGCTTGGCTGAAAGTAATCAGGTAATAGGGAGCCGAGTCTCTGATGAGGAGTCTGGGGGAAGGCTTGGCTGAAAGTAATCAGGTAATAGGAAGCCGAGTCTCTGATGAGGAGTCTTGGGGAAAGCTTGGCTGAAAGTAATCAGGTAATAGGAAGCAGAGTCTCTGATGAGGAGTCTGGGGGAAAGCTTGGCTGAAAGTAATCAGGTAATAGGGAGCCGAGTCTCTGATGAGGAGTCTGGGGGAAGGCTTGGCTGAAAGTAATCAGGTAATAGGAAGCCGAGTCTCTGATGAGGAGTCTGGGGAAAGCTTGGCTGAAAGTAATCAGGTAATAGGAAGCCGAGTCTCTGATGAGGAGTCTGGGGGAAGGCTTGGCTGAAAGTAATCAGGTAATAGGAAGCAGAGTCTCTGATGAGGAGTCTTGGGGAAGGCTTGGCTGAAAGTAATCAGGTAATAGGAAGCCGAGTCTCTGATGAGGAGTCTTGGGGAAAGCTTGGCTGAAAGTAATCAGGTAATAGGAAGCAGAGTCTCTGATGAGGAGTCTTGGGGAAAGCTTGCCTGAATAGGCCTTGCTTTTTTCCCCATAAGGCTATTATTATTTTAATTCTTGATTAATTACTTTTGCAAAAGGCCCTGCATATTTAGAAGCAGCTATGTATGTTACACAAAAGTACAAATAAACAGAATCTAAACTAACAGAGAAGGAGAAATCTCAAACTAGCAGTCAGGCAGAGGTCAGCCAGGTCAGTGCATGGCTTCTGAACCTAGTTATTATTACAGTCAGGTTGGAAGGCAGCAAAGGTGATTGTGAAGTATCTGAAAAACATTTGTCCAACATGTAAGTGAAAGGACCAATCCCCTTTCACAAGGCTGTCCTGAAAGAGGATTGGTCCTTTTCACTGACAAATGTCAGTGAAAAGGACAAATGGGCGATAAGTGAAGGAGTGAATAAATTAATATTAAGTGCCTGACACTTTAATATTGATGTATTCACTCCTTGCAGGACAGCCTTCTGAAAGGTGATTGGTCCTTTCACTGACATGTGACAGTGAAGAAACCAATCGGCAATAAGTGAAGGACTGAATAAATTAATAAGTCGCCCGACGCTTTAACATTGATTGATACGCTCCTTAGGTGCTGGTAATCAGGTTGGGAGAATGGACACTGAATTTATCAGCGTCCATTTTCCTAATCTGTGCATGTGCGCTGATAAATTCAGCGTCCGTTTTCTTAACCGGCGGACTGCCGCCGACGGCAGACCTCTCTTGGGCGCACGCTGTCAAGGAAGCGCTAGGGGTGCGCAATCGCCCCATGCGCCTCCTCGGCAGCGAGAGCCCTAATTTAAATATTGCATCGCACCCCCAGGAGAAGTGCCTGGGGGGCGCATTAGGAAAGGGGGCGCTGAACACTCAGCGCCGGCTTTCAGCGCAAAATGTTTGCATCGGCCCCAAGGTCTGGTAATTCCTGCTGTTCTTAAGGAAAATAGATCCACAAGGCCATGTATGCAGTGGAGTAAAGCAGGACTGGATGAGACTGAGCTGCAGGAAAGGAGCCAGCGACATCCCTATATAACTCAGATAGCTGTTATAAATGGAGAGAGTCAGCAGTATCTATGACCTGGGCATAGTTGGAGGCCAAGAGAAACAGTTCATAGGGTGGATATTGGGTGATACATCATATTTGTCATATTTTTACATTTTGTAATGAAATATATTAGGGGCATATGATTACAATTCTTCACGTGCTTTAGGCAGTTTTTGAGTACATGCATGCAGAAATAGTGTTATACCACTTAAACTGTACTAATTGTTAAGCATTTCTGTGCAAATCATTTCACCATATTGAATTATCTGTATCATGAATTGTAGCCCCGTTGTTTTGTAAAATCTCCACCACATACAAACACAGGCAGCCTTCCACACTGAAACACAACCTATCACAAAATTCTCTGCCACACACAAAGCTTGTCATGCACACACCCGTCACAAAAAAAAAAAGACAAACGTAAGCCAAAAGGTGCCGCTTCATTCTCTACACACTTCTAAAAATAGGAGTTGGTATCAGTTGGGTGTTTGTGCTTATGTCTTAATCCACAGCCTCTTGCCCACAATAAGCTTCAAACTATATCATGTGAAGGCACTCCTGAAAACATCATTTATCATTTTGACGTTTGCCTTTTTTTCAGGTTTCAAAAGGTGTGTTTGCTCCCATTGTTTCTAATAACAAAAATCTCTTCTACATATAGGCAGCTCACTTCACACACACACACGCAGCTCAGCACAAACAGCTAACGTGTCACAAAATTCTCAGCCACATGCAGCCACACCCATTCTGTCATATGCTGGCGCGTATAGCCTGTCACACACAAACAACACAGCTGTTGTTGGCTATTGGAAGCAGTGCCATGAATCATAAGAGATGGCGCTCATGAGGTTTATCTCCCCCATGTTGCGTCGGAGGTGGAGTTGACGTGCGTCTGAGGTGGGGTTGACGCAATCTGTAGGTGAGGACCTACTGGTCCCCAACGTCAGCAGGTGGAGTGGGCTGAAGCTAGAGGCCGCTGGAGCTTCACCTAGACCAGCCCTCGTTCCCCTCGGGTTGAGCCTTTGGGTGCCGGGCCCGGCAGGACTTAGGTGGGCCTCAAGGTTAGCTAGAGAAGATAGGCGATTCAGCCCAGAGACAGCAATCAGTGGATGGCGCAGTCCTATCCTGGACTGGATTCGGTACTGGAACTCAGGCACCAAAGGAACAAGGAGAGACTGAAGGCGCTTAAGCAAAGGAAGGCTGAAACCTTGAAAGTCCACGTCCAGAGGATACGTGAGGAGAGGCGTCACTGTCAGGCTAGGGTTAGAGCCAGCGACAAGTAGAAGTTGTGGCAAGCAACGTAGAACTCTGGACACTGAATAGTCTGTAGCGTATACGTTCAAGGCAGTGGTCAGGGCATGGAGAAGCCAGGCGTAGTCAACCGTAGCAAAGGTCCGGGACTGGAAAGAAGCAGAAGAGTAGTCAGGCGTAGCGGAGGTCCGGGGCTGGAGAGAAGCTGAAGAGTAGTCAGGTGTAGCAGAAGTCAAATCCAGTAAGTTAGTCCAACACATAGACGAACAGGAACTTGGAGAACAGGAACCGGGAACCATAGGGAAACAGGAACACACGATGAGACGAATCTAGGATCAGCGAGGAGTACGAGGAGACCTGTTGCAAAGGCAATGCTATGGAGCGAGGCCTGACGTCAGCATCCAGGTCCACGGCCAGCTTCCCACCACAGGCCCGTGGCAGCCCACCGCCACCAGCGAAGAGGAGCCAGGAGCTGATGTCTGTGCTGCGGGCAGCACATGTAACACCCCATGATTTAAATTACTTTCTTGAACACCATCTCTCTATTATGCCTGGTGAATCAGGTCTACTTTGAACATAAGAACATAAGAAATTGCCATGCTGGGTCAGACCAAGGGTCCATCAAGCCCAGCATCCTGTTTCCAACAGTGGCCAATCAAGGCTATAAATACCTGGCAAATACCCAAACACCAAGAAGATCCCATGCTACTGATGCCAGTAATAGCAGTGGCTATTCCCTAAGTCAACTTGATTGATAGCCGTTAATGGACTTCTCCTCCAAGAACTTATCCAAACCTTTTTTGAACCAAGCTACACTAACTGCACTAACCACATCCTCTGGCAACAAATTCCAGAGCTTAATTGTGTGTTGAGTGAAAAAGAATTTTCTCTGATTAGTCTTAAATGTGTTACTTGCTAACTTCATGGAATGCCCCCTAGTCCTTCTATTATCCGAAAGTGTAAATAACTGCTTCACATCTACTCGTTCAAGACCACTCATGATCTTAAACACCTCTATCATACCCCCCCTCAGCCATCTCTCTTCTCCAAGCTGTTCAGCCCTAACCTCTTCAGCCTTTCCTCATAGGGGAGCTGTTCCATCCCCTTTATCATTTTGGTTGCCCGGCTCTGTACCTTCTCCATTGCAACTATATCTTTTCTGAGATGCGGCGACCAGAATTGTACACAGTATTCAAGGTGAGGTCTCACCATGGAGCGATATAGAGGCATTATGACATTTTCCATTTTATTAACCATTCCCTTCCTAATAATTCCTAACATTCTATTTGCTTTTTTGACTGCTGCAGCACACTGAGCAGACGATTTTAAAGTATTATCCATTATGATGCCTAGATCTTTTTCCTGGGTGGTAGCTCCTAATATGGAACCTAATATCATGTAACTACAGCAAGGGTTATTTTTCCCTATATGCAACACCTTGCACTTCTCCACATTAAATTTCATCTGCCATTTGGATGTCCAATCTTCCAGTCTTGCAAGGTCCTCCTGTAATGTATCACAATCCGCTTGTGATTTAGCTACTCTGAATAATTTTGTTTCATCCCCAAATTTGATAACTTCACTCGCTGCATTCCTTTCCAGATCATTTATATATATATAATGAAAAGCATTGGTCCAAGTACAGATCCCTGAGGCACTCCACTATTTACCCTTTTCCAGTGAGAAAATTGACCATTTAATCCTACTCTCTGTTTCCTGTCTTTTAACCAATTTATAATCCACAAAAGAACATCACCTCCTATCCCATGACTTTTTAGTTTTCTTAGAAGCCTCTCATGAGGGACTTTGTCAAACGCCTTCTGAAAATCCAAATACACTACATCTACCGGTTCACCTTTATCCACATATTTATTAACCCCTTCAAAAAAATTAAGTAAATGTTCTAACCCAATCAGTAGTATACCCTTGGTCCGGGGGGTACTCACCGAGGAGCAGTCTTGATGAATTCCTCTCCGGAAGGTGGAGCGATAACCCAGTTCAGCGGATACACCAGGTAGGATAGCAGCTGGCGGCAGGCAAGGCAAAGTCCAGTTCTAGGCAGGGTCAAGGCAGGCGGCAGGCAAAGCCAGGTCCAATTCCAGGCAGGGTCTAGGCAGGCAGCAGGCAAAGCAAGGTCCAGTTCCAGGCAGGGTCAAGGCAGGCAAAGGCAAAGCAGAACTCCCACAGGAACCAGCAAGAACCTTGTTGCAAAGGCGTTTGAGCCTTCCCGGGGAGAGGTTTAAATCTCCCCGGGCGTCTGACGTCATCATCCGGGGCCGACCCAACCTTCCTGCCTCGGCCCCTTTAAGGGGGCGGGTCCTGCTGCGCTCTCCCCGACGCTGCTCTGGAGACGCAGGGAGAGATACGCCGCGGCCGCCATCGAGGGAACTGCTGGGCCCGGTAGGAGATCCCGGTCGGGGACCCCCTCGGCCCGGGATCGCAACAGTACCCCCCCTCTTACGCCCTCTTCTAGAAGGACCAGGCTTATCAGGGTGTGAAAGATGAAAATGCTGGAGTAAGCTCTTGTCCAAGATGTTTACAGATGGTTCCCACGAGTTCTCCTCCGGACCAAAGCCTTCCCATGCAATCAAATATTCCCATCGTCTGTGGTTACGACGGACGTCAAGAACCTCCCGTACCTGATAAATGGAATCATCCTCAGATGCAACCATTGGTGGTCCAGAGGGAGCAGCATGGAACGAAGAACAAATTACAGGTTTGAGCAAGGAAACGTGGAAGGAGTTATGAATACGGAGACTGGTCGAGAGCTGCAAGCGATAGGTGACCGGACCCAAGCGTTTGCTGACAAAGAAGGGTCCAATATACTTAGGAGCCAGTCTCATAGACGGAACCCGGAGACGTATGTGCCGGGTACTCAGCCAAACACGGTCTCCTGCATTAAATAGTGGAGAAGGGCGACGATGCTTGTCCGTCATCCGCTTGGAAGTAGCAGCCGCATGTAACAACTTGGCATTAGTAGCCTTCCAGAGTTCATGAAGTTGTACTGCAGAAAGGTGGGCTGCCGGAGAGGCAACCAAAACCGGCAAAGGAAGAGGAGGTCGGGGCTGCTTTCCATAAACAATTTGGAAGGGAGAATTCTCAGTGGCCGAGTGTGTGTGTGAATTATGTGAGAATTCGGCCCAGGGTAACAGCGAGGACCAATCATCCTGACAATCATTCACAAACAGGCGGAGGAACATCTTCAATCCCCGGTTGATGCGTTCAGCCTGTCCATTCCCTTGTGGGTGGAAAGCAGTGGTAAAGTCCAATTGTACACCAAATTTTTTACATAACGCACCCCAATATTTAGCGCTAAATTGTGGACCTCTATCTGACGTAATGTGGAGTGGAAGACCATGCAAGCGGAACACATGCAGAGCAAACAGTTCTGCTAGCTCAAGGGCGGATGGTAGCTTGGGCAGGGGAACAAAGTGTGCCATTTTGGAAAATTGGTCAACCACCACCCAAATAACCTGATTGCCGGAAGAGGGAGGAAGGTCCACAATAAAGTCCGTGGAGATATGAGTCCAAGGTTCCTGAGGGGGCGGTAGGGGTTGGAGGAGGCCCCATGGTCGACCAGGTAACTGTTTCTGTTGGGCACACTTCGGACAGGAATCGACGTAGGCCCGCACATCCTTATGACAATTGGGCCACCAATAATAGCGAGCTAGTATTTCCAAGGTACCTGTTCTCCCAGGATGGCCCGCTGTAAGAGAATCATGTGCCCAGGAGAGTACCTTGGGACGAAGGAGAAGAGGGACCACTACCTTCCCTGGAGGCGCAGTCCTAGTGGCGGCCAGGACCACCCTGGCTGGGTCAATAATATAGCTGGGGGAGTCAGGTGTATCATCGGTCTCATGCAGCCGGGACAGGGCGTCAGCACGAATATTCTTTGTTGCAGGTCGGTAGCGTAATATAAAATCAAAACGACTGGAAAACAGGGACTACCGAGCCTGGTGTGGGTTCAGTCATTGTGCTTTACTAAGGTACTCAAAGTTCTTATGGTCTGTATAGACTGTAATCGTATGCTGCGCTCCCTCCAGCCATTGCCTCCATTCCTTGAAGGCCATTTTAATGGCCAGCAATTCTTTGTCTCCAATCCCGTAGTTCTTTTCTGTCTGGGAAAATTTGCGAGAAAAATAAGAACAGGGGAGTAATTTCCCTTGGTTGGAGTGTTGGCAAAGTACTGCTCCTTCCACCACATCAGACGCATCCACCTCCACAATAAATGGTCGCATGGGATCAGGATGGTGGAGACAGGGTTTTTGTAGAAATGCAATTTTTAGATCCTCAAAAGCCCGTACTGCCTCGTCAGGCCAATTCCTGGGATCAGCTCCCTTCTTAGAGCTGTGAGAGGTGCCACAATGTGAGAAAATCGAGGAATGAATGTCCTGTAGAAATTAGCAAATCCTAGAAAACGTTGTAAGGCCCGGAGTCCCACTGGTTGAGGCCACTCTCGGATGCTAGCCAATTTATCGGGATCCATTCAAAATCCAGTGGTGGAAATAATATAGCCCAGAAAAGGTAATGATTGTTTCTCAAATAGACATTTCTCCAGTTTCACGAATAACCGGTTCTCTCGTAGTCATTGAAGAACCTTTCGAACCATTACGCGATGAGCGGCCAGACTTTTGGAGTAGATTAATACATCATCCAGATAGATGATTACTCCTTGATTCAACATATCCAGAAATATTTCATTCATTAAATTTTGAAATACCGCCGGCGCATTACAAAGACCAAATGGCATCACCAGATATTCGTAATGTCCATCTCGCGTATTAAACGCGGTTTTCCACTCGTCTCCCGGCTTAATCCGAACTAGGTTGTACACTCCCCGCAAATCCAGTTTAGTAAATATACTAGCTCCATGAAGGCGATCTAGTAGTTCCGAAATCAACGGGAGAGGATATCGGTCCTTGCGAGTTATTGCATTAAGTCCACGGTAGTCAATACATGGTCTTAATGACCCATCTTTCTTGGGAACAAAAAAGAACCCTGCTCCTGCCGGAGATGATGAAGGTCGAATAAATCCTCGTTCTAGATCTTCTTTAATGTACTGGGACATAGCTAAAGATTCAGGCCCAGATAATGGGTACACCTGGCCTCTAGGTGGACAGGTATTAGGAAGCAGATTTATGGTGCAGTCAAAGGTGCGATGTGCTGGAAGTACCTCTGCCTCCTTCTTGGAAAATACATCCGAGAAATCTGCATATTGTGAAGGTGGTAACAGTTTTGAGGTAGCTAGTTGGATACTAGGCTGAGGTCTTTGCTTTATCCTGGTCCCCAAGTTGTAATCTGAAGAGTCTTCCAGTCAATGATGGGTGCATGTTTTTGTAGCCAGGGGAGGCCCAAAACTACCGGGTGGACGGCCTTTTCCAAAATGAAGAAGGATATCTCCTCCTTATGGAGGACCCCGTCTGGAGCGTTATCGGGGCAGTGCAGGTGGTGACTTGACCTGGGAGATTTTCCCCCTGGATTGAGGAGATGTATAAGGGGGATTCACGCTGAAGTACCGGTAATCGTAGCTGGTGAACCAGTTCTGCCAGAATAAAGTCTCCTCCAGAGCCTGAATCGATTAGGGCTAGCGTAGTGAGAGATCCTTGAGGATAATGTATCGTGACTGGAACGGTACAATGAGGGGCGAGACTGCTCCCTAGGGTCAACCCCTCCAAGACACCTAGGTTCGGTAGTTTCCCGGATGGTCAGGGCACTGGGCCTACAGATGTCCCTTATTACCACAATAGAGGCAAAATCCCATTCTTCTTCGGCGTTGTTTTTCCTCTGTAGTCAGGTGGCTCCTACCTAACTGCATGGGCTCCTCCTTGCCCTCAGTGGATACTTCAGGAGGATTAGAATGAATCATAGGATGGGAGAAGGTAGGAGCCAAGGGAACTGTGCGATGGTAGGCTCTTGCTTCCTTGGCACGATGCTGTAGGCGACGATCAATACGACCCGTGAGGTCGATTACTGCTTCTAGATCATCTGGGATCTCTCGTGCTGCCAACTCATCTTTGATGCGCGGGGAAAGCCCTTCTAGAAAAATTCCTCTTAGACAGTCATTCTGCCAACCCAACTCGGAAGCCAGGGTGCGGAATTCCACCGCGAACTCTGCCAGCGTACGAGTGCCTTGACGAAGGTTGAGAAGTTCCGAGGAGGCAGTAGATTGACGTCCTGGTTCGTCGAATATCTGGCGGAAGGTCCGAACAAACCATGGCAAATCGTTCAAAATGGAGTCTTCTCGTTCCCAGATCGGGGATGCCCAGGCTAGGGCCTTTCCGTCTAATAAGGAGATGATGAAGGACGTCTTGATTCGATCTGAGGGAAACTGCTGTTCCTGTAAGGAGAATCAAATGAAGCACTGATTCAAAAATCCACGACATTGCTTGGCATCTCCAGCATAGCGAGGTGGAGCAGGCAGATGGGTTACCATACTCGTGAGGCTCGGAGTCATAGGCGTTGGGATGGCAGCCTCTGCTCCTCGGACTGAGTCAAGCTGGTTTGCTAAACATTCTACCGTGGCGGTCAGGGCCTCAAGGCATTGTTGTTGTTGTTGTTGCCTCTGTTGCATGAGTTGTTGAGCCAGGCCAGGGATAGCCTGGAGACCGTGCAAGCCCACCGGGTCCATGGCCTTTGCAATCTGTTCTAACCCAATCAGTAGTGGACCCTTGGTCCCGGGGGGGGGGGGGGGGTACTCACCGAGGAGCAGTCTTGATGAATTCCTCCCCGGAAGGTGGAGCGATAACCCAGTCCAGCAGATACACCAGGCAGGATAGCGGCTGGCAGCAGGCAAAGCAAGGTCCAGTTCCAGGCAGGGTCAAGGCAGGGGGCAGGCAAAGCAAGGTCCAATTCCAGGCAGGGTCTAGGCAGGCGGCAGGCAAAGCAAAGTCCAGTTCCAGGCAGGATAGCGGCTGGCGGCAGGCAAAGCAAGGTCCAATTCCAGGCAGGGTCTAGGCAGGCGGCAGGCAAAGCAAAGTCCAGTTCCAGGCAGGGTCAAGGCAGGCGGCAGGCAAAGCAAGGTCCACTTCCAGGCAGGGTCAAGGCAGGCGGCAGGCAAAGCAAGGTCCACTTCCAGGCAGGGTCAAGGCAGGCAAAGCAAAGCAGAACTCCCACAGGAACCAGCAAGAACTTTGTTGCAAAGGCGTTTGAGCCTTCCCGGGGAGAGGTTTAAATCTCCCTGGGCATCTGACGTCATCATCCGGGGCCGACCCAACCTTCCCGCCTCGGCCCCTTTAAGGGGGCGGGTCCTGCCGCGCTCTTCCCGACGCTGCTCTGGAGATGCAGGGAGAGACGCACCGTGGCCTGCGTGATCTGTGGCCGCCATCGAGGGAACTGCTGGGCCCGGTAGGAGATCCCGGTCGGGGACCCCCTCGGCCCGGGATCGCAACAGTAAATCTGTTAGGCAAGACTTCCCTTGAGTAAATCCATGTTGACTGTGTTCCATTAAATCATGTCTTTCTATATGCTCTACAAGTTTGATCTTTAGAATAGTTTCTACTATTTTTCCCAGCACTGAAGTCAGGTTCACTGGTCTATAGTTTCCTGGGTCGCCCCTGGAGCCCTTTTTAAATATTGGGGTTACATTGGCCACCCTCCAGTCTTCAGGTACAATGGATGATTTTAATGATAGGTTACAAATTTTAACTAATAGATCAGAAATTTCATTTTTGAGTTCCTTCAGTGAGGAAAGGGTCACAAAGATGAATTTGTACATTGTACTCCCGACCTAGTTTTATGCGCTCTTTAACTGGCTGCTATCAAGTTAGGTCGAGAGTACATTGTACAAATTTCATTTTTTGTGTAACTTTCCTCACTCCAAATCACATCAAATCTTCACTGATGTGTACTGTGCTGTTCATACCTCTGATTGTGCTTGTAAAACTGCCCCCAAACCCTAGACCCCCACCAAAACCTCACCTCGAGTTACTAGTTGACCCTCCTACAGTGGTATAAAATGTTGACTAACATGTATCCCTCCCCAGAGGTTCTCTCTCTCTCAGATTTGTAATTTTAGCACAAATCCTGTTTTGGGCATATCGCATAGCATAACACCAGGAAAAAAAGTGTAGTTATTTCTGGTGTTAAAATGTGTGATACACTATCATATGCAACATTAAACACGCCTCATTTTCATAAACTCCACCCAAACTCCTCCTTTTTGACTAAATTTTTAAAATTTGCACACGCATCCCGCGATGTGGTTTTTTTTATCGCGGGTGTTAGGGCCCTAACACCCACGATAACTCCCTAACGCAATCTGATGAATGACCCTGCAAGTTAGCTGGATAAACACTGATTTTCAGCATTATCTACTAATATAAACAGATAACTTTAAGATAGCCAAAGTTAGCCGGATTAAATGTGCCCAGCTAACTTTTCAGATAGCCAGGGATAGTCAGCAGCTGCACCACTGAATATCCCTGCAAAGTTAAGCAGATAAGTTTATTCAGCTATTTGTTTGTAACGTCTGGGCAACACAATATGTCCCAAAGTGGAGGGAACTCCTATGCTTTAAGGCCCTGGCAGTAGCGTCTCACAGAGAGATGGTGTGAGACACTACTACCCGGGAGTAGTAATGCTATAGAGGGAGTGTGCTTATTCTGAGGGGGGAGGCCTAGCATTCTTGGAGTGTTTTTGGGCTGAGAAGCAGCAGGTGGAAATTGCCGAGGAGACTAGGTTTGCAGGAGGCTGGTACAGAGGAAAATGCCTGGCTCCCGGTAAAGCTACAGCTCTCAGGAGGAATATTAATCCCAACAGTAAAGTGCTGACGGCCCAGTGATGATAAAATCTAAGAACTGGAACTGTGAGTATGAACGGAAAGTCGTCCATAAGTGTAACCTGGGGACACAAAGCATCCAGTGAGGAAAATCCTTTAAAGGAGAGGAATTTTTGAGATCCGGAAACCTCATAAAGCCTGGGGAAAAGCAACGCACTACCAAATCCTTAAGCTTTATTATGAAAGTATGATCTGGAATTTGGACTAAAGTAAAATCTGAACATTGCATGTTACAATCTGAACCCAAAAGCTCAGCATAGCTTCTGTGAAACTATGAGCACTCTGTTGAACCTGTGCAGCATCGTGTAAATATTTTTTCCTGGTGAAAAGCCAGACCAGTTGGAACCACATTTTTGGAGTGTCTGCAGTTACTCCAGGGTCTTCATGACACCATTCAGTGTGGTACAGAGTACTCAGTCATCCTTGTTATTGAGTGCTTTCACCCATGGTCCACTACACCACCCGGGAGAGTTTCAGTCTGGGGACCCCAGCGCCTTGATGCAGGAAGAAGTCTGCTCCCCCCTGCTGCAAACGTGAGTACAGGGATTCACCTGCCGGGAGTTCTGACTGAAACCCTGTAAACAGGAAACGCCAGGCTTACTTTTTTAATTCCAGCTTGAGTGTGTACAGCACATGGAAGGTGGTGCAGTTGAGGATGTAGGCATTCATGATGGGTTTCATGAAGATGACCAAGGTGCTCACAGATGCAGTGATGAAAACCATTGTGATGAAATGATGCCTACAGCAAAGGACAAGGAACACAAAGTCATTTAAATGACGCCAATGTTTTCGGTCTAGTTTGAAATGGCAAATTTGCTTCATTTATTTATTTTAAATATTTTCTATACTGTCGTTAAGCGGGGGCCATCACAACGGTTCTAGTTCGGGGGTCATATAAGGTGGAAGCAAAATGGAAACATTTTCTCCAAGATTCATCTGGTGAACAGAAGACTTGCGCTTTAATATAACAAGGTCAAGAGTCTCATCAACACATTATGAAGCTCCATGATTAAGCTGTAGGATCATAAACATGCTATAAAACTGTATAATTAGTTGAATGGGAATTTGGGAATCTTCTATCTATTGGCTCAAGGTGATACATGTGTTATCCCACATGTGTCACTGTCCATCATCTACTCAGGCAGAAGTTTCCCATACTGCGATCTGACCAAATAGTGATACAGGAACTATTGTGGTTTCAGATCTTACAGTTATAGGATGGGATGCCTTGTCAGATCCCAAAGGCAATAGAAATTGAATGAATCCTTTATTAAAGATCCAGACATCTGTCAACATTCAATTGATAACTTTGAAACTCTAGTCTGGCAAAGCGGGTGAGATGGATGGTTTTGGCACAGACCAGTGGTTCCCAAACCTGTCCTGGAGGACCCCCAGTCAGTCAGGTTTTCAGGATATCCACAAAATCTCCCTCATGCATATTCATTGCGGATATCCTGAAAACCTGACTGGCTGGGGATGCCCCAGGACAGGTCTGGGAAGCCCTGACATAGAAAGTTTGCAATGCAGTGTGCTCCAGTGTTAGTACTGTCATTTCAAGCAGGTCATTAAGTAAATCATTAAAAACCAGGATTACAGTGGGCTCTGGTAGAATTGGACCAGTTACTAGGAGACACACACAGTATCAAATGCAACAAGAACAAAAAGCCTTCCCTATATTAAAAACTGAAGTCCTAGAGAAAAACATTGAAGTGTTACCAGAAAAGAGAGAAAACCAATGCATGCAGAATTTCAAGATACATAACCAAAAGAAAAAGCAAATTGAGATGGATAACTCTGGCATCAGTGGCACAACTGCAAAAGGAAAGAGTGAAGTGAATAACAAATCTCAACTAAAGTCTCATAAGGAGTACAGGAAAAGCAATAATCTTAAAGAGAGTACCTGGAAAGCTATGACCACAAATGCTCATAGTTTGGGAAATAAAATACCAGATCTGCAGGCCCTAATGATAGAGGCAGAAGTGGACATTGTTGCTATCACAGAGACATGGTTCACAGAATCTCATGATTGGGATACGGCAATACCAGGCTATAACTTGTTAAGGAAGGACAGAGTGGATAGAAAAGGGGGAGGTGTGGCTCTTTATGTCAGAAACAATATCCAAGCATCTGAGCTACAAGGAAGTTGGGGCAAGGAAGAAGCACTATGGGTAGACCTAAAAACAGATGATGGAGCATCAATTTATATTGGAGTGGTTTACAGGCCCCCGAACCAAAAGGAAGAGCTGGACAGAGACCTGGTTGAAGACATCCATAAGATAGGTAAGAAGGGAGAAGTGGTGATCGTGGGTGACTTTAATATGCCAGATGTAGACTGGAAAATCCCATCTGCAGAATCTAAAAATAGTAGAGCAATAGTGGATGCCATGCAAGTAGCTTTGTTCAAACAAATGGTATTAGAACCCACGAGAGAAGGAAATATACTCGACTTAGTGCTCACTAATGCAGATAATGTCTCTGATGTCGAGGTGGGCACCCACCTCAGCACCAGTGATCATCAAACAATATGGTTTAATATCACTAAAAGAATAGGGAAAAGAACCACAAAGACCCGAGTTTTACAATTCAAAAACACAGACTTTGAGGAAATGGGGAAGTACCTAGAGGAAGAACTAAATGGATGGGAGAATGAGAGAGATGTGGATCAGCAGTGGATCAATCTAAAAGGAGCAATCACCAAGGCAACTACTCTTTATGTTAGAAATGTAAAGAAAAGCAAAAGGAAAATGAAACCTATCTGGTTCTCAAACGAGGTGGCTGACAAAATTAAAGCTAAAAGAACAGCATTCAAAAAATATAAAAGATCCCAAAGGGAGGAGCACAAAGAAGAATATTTGATTCAACTGAGGGAGACGAAGAAATTAATCAAGTTGGCAAAAAGTCAAGCGGAAGAGAGGATTGCCAAGGAGATAAAAAATGGTGACAAAACATTTTTCAGATACATCAGCGAAAAGAGAAAAGTCCATAGTGGTATAGTGAAATTGAAAGGTGGAAATGATCAATGTGTGGAGAGAGACGAAGAAATGGCAGAAATATTAAATGAATACTTCAGCTCTGTATTCACTAAAGAAGACCCTGGAGAAGGACCATTTCTACACAAGAAGCTGGAGGGTAGTGGAATAGATGAAAATCATTTTACAGTAGAAAATGTATGGGAAGAGCTAAAGAATCTGAAAGTGGACAAAGCCATGGGGCCTGATGGGATTCATCCAAGGATTCTGAGGGAGCTCAGAGATGTGCTGGCGGGTCCGCTGTGTGACCTGTTCAATAGATCCCTAGAAACGGGAGTGGTGCCGAGTGATTGGAGAAGAGCGGTGGTGGTCCCGCTTCACAAGAGTGGGAACAGAGAAGAGGCTGGTAACTACAGACCGGTTAGCCTCACTTCGGTGGTGGGAAAAGTAATGGAGTCACTGTTGAAAGAGAGAATAGTGAAATATCTACAGTCCGGAGAATTGATGGACCAGAGGCAGCATGGATTCACCAGGGGAAGATCCTGTCAGACAAATCTGATTGACTTTTTCGACTGGGTAACCAAGGAATTGGATCAAGGAAGAGCGCTAGATGTCATCTACTTGGATTTCAGCAAAGCTTTTGATACGGTTCCGCACAGGAGACTGGTGAATAAAACAAAAAGCTTGGGAGTGAGTGCCGAAGTGGTGACCTGGATTGCAAACTGGTTGACGGACAGAAGACAATGCGTGATGGTAAATGGAACTTTCTCTGAAGAGAGAGCGGTTTTAAGTGGTGTACCGCAAGGATCGGTGTTGGGACCGGTCCTGTTCAATATCTTTGTGAGCGACATTGCGGACGGGATAGAAGGTAAGGTTTGTCTTTTTGCGGACGACACTAAGATCTGCAACAGAGTGGACACGCCGGAAGGAGTGGAGAGAATGAGACGGGATTTAAGGAAGCTGGAAGAGTGGTCGAAGATATGGCAGCTGAAATTCAATGCCAAGAAGTGCAAAGTCATGCATTTGGGGAGTGGAAATCCGAATGAACTGTATTCGATGGGGGGGGAAAGGCTGATGTGCACGGAGCAGGAGAGAGACCTTGGGGTGATAGTGTCTAATGATATGAAGTCGGCGAAACAATGCGACAAGGCGATTGCAAAAGCCAGAAGAATGCTGGGATGCATAGAGAGAGGAATATCGAGTAAGAAAAGGGAAGTGATAATCCCCTTGTACAGGTCCTTGGTGAGGCCTCACCTGGAGTACTGTGTTCAGTTCTGGAGACCGTATCTACAAAGAGACAAGGACAAGTTGGAGGCGGTACAGAGAAGGGCGACCAGGAAGGTGGAGGGTCTTCATCGGTTGACATACGAGGAGAGATTGAAGAATCTAAATATGTACACCCTGGAGGAAAGGAGGAGCAGGGGTGATATGATTCAAACTTTCAGATACTTGAAAAACTTTAACGATCCAAAGACAATGACAAACCTTTTCCAACAGAAAAAAATCAGCAGAACCAGAGGTCACGAGCTGAGGCTCCAAGGAGGAAGACTAAGAACCAATGTCAGGAAGAATTTCTTCACGGAGAGAGTGGTGGATGCCTGGAATGCCCTTCCGGAGGAAGTGGTGAAGTCCAAAACTGTGAAGCACTTCAAAGGGGCATGGGATAAATATTGTGGATCCATCAGGTCCAGAGGACGCATATAAAGAGCAGGTAGTAAAATACTGCACGGAGCGGCAGTAGCCACAGAGGCATTCACGGAGCGGGATGCCAGTGGCCAGTGGTAGGTGTCCACCTTCATGGAGCGGAAGGATGTAGGGCTGTCATCTCCCAATTAAATAAAAAACAAAAACAAAAAACAAAACAGGGATGGGATCCATCAAGTCTAGAGGACACATATAAAGAGCAGGTAGTAAAATACTGCACGGAGCGGCAGTAGCCACAGAGGCATTCACGGAGCGGGATGCCAGTGGCCAGTGGTAGGTGTCCATATAAAGAGCAGGTAGTAAAATACTGCACAGAGCGGCAGTAGCCACAGAGGCATTCACGGAGCGGGATGCCAGTGGCCAGTGGTAGGTGTCCACCTTCACGGAGCGGAAGGATGGAGGGCTGTCATCTCCCAATTAATAAATAATAAAAAAACCCAGGGATGGGATCCATCAGTTCTAGAGGACGCATATAAAGAGCAGGTAGTAAAACACTGCATGGAGCGGCAGTAGCCACAGAGGCATTAACGGAGCGGGATGCCAGTGGCCGGTGGTAGGTGTCCACCTTCACAGAGTAGAAGGATGAAGGGCATCCATCTCCCAATTAAAAAAAGAAAAGAAAAAAAGAAAAAAAAACAGGGATGGGTTCATGGGCTTATAGGTATTACCAATTATTAGGCTTTTCAATATTTGATGATAGTTAATGTGACTTTCAAGGCATTCTTCACTTTCGGTGCATGTCCGGCATGACTCCTTGCTTCAATGACAGGGGAAAAGAAAAACTGATACTTCACACATTTCCAGCATTGCCCTCTGCTTCATGGCAGAGAGCTATGCTGCCGCTTACCCAACTAATCAAACTTAATATTTCACTTGGAAGCAGCTCCAGCACTGCTCTCTACATTAATGGTGGGGGTGAAAAGGGAATTAGAACATAAGGTTACTAAGAGCCAAGAGAAACAGTTAAGTATGAGAACAAATGTGTGAAGCTTGCTGGGCAGACTGGATGGACCGGTTGGTCTTCTTCTGCCGTCATTTCTATGTTTCTATGTTTATTGATCTCTGGCCATGATCAATGCCCCAGTAACAATGATGCATAAACCCAAAGATGAATGCTCTTCATACTGCCCAATATTTGCAAACGTTTTCCTGAACTGATTAGACTGCGTAATGCGGAAATGAATTCAGAAGGATTAGGTGGGTTTTATCACAGGAAAACACTCAAATGATAGCAAAAATGACAAGAGGCCGGTGCCACCTTATAGACTAACCAATTTATTGAGGCATAAGCTTTCGAGGACAGAGCCCACTTCGTCAGATGCATGAAGTACAGTACAAGGGTGGGTAAAATATATGAGGATGGGAGGGGGAATACAGAACAAAGAGAAGACAGACAGCATGGAAACAGAGCGGTAACAGCATTTTAGTCCAGACTACTGTCAACCGAGGTAAGAGTGAAAAGACAGAATGATCTGAGCACAGTTAAATTCACAGATACCTGCCGTAGCCGCATGTGACTCGCCTCGAACTACAAGGTAGTTGTAGCCTACTATGAAACCAAGTGATAGCATGCTAAGAATGCTAAAAGCTATGGAACCAGCCAACTGGAAGGACAAAGATTCAGCACTTACCACAGTAGCTTCCAAAAAGACATTTAGTAAAGTCAAGTGGGGATTTATGGAAGAGGCTACTAGGGAATAAGAATATGAGTCTGATAAAAGTTCCAAACCGTGGATAATGGCTCTTTCTAAGTTTCCTAAGCAGAGGTTAGGGTAAATGGGATATCTTCTGATTTAATCTGATTGCATGGAGGGACTCTAAAGATGTCCTCTGTCACCCTCTTCTGTTTGTTTAGTTATTGAACCACTTGCAGGACATATTACAGGCTCCTCCCTGATGAAAGATGTGTTGGTACAGAGATTAGAGCAAAAATAAAAGTCACTATATGCTAATGGTATGCCGGAAGCTCTCAGACCTAAGACACAATTGGTTCCTGAAAACCCCTGTAAGCTGAAACCAACGTCTCATAAGAACAATATTATAAATGGGGGATTGCGTCCAGCACCCGGGTCCAATATCCTATTTTCATCAAAACAACCCAGAATTTAATAATACACATAGATTTTAAAGCATTATTTGTTTGTAACTCAAAACACCTTAAGTTGAGGACTTCCTGCATTGTTATATCTAACTAACTTACAATAGTCTATACTGGCACTAGACAAATTAACAGACCAATGCAATACTGGGCACTCAGGTCAGCTCGCCGCTTAACACACAGACGTGCGTTTTGGATGCGCTATAATTACACCCAATGCAATACAGGAATTAGCGCATTCAAAACGCACGTCCAATCGAGCGGGTAGCTAACAGTGCTCATCACATGCAAATTCCATGTAGACGAGGCTATTAACTATTACCCTGCAATGCTAAAAGGCGCCCGTTTTAATGCAGCAAATCTAATGTCTGCCCAGGAGCGGGCACTGAGGCATGGCGTGCTCAAGGGCCACGGGAAAAAAACCCAAAACCATTCTGCTTTGTGTGATTCCTCCTAGTAGTATTGTTGCGATACAGTACGAGGAATCACAGAAAGCAGCATCCCCAAGTTGTGACCCGACTGAAAGGGTGAATAAATTAATATTAAGTGTCCAATTGACCCATTTACTGTCACCTGTCAGTGAAAAGGACCAATCCCCTTTCAGAATGCCCTGCAGGGGGAGAGGGGGGTGGGTAGGTGGGTGGGGAGGGAGCTCTGGCCAGGCTGCTGTGGATGCTCGGCCACTCTCCTGGGCGCCCGATGCAGAGCACTAGGGATGCACGCATTATCCAGTCAGGAAACGTGCGCCCACTTTGGAGACACGTTTTTTTACGCAATGATATCGCACCTGCCAGATTGGAGCATTATAAGAGCAGAAAATTAATGTCTGTAAATCTGAAATACTTCACTTTTCAATTTCAAATAATGCTACTGAACAGAAAGGAGCTCCTTAGATTGAGGGACCATATGCAATTGCCTTTAAGGTGAAAGAACAAGAATATTAAAAATCTAGGAATCTCTATCCCAGCCAGTTTAATGGCGTTAAACAAATTAAACTGCATGCTTTACCAGTGACAAGTGGAAAAGATTATATATCAGTTGTTAGAATGAACGGGCTGTCCTGGATTCTGTATCTACTTTCCAAGCTCCTGTTGGCTCTACCTGCTGGGTTTTTCCATTTTCTTAAAACCATGATGGGATTCATTTGGGCTATACAACAGCCTAAAATTAGCCTGAAGATTCTGCAAAGATCTAAAGAAGATGGTGGCATTAATCTGCCAGATCTTCACAGCAGTGTTTGGTGTAACTCCCTTGAAACACAAGATATGTGCCCAATATTTGAAAATGTATTTATTTTTTTTTAGTCTTATTAGATTTTTGGATGTGGTTCAAGCAAAGAAGAAATAAGCAATGTGAAGATGGCGCTCGAGAGAGACGCTGGTGTGTGAGCTCTGGATAGCGTCGCTTCTTTTTTATGGTAACCTTTTTCCTGTTGAGGCCTCCGAGCGATGCCACACACGAAGCGAAAAGGCCGAGTGAGAGAGGGTGCCCCGACCCCCTCAAGACCCGGGCTCATTCAAACGACGCTGACGGGATTCCAACCAGTATCAGAGGCAATAGAATCCCGCTGGGCAGCAAGGCGGAGAGCAAGCACCCCTGCCCCTGGGAGACATCACACTCAGTCCCGGGGCTCCAACTACCCCTACCCCACCCGGAGACGCCGACAACGTTGCGGACCCAGGCTCCAGACGAGGACGGATGGCGTCCTTGGAAGTGAGTCCAATCGGAGAGGGAGCAACTGGAGAGACGGCGTCATTAGAGAGAGCAGGAGGTTTTTTCATCTCCTCCCCGCGAGTGGAGGGAAATGGTGGCTTAAAACGAGCTGAATCCAGTGAAAAGGAATCTGGATCAGCAGCGAAGATGGCTCAGCCTTCAAGGAACCAAGAAACTCAAGGTATTTCTGTATCCCAAGCCATAAATTTGACACCTTTTCTACCGGTTGAGAAACCTAAAGTTGTAACGAATGAACTAATATGGCAGGCTATAATGACAATGCAAAATGCTATGTTAAATTTATCTTCAAATATAAAGGACTTCAAACATCGCTCCACAATTTAACTCCAGAAATTAGCCAGCATTCCATTAATTTGATAAAAGTGGAAGAAGAAATAAGCCAGATTAAGAGGGTACAACTCTCTATAATTAAAGGAGAAAATTTGCTTGAAAAGAAAGTGGAAAGTATTGAAAATTCTTTAAGATACAACAATTTAAGAATAATAAACTTTCCCAAATGTAAAATGACTTCTCCTAAAGAGCAGTTAAAAAACTACTTTCAAGATATATTGTCAATAACAGCTGATAAAACACCGGTGATTCTCAAGGCTTATTTCTTAATGAGAAAAAAAAGAAGATCATTTGCAAGAAAATTTACCAACAGAGGGAATATCATTGAATGTAACGGAGT
Source organism: Rhinatrema bivittatum (assembly GCF_901001135.1). Taxonomy (NCBI): domain Eukaryota; kingdom Metazoa; phylum Chordata; class Amphibia; order Gymnophiona; family Rhinatrematidae; genus Rhinatrema; species Rhinatrema bivittatum. The sequence continues at coordinate 273,382,576 of NC_042622.1, forward strand.
TAATTGAAACTTCTTACAGCTCTCAAGTAGAGATGCGTGGGACTTTATTGGTAAAGTTCAAATATTCAGAGGATTGAGATAACGTGTTAAAATTATTCTTAAGTAAAAGATCAATGCTATATTTGGGTCAAAAAGTGTGGCTTTACCCTGATGTCTCACAGGAGACACAGGTAAGATGCAAGACATTTTTAGTATTGGCAAACCAGGCAAGAACGTTTGGGTTTCAAGTGAATGTCAGGTTCCCTTGTAAGTGTGTAATGAAAGTTGAAGGTATAAAATTCATATATTATGAACCTGAACAGCTAGCAGAATATCTTGAGAATCGTAGGAACCAGGGGGCAGAGCCTGAAATAACATCTTCTTAATAGTTGTAGTTAAGAAAGAAATACTCTGTTGTCTTTCTCTGTTTAAATATTAGAATTAGTTCTTCTTATTTGTGTGTATTTGCTCTGGTACTCCCCCCATTACTAGTTTGGTAATAGGGAGGAAAAGAATTTATGTTTGTTAGACATTTCTATGATTAGAAATTATGGTTAAAGGATAATATCTGAAAAGTTTATTCTTACTCCTGTATTTTTGTTTAAAAAAATTTGAATGTATCAAATTTGAAATTTGCAAAATAAAAAATTAAAAAAAAAAAGAAGAAGAAGAAATAAGCAATGTTTCAGCAAATTTTCTACCCAAGAAGGAATTCCCCTTAAGGTACACTGGGCTGAAATGCAGATGATTTGGGGGGAAGCATACAATTCCAAGATGCACACTTTAAAATGATGTATTTACTTATTAGAACCACAGTTTGAGTTTTCTGTAGGAGGTAGTGTTACACGTATCAATAAAACATTTCTGGGATCTATGATATTGATTATAGTTTTAGGACAAGGAATTGGGTGGCCAATATGATGTATATCCATGTATATCCATGAAAGTCTCTAAGTATTTAAGAATGTTCTGTTTTATACATTCTGAATGACCCTCCACTTCTGTTCCATATTACGGTACCGGAGGTTATGTACTTCTACAGTTGAATTTAAAATCCAAGCTCAAGCGTTCTCTGACAGGTTTATTGCTAGAGGGTATACTAGAGCCACTGTTAGGAGGGCATATAAACGAGCATTATATTCTAATAGGGAGAATCTTTTAATTCAGAGCCCCAAAGATAGACCTACCCGTATGATCTGTACCATTCCTTTTTCCAAAAAATTATTGGAAGTTAAAAAGTCCACTTTGAGACTTTGGCATATTCTATCTTCAGAATCATGCTTTATAGAAAGGCCTATCTTGCTGTTAAAAAATGTCAATCACTGTGGGAAAAACTGATAAACAGAGATGACCCTGTGGAATGTATTGATGGTCATGGTCAATTGCCATGCGGGTCCTGCTCGGTGTGCCCCCTTGCTCTTGTTTGTCAGTCTTTTCATCATCCCCATTTGAAATATCCTTACAAAATTCCAAATTTGTTTACATGTAATACCAGTGGTGTGGTGTATGCTATCACATGCCCCTGTAATTTAATTTATGTGGGACAAACTGCTCGGCCAATCCGTCTTAGGATTATTGAACATCGTAGTCGCATCAAGTCCGTACGCGAACATGCCCCCTTAGTTGATCATTGGGTAGAAAAGAGTCATGCTCCCAATGATATTCGATTTTTTGTCATCAAACAAATTACACTGAAAAATGGAGGGGACTTGTCTACGGTTCTTAGAAAAATTGAACAGCGCTTTATTTTCAAGTGGCACACTATGTCTCCATTAGGTCTTAATGGGCCAACTGAATGGAGTGCTTTTTTCTGAATTAGTTGCGTTGAACGGATTCTTCTCTCTATCAGGTCGATCCAGTAAGGCCGCGGTAGAAACAGTGCGGTAGTGTCAGGCGCACCCTTCCTCCCCGCACGCACAGTTCTCTTCACTAACTCCCCGATACTCTCCTCTAATCGCATGCAAATGCATGCCGCGGCTTTAAAGCGGTAGGGAAGGGTTATGGCCGCGTAACCCATTTTACTGTATAGGCGCTTAATACAGCGCCTATACAGTAACCAGGGTGCGCTGGTACCTGTCATTTCAAATGACATTTGAAATGACAGGTACCAGGAAGTGTAAAAATCAAAATTTTTAAATACCTGTCGGAGGGCCGCGTGGGTCCAGGTGGCCGGCGGGATCCGGGGGGCCGGTGGTCGCGTGTTAAATCTAGGCCGCGGGCGGGTGGGCGCCTGTTCCGGGCGGCGGGGGGTGGACGCGCGTTAGTTTCAGACGGCCGTGTGGGTCCAGGCGGCCGGCGGCGGCGGGAGCCGGGTGGTCGCGTGTTAAATCTAGGCCGCGGGCGGGTGGACGCCTGTTCCGGGCGGCGGCAGCAGCGGCGGGGGGACACGCGTTAGTTCGAGACGGCCGGCGGGTGGTCGCGTGTTAAATCTAGGCCGGGTCCGCACAGGCGCGCATTCACTGCCAGTGGGGGCTGCCTCTCCCGGCAGTGAATGAATTCATTCATCCAGGCGGAGGAGCCGGTGGCGAAAGCAGCCGGCTCCTCCGCCTGGATGAATGAATTCATTCACTGCCGGTGGGGGCTGCCTCTCCCGGCAGCCCCCACCGGCAGTGAATGAATGCGCGCCTGTGCGACCCCTGCGATTCGGCGCTCAAGGCAGTCACATGCCGTGACGTCACGCCTTGAGCGCCGAATCGCAGGGGTCGCACAGGCGCGCATTCATTCATCCAGGCGGAGGAGCCGGTGGCGAAAGCAGCCGGCTCCTCCGCCTGGATGAATGAATTCATTCACTGCCGGTGGGGGCTGCCTCTCCCGGCAGCCCCCACCGGCAGTGAATGAATGCGCGCCTGTGCGACCCCTGCGATTCGGCGCTCAAGGCAGTCACATGCCGTGACGTCACGCCTTGAGCGCCCAATCGCAGGGGTCGCACAGGCGCGCATTCATTCATTCACTGCCGGTGGGGGCTGCCGGGAGAGGCAGCCCCCACCGGCAGTGAATGCGCGCCTGTGCGGACCCGGCCTAGATTTAACACGCGACCGCCCGCCGGCCGTCTCGAACTAACGCGTGTCCCCCCGCCGCCGCTGCCGCCGCCACCCGGAACAGGCGCCCACCCGCCCGCGGCCTAGATTTAACACGCGACCACCCGGCTCCCGCCGCCTGGACCCACGCGGCCCTCCGACAGGTATTTAAAAATTTTTATTTTTTCTTCTGACAGGTTTTATGTGTCCCACATCATTACATTTTCTCGATCATCTCTGTATCGCTTTTTTTTTAAATTGTGTTTTATTGTTTTTGAGTATCTTAAGCGGTGTCGATGGATTTATTACTAGACTCACAGTCCTAACTCCTACTAGGGGGAGGCGGTAAACTAACACGTTACGGCCGCGGCAAAACAGTGCGTTACTAATGAGAGAACCTGAGCGCGCGTTACGGTATTGGAGGGGAATAGCTAATTCCTTCATTATACAGCTAATTCGTTCATTTACATGCCGGGTGCGGGAAGGGTTACGCGTCTGTTTTAAGAAGCACTACGGATGCGCAAAATTGGAGACTGTATCGCTGGTTTGCCTTACGCGTCCGAATTGTGCGCAGCGAGCTCGTTACAGATGAGAAATCTTCAACTGAACTTTACTGGATCGAGCTGTTAGTCTGGTTATCAGTGTAAGTAGTGGGAGGTTCGTTTAAAAAGAAAGAACTTAAAAAGAATTTTCTTAGCTCTAGATTAGACAAGTTTTTATATGCAAGGGAATCTTTCCCTTGTGTATTTCTTTTGCATGTTCTAGCTACTTGTGTTTGTGTAATTTGTGTTATACGGTCACATAGTGGGAGTGACCGTGACTGATTGTTCTGGCTATATAAAGTTTAGCAGATTGAATCGCACACAATGTTTGACTTATGGCGGAATATGACGTCGTATCCGGTCATCTGTGAGTATGGTGGCTTTGTATAAACTGAACGGAGTGCTGTTTGGAAAAAGGTAATTGTTGAATTTAGTTAATTCTTTGTTTATACATTTTAATATATATTTTTTTGCATAGAAATTGCGTTTGAAATTGGATCGTTGGAACAGAACTTTAGACCCAATAGTGCAGCGATGTAAGCGAGCAGCCCCGTTTTTCAGCGTTCAGCATTTGGGGGTGAAAGCGGTCGGGTTTACTGGGTTATGAATAAACCCAGTAAGTTGAACTTAATAGTGTGTTTGCCTTATAGTTTGATTATATATTTGGTGAGACACTCGGTGGTGGTGGTTTTTAAGTTTTCAGTAGCCTTATAATGTCTTGTTCTATTTTGTTCACAGACGTGTGTTTCTTGAATGCATTTGTAATTATTTTGACTGGTGCGTGTTCATGAGAGGTTTTTGGTCAATGTTACAAAGGTAACAGACTGGATCTTGTGTTACTGTGTATCTACATGAGGTAGGTTTGAAGTATATTTTAGTATATTCTTCAATGAATATTGATACATTTTAAATTATGTATGTAACATTGTTACCTCATGACTGTAGTGAATGGACATGGAAGTGCAACAACTTTGATAATATTCAGTCCCTGAGAAACCCTTCATGGAAGGTGAAACGAAGATATCTTTTGTTGGATCCATGTTGAAAAAGGACCCACGTTGAGAAATAGTTTGGAATTATGTTGAGAAACAATTTTGTTTTTTGTATTTAGTACTCATGTTTAGATAACACTGATTATCTTGAAATTACATGCATAAGTTTAAATATTCAATTTACATCTGTAATTAATGGAGATCTGTAGTTCAAAATTGAATATATAAGGTTTGTGAATTATAACTTATGTATTGTGCAATATGTATTTTAATGAGATGTGAATGAATGGTGCGGATGTGTTAGTTTAGTTGTTAGAGGGTGTACACAGGTATGTGTGTTTTGCTGTTTAAATAAATGTCATACACATTTGTCATGTGTTATCTCTCTATTTTTTGTGGATGTGGTAAGTGATTAATAGGGAGTTATCTATAAACGGTTGGCCCTCTGTATTATTTTTACCATATTATACTTGCACCTTTTTTTGTATATAATTATATCCTGATTTAATTCTTTGTGCTATTTTTTGCTCTTTTTGGGCCCAACAATTTCCTGCTGCTCCTTTGAACTTCCAGCTGAGTAAAGGCTATGGCAACATGTGCCTTCATTTGCAACTTCATTTGCACAGGATTTTACTAGCCCAGTTGTCACAGCAACAGTCGTTAACTGGGGGCCAAACACCAGGCCTCCTCCTGGCTCTCTGCAATTACGAGCCCTAAATCCGACCATTGCACGACCACTGGGATCCCCATCTTCCCCAGGGGGCCGTGAACACCACTGTCACAGCACCCCCCCCGCTAGCTCCAGCTGACCTGGGGAGCAGAAGACCTGACCTGGGAATCGATCCCAAGTTCTCCACCTGGTAGTACGGAGCACTGCCATTGAACCACTGGACTAGTAGTCTCTTTGTGATGTTTTTGGCTTCTTTCTCGTGATTTGATATTGAAAAGAGATTGAGTGGCAAAAGATATACGTCAGGTATAAATGCAACAAAATCCCAAATTATACATTTTATATTGGGATGCAGTGAAGTACTGCCTGAATCTATCTTCGGTGATTAATAATCCATCTCAGGCACCTTCCTAAAATCATAGATTAATAATCTGTGGAATATGTAGGTAATACATTTTTTATTATTAATAATAATGAAATCAATATTCAGCGTTACTAAGCTGGATAAGTTCAGAAATATCTGGCTAAGTGGTGCTGTTTCAATATTCAACTTGAGTTTAGCAGTTGCCATTTAGCTGGCTAGTTAGCTGGCTAAGTGAAGGATGGGACGGGGATGTTCCAGGGCTGAGCTACTTATCCAGATAAGTGCGGATATTCAGTTTTACCTGGCTTAGCCAGATAAATCTGCATTTTAAAGTTAGCTGGATAAACGTATTAAGTAGCTGAATATCCCAGACAAGTTAGCCAGATGCATATATCCAGCTAACTTGCTAACTGGATAGTGGCAGTAAGTCTAACAGGGCCTCTCATTCCCTACAGTGTTAGTCTAGATGCTAGACTAGGGATCCTCCTTATTTTCATTAATGAGACACTAACACATTCATCCTCTAATAGGTTTTCAAATTAAAAATGTCATAAGAACATAAGAACATGCCATGCTGGGTCAGACCAAGGGTCCATTACGCCCAGCATCCTGTTTCCAACAGAGGCCAAAACCAGGCCACAAGAACCTGGCAAATACCCAAACTCCAAGAAGATCCTATGCTACTGATGCAATTAATAGCAGGGGCTATTCCCTAAGTAAACTTGATAAATAGCAGGTAATGGACTTCTCCTCCAAGAACTTATCCAAACCTTTTTTAAACACAGCTACACTAACTGCACTAACCACATCCTCTGGCAACAAATTCCAGAGTTTAATTGTGCGTTGAGTAAAAAAGAACTTTCTCCGATTAGTTTTAAATGTGCCCCATGCTAACTTCATGGAGTGCCCCCTAGTCTTTCTACTATCCGAAAGAGTAAATAACCGATTCACATCTACCTGTGCCATTCAAGGACACTCCTTTTGTATTTGTCAGTGTGTTAACTAGCTCTTGTGAATATTTTAAGATGTGTGATCAGGCCCCCTAAATAGGTGGAATTTCGTTAAGCAGTCACATTATAAGAGCAGTCAATGAATTTACCTGACACCCAACCTAAACATTATACATGCAGGTAGCCACATATAGTCATCCAGCAGATATGCTATGGACTGGCATAGTTTCTGGCTGTGATCCCATTGAATAAACCTAAACATTATACATGCAGGTAGCCACATATAGTCATCCAGCAGATATGCTATGGACTGGCATAGTTTCTGGCTGTGATCCCATTGAATAAACCTAAACATTATACATGCAGGTAGCCACATATAGTCAACCAGCAGATATGCTATGGACTGGCATAGTTTCTGGCTGTGATCCCATTGAATAAACCTAAACATTATACACGCAGGTAGCCACATATAGTCATCCAGCAGATATGCTATGGACTGGCATAGTTTCTGGCTGTGATCCCATTGAATAAACCTAAACATTATACATGCAGGTAGCCACATATAGTCATCCAGCAGATATGCTATGGACTGGCATAGTTTCTGGCTGTGATCCCATTGAATAAACCTAAACATTATACATGCAGGTAGCCACATATAGTCATCCAGCAGATATGCTATGGACTGGCATAGTTTCTGGTTGTGATTCCATTGAATAAACCTAAACATTATACATGCAGCTAGCCACATATAGTCATCCAGCAGATATGCTATGGACTGGCATAGTTTCTGGCTGTGATCCCATTGAATAAACCTAAACATTATACATGCAGGTAGCCACATATAGTCATCCAGCAGATATGCTATGGACTGGCATAGTTTCTGGCTGTGATCCCATTGAATAAACCTAAACATTATACATGCAGGTAGCCACATATAGTCATCCAGCAGATATGCTATGGACTGGCATAGTTTCTGGCTGTGATCCCATTGAATAAACCTAAACATTATACATGCAGGTAGCCACATATAGTCATCCAGCAGATATGCTATGGACTGGCATAGTTTCTGGCTGTGATCCCATTGAATAAACCTAAACATTATACATGCAGGTAGCCACATATAGTCATCCAGCAGATATGCTATGGACTGGCATAGTTTCTGGCTGTGATCCCATTGAATAAACCTAAACATTATACATGCAGGTAGCCACATATAGTCATCCAGCAGATATGCTATGGACTGGCATAGTTTCTGGCTGTGATCCCATTGAATAAACCTAAACATTATACATGCAGGTAGCCACATATAGTCATCCAGCAGATATGCTATGGACTGGCATAGTTTCTGGCTGTGATCCCATTGAATAAACCTAAACATTATACATGCAGGTAGCCACATATAGTCATCCAGCAGATATGCTATGGACTGGCATAGTTTCTGGCTGTGATCCCATTGAATAAACCTAAACATTATACATGCAGGTAGCCACATATAGTCATCCAGCAGATATGCTATGGACTGGCATAGTTTCTGGCTGTGATCCCATTGAATAAACCTAAACATTATACATGCAGGTAGCCACATATAGTCATCCAGCAGATATGCTATGGACTGGCATAGTTTCTGGCTGTGATCCCATTGAATAAACCTAAACATTATACATGCAGGTAGCCACATATAGTCATCCAGCAGATATGCTATGGACTGGCATAGTTTCTGGCTGTGATCCCATTGAATAAACCTAAACATTATACATGCAGGTAGCCACATATAGTCATCCAGCAGATATGCTATGGACTGGCATAGTTTCTGGCTGTGATCCCATTGAATAAACCTAAACATTATACATGCAGGTAGCCACATATAGTCATCCAGCAGATATGCTATGGACTGGCATAGTTTCTGGTTGTGATTCCATTGAATAAACCTAAACATTATACATGCAGGTAGCCACATATAGTCATCCAGCAGATATGCTATGGACTGGCATAGTTTCTGGCTGTGATCCCATTGAATAAACCTAAACATTATACATGAAGGTAGCCACATATAGTCATCCAGCAGATATGCTATGGACTGGCATAGTTTCTGGCTGTGATTCCACTGAATCCAATGTATTCAGTTTCAATTATACTTTCCCCCAAAGCTTCAACCTTGTGAAATATATCCCATCATATTTTCATCTAAATCTTCAGCATCAATGAGCTGTCCCCAAGCACCCTTCACCCTAAGCTTTAACCTATGTATATTACCCCTAATCATTTGTTACCCAAGTCTTCACCCCAGCTTTTCCTAGCAAGTAGACAGATGGACTCAGGACCAGTGGGTTTATGCTCCACTGCCAGCAGATAGAGACAGAGCAAGCTGATGCCACAGCATATATAACCCTGCAGTGACCCCAGCCTTCCAGTATTCTCTGTCTCCAGCAGATGGTCGATGTGCATCTCCCTATGGGGATTGCTTCAAGCTTTTTGGAAAGAGAAATTTGAAATTCTAACTTAAGGAAAAGAAAGCCTTGCTCTCCTGCGATGATACCTAAAGGTTCCTCCCCCAGCTGAAAATTCCTGAGGTGATTTCCATGGTCCCTGTGCCTTGGTCTGGTAGCTGGGTTTCCCAGCGTGGACTTAGCTGCTAGTTCAGCTGAAAGGCAGCGGGTGCAGGCCGAGCGCGGTGGTGACGGCAGATGCCCTCCCCCCCAAAGCCGGAGACCGTCTCTGTACTCAGCCAGTAAGCGATAAGCTCTGGTAAGGTTTAGGAAAAACAAAAAAAAGAGAAGTTTTACCTTTGAATCAGAGACAGTTAGAGGGGTTTCAGGACTTCCTCTGGTCTCTATGTTCGGCACGCTGTACCAACGTTCGTTCCTGTTCCCGTTAGGGTTGGGGAACTGGGCAGCCTGGCGGGTTGAGCGGCACAGGCCCCATACTTAGGCTCTTTTTTTGCATGCCGCGTGGTAGGCCGCAGCTGCGTTTTTCGTGCACTCCCGTGTGTGCTCTGCTGTCCTCTACAGGCTGACGGTGTGCACAGTGCGTCGGCTCTGCGCACAAGTTGCACACTTGGTTTTTGGGTGCACTTTTTATGCGCACAAATTTTACATTGTTCACACGCTTAGCTTGGCGCACAAGTGCGTACGCCTTGCCGCACTTTCTTCTAGTCGTTTATTTTTTGAGGGCACTCCCCTTTGAACGCAAGCTGTTCAGACAAACGTTTAGTGCCGTGATGGCGCCGGTAAGCAAGAAGCCTAAACATCTTCCTATTTGTGTTACCTGTCATATTAGGGCTTCTCAGCCTGACCTGGCTTCAAACCTATGTCAGCACTGCTCAGACTCTCAGGGAGAGTTGTCTTCCTCGGATATTGCAAAGCCTGGGGCCTCCCATTCTGATGATGGGTTGGTCACGGCCTTGACTGGAGGGATGCCAGACCTTGATTTTCCCTTGACTGGCTTCTCCGTGGGCAAGGGCAGTTCTGTGGGACCAGCTCCAGTTCCTTCTGGGCTTGGTCTGGACCCAGCTGGTTTTTCTTGAGCGGAACTTTTTCAAGGCTTACAAGCCTTTCTTCTGGCACAGTCCTCTGCTTCCCCCATTTTTGTCCGGTCGAACCCTCAGCCGGTGGCTCCTCCCTCTTCCAGTCCTATACTTAAACACTGGGACTCACCCCGGCTCCCTGTGGGTGTTCCCAACAGGAATCTGGATGGCACTGATGAGGAGGATGATCCTGATTCCCTGGAAGATGGGGAAATTCCTTCAGGACTGGAATTGTATTGAACCATGTTAGTTCTTTCATAGAGATGAACTGCCAGCCCTAATTTCCCAGACCTTGAAACAGCTGGGTGTCCCTGGTTCAGATGCCATGTTGGAGCCAAGGAAGAATCCCATTTTAATTTCCTTTCGTAAAGCCTCTTATTTTTACCCAGTGATGAACGCCATTCAGGAATTGATTGATCTGGAATGGGATGCCCCAGAGGCAAATTTTAAAGGGGGTTGGACATTAGAAGGCCTTTACCCCATGGATCCGAATGTGAGACAATGTTTGTGTTTTCCTAAAGTGGATGCACTGGTATGTACCATCTCTAAGTGGATGACTATCCTCGTAGAGGAAGAAGCAGCCTTGAAGAATGTACATGATAGAAGGATTGAGACTATTCTTAAGCAAGCCTTCGAGGAGGTGACTTTCCAGATTGCTTCCTGTTGCGCCCTAGTGGCGCAATCTTGTCTGGTTCTCTCTCAGGAGGTTGATGAGTCTGGAGGAAATTCCAGAGTGGTTATGGAGCCTGCTGCCACATTTTTAGCAGACACAGGCTGTGATTTGCTCTGTACCTCGGCCAGAGGAGTGGTTTTGGTGATAGCGGCCAGGCGTCAACTCTGGTTGCGAAATTGGTCAGCTGACGCAGCCTTGAAAGCTAATCTTACCAAGATGCCCTTTAAAGGCTCGTTCTTGTTTGGGAGCGAGTTGGAGAAACACAGAAACATAGAAATGACGGCAGAAGAAGACCAATAGGCCCATCCAGTCTGCCCAGCAAGCTTTCACACTTATTTTCTCATACTTATCTGTTACTCCGACCGCTGAGTTCAGGGCCTTTATTGGTAACTTTTTTTATTCTAATTTCCTTCCACCCCTGCCATTGATGCAGAGAGCAGTGTTGGAGCTGCATCAAAGTGAAGTATAAGGCTTAATGTTTGAGGTTAGTAACCATCGTATCGAGCAAGTTACCCCGATGTTGGTGTATTCATACTGCTCAGATCAATACCTTGTTTGATGTTGTCTGGATGTAAATACTATTTCTTCATTCCCCCCTGCCGCTGAAGCAGTGAGCTGTGCTGGATATGCATTCAAAGTGAAGTATCAGGCTTAATTTGTTATGGGAAGTAACCGCCACAATAAGCAAGCTACTCCCACACTTATTTGTTTACCCAGACCGTGCAATTCAGTCCTTGTTGGTTATTGTCTGAATATAAATCCTCTTTTCTTCATTCCCCCTGCTGTTGAAGCAGTGAGCTGTGCATGCATTCAAAGTGAAATAACAGGCTTAATTGGTTCGGGGTAGTGGAGCAAGTTTCCGGTTCCTCGGTTACTGGAGGATAAGAAGCAGTAACAGCACCCCTTTGGTATGAGGGGTCGTCCCCGGGGTTCTAGGCAGTTTCGTCCCTACAGAGGGTCGACCTTTCAGCAGGTCTCGGTCCTTTCGTCCCCAACTGCCCAAGAGAGGAGCAGGCTTGGGTGGTGGACCTTCTTGAGCTTTCCAATGAAGGTTTGCCGACCACCTTTCAGAACAAAAGATAGGGGGATGTCTCTCTGTCTTCCAGTGGGAGTGGGTTGAGATCACATCGGACCAGTGGGTCCTGGAGGTGATATGAAAAGGATATGCACTGGAATTTCTCAGCATTCCTCGGGACATCTTCATGGTGTCCCCTTGCCACTTCCCGCAGAAGAAACAGGTAGTGGAGTTCATGCTTCAAAGGCACCTCAGGCTGAGGGCTGTGGTTCTGGTGCCTATGTCTCAAAAATGTATTGGCAATATTCCATTAATTTTGTTGTGCCAAAGAAGGAGGGCTCCTTTCATCCCATCCTGGATCTCAAGAAGATCAACCGTCATTTGAAGGTGACTCATTTTCCCATGGAAACCTTACGCTCTGTAATAACACTGGGCAACAAATTTTCACAAAAGTCATGTTACGGAAAAGAAATTAGTCAATTCTTATATAGAAACATAGAAACATAGAAATGACGGCAGAAGAAGACCAAATGGCCCATCCAGTCTGCCCAGCAAGCTTCCCTCATTTTTTCTCTCATACTTATCTGTTTCTCTTAGCTCTTGGTTCTAATTCCCTTCCACCCCCGCCATTAATGTAGAGAGCGGTGATGGAGCTGCATCCAAGTGAAATATCTAGCTTGATTAGTTAGAGGTAGTAGGGGTAGTAACCGCCGCAATAAGCAAGCTACACCCATGCTTATTTGTTTTTACCCAGATTATGTTATACAGCCCTTATTGGTTGTTTATCTTCTCCCCTGCCGTTGAAGCAGGGAGCTATGCTAGATATGCGTGAGGTATCAGTTTTTTTCTTCTCCCCTGCCGTTGAAGCAGAGAGCTATGCTGGATATGCATCGAAAGTGAAGTATCAGGCACATTTGGTTTGGGGTAGTAACCGCCGTAACAAGCCAGCTACTCCCCGCTTTGTGAGTGTGAATCCTTTTTTCTTCTCCCCTGCCGTTGAAGTTATGCTGGATATGCATGAAGTATCAGTTTTTCTTTTCCCCTGCCGTTGAAGCAGAGAGCTATGCTGGATATGCATCGAAAGTGAAGTATCAGGCACATTTGGTTTGGGGTAGTAACCGCCGTAAGAAGCCAGCTACTCCCCGCTTTGTGAGTGTGAATCCTTTTTTCTTCTCCCCTGCCGTTGAAGTTATGCTGGATATGCGTGAAGTATCAGTTTTTCTTCTCCCCTGCCGTTTAAGCAGAGAGCTCTGCTGGATGTGTGAAGTAACAGTTTTTCTTCTCCCCTGCTGTTGAAGCAGAGAACTATGCTGGATATGCATTGAAAGTGAAGTATAAGAATGGAGTGATCAAGCTAGTTGAAAGGCATCAGGAATAGAGGAAGGTGGAGGTAGTAATTTGGATATTTGGTTTGGGGTAGTAACCGCCGTAACAAGCCAGCTACTCCCGTCTTTGTGAGTGCAAATCCTTTTTTCCTCATTTCCTCTTGCTGTTGAAGCTTAGAGTGATGTTGGAGTCACAGTAACCATGTGTATGTTTATTGAATAAGGGTATTGTCTCCAGGCAGTAGCCATCATTCTGGCGAGTCACCTACTCTTCATTGGCGGCCTCTTGACTTTATGGATCCACAATGTTTATCCCACTGTGGATCATTTCCATGTGCTAAACATGAATGTGACTGTGAAAATGCAAAATTGGCTCTAGTTTTTTTGTAATATGCAATAATATAATTACATCTTGAACTGTATGCCAATAGCTCACTGGGCAACAAATTTTCACAAAAGTCATGTTACTGAAATGAAATTAGTCAATTCTTATAAATTTCCATGTGCTAAACATGAATGTGACTGTGAAAATGCAAAATTGGCTCTAGTTTTTTTGTAATATGCAATAATATAATTACATCTTGAATTGTATGCCAATAGTAGGAGACCTACGGTTAATACCATTTGAAAAATGAAGTCATAGACTACGTCTTAGATTTCTTTGCTTGTCTCTTGTACACCTGTTCGGGAGCATCTCTGCGGAGTGTCCAGCAGTAGTCAGCCAGCATGAATATTTCAAATGCTCACCCTTTCTGACTGGGCTTCATATAGTACGCTGCTGACGTCAGCTTACTCAGCAGCAGCATGGCAGTAGAACTGCATTGCATCAGAAAATGATGTAATAAACTCTGGATGATGTGTGCATGATGGTATTATGCAATATGATGCAATATTACATCATTCTAGGCTTATTTACAGTCCTACTGGATAAATTTACATGACATAGAAAGTGAACTATATAAAATATCTTCAAAACGAGAGCCAATAAAAACTTTTCATGGTCATATTCGTGTTCAGCACATCAAGATACTACAGAGTAGGACCTTTTTAGATCAGTAACACTTTCATTGTTGCCCAGTCGCGGTGCAGTCAGGGGAATTTCTAACATCCTTGGATCTGTCAGAGGCTAGCCTTCATATTCCCATATGATTGGAACACCAATGTTTTCTACGCTTTGTGGTATTGGGGCGCCATTATAAGTTTTGGGCACTGCCCTTTGGTCTAGCCACCGCTCCCACAACATTTTCCAAAGTTATGGTGGTAGTAGCGGCGGCCTTGCAAAAAGAAGTGATCCTGGTGCACCCGTATTTGGACAACTGGCTGGTTCGAGCCAAGTTTCAGGAAGAGAGCCACCTGGTGACACACGAGGTGGTCTCCTTATTGCAGGAGCTCGGTTGGGTGGTGAACCTGACCAAGAGCAATCTTCAGCCATCTCAGTCGTTGGAATATCTGGGGGTCCGATTCGACATGGGGCAGGACAGAGTTTTCCTACTGGAAGTTCAGATCTAGAAATTGATGTCTCAAGTTCGTCAGTTGATTAACACCAAACGCCCGGTGTGATCCTACCTACAGGTGCTCGGCTTGAAGGCAGCTACCCTGGAAGTGGTGCCATGGGCAAGAGCACATATGCATCTCTTCAGTGTTCTCTGTCTCATTGGAACCCGCAGTCTCAGGACTATGCGGTTCGGCTCCAATTGCCTCCAGTGGTGGTTGCAGGATGATCATCTGAGAAAGGGAGCTCCCTTGTCCTCTCCAACCTGGTTGGTACTCACAACAGATGTAATTCCTCACGGTTGGGGGGGCTCACTGTCTGGAGTTAATGGCTCAGGGGTGTTGGAATGCAGAAGAGTCCCATTGGAACATCAATCGCCTGGAAGCCCAGGCGGTACGGCTGGCATGCTTGCAGTTCAGCCACAGGCTGTGGGATCGAGTGGTTTGCGTAATGTGTGACAGCATGACGACGGTGACCTATATTAATCGCTAGCGAGAAACCAAGAGCCAGCAAGTATCGCAGGACATAGACCAGCTTATGGAAAGGGTGGAAGGTCATCTGCAGATGATCTCAGCCTCTCACATTGCAGGAAAAGACAACGTAAGAGCAGACTTTTTCAGCAGGAAGAGTCTGGACCCAGGAGAGTGGGTGTTGTCAGCCAAGGTGTTTTAGCTGATTGTGGATCGCTGGGGCCTTCTGTTCCTAGACTTGCTGGCGACTTCTCGCATTGCGAAGATTCCTCAATTCTACAGTCGCAGGAGAGATCTGTGGTCCCTAGAAATAGACGCTGTCATACAGGTCTGGCTGGAAGACAGATTGCTTTATGCCTTTCCTCCATGGCCCTTGCTGGGCAGGATAATTCGCAAGATTGAAGGCCACAGGGGGCTAGTACTTGTTACGACTGTCGCTGCCCGACGTCTCCACTCCGCCCTCCTTACCTCTCCGGCGACTCCTCCCGCGGTTGACGGACGTTTGGTTGCCACGGCGTCTGCCTGCCGTCCTCTCCGGCGTCCCAGGTCCGGCTTGGGCGCTGCCTCCCGCCGTGCTGTCCAGCTGCCTTAGGGCGTACACGCCGCCCTGCTTCAAATACTTTCTTTGGCGCGAACCTCAGGAGCGTCCCCCTGTGATGACGTCACACATCACAGATATAAAAAGACTACGTTATTGCTAGCTAATCGAGTTAGTAAGGTGAGGTAAAAATATTCGTACTGGAACACCTTGTGGATGGGATTCGCTCTCCGTACCTAGCTACTCTGCCTCTCCATTATTGGACTTACTCTATTTGGGGTACCCGCTCCTCGGGGGCCTCTCTCTTCTCTTTCAGGTCGCTGTCTGGAACCAGTACTCGCTCCTCGAGGGCCCATGTTCCTGGACTCGCTGCCTGGACTTCACTTCTGCCTGGAAGATACCGCTGCCTACACCATCAGTGAGTTACCATCTACTTCTCTCAGAGCCATTCCCTGGAACCAGGTACTTGCTCCTCGAGGGCCTGCCTCTACTCCAGCTCCTGTGATTCCTACCAAGAGAAACCACTGTGGGAGTACTCAACAAACGACGCTCTATACCAGAACTCTGTGTATGCTCCACTGTTCTCACTACATCAGTTTCTCTCCACTACAGCACAGCTATTGTGGGATCGCTGTTCCAGAGCCCTGAGGGACTACAAGCCCAGCTGGGCTTCATCTTTGCTCACTACTGCCACCTCTGGTGGCTCCTCAATACTGTTAATAAAAGATCTATCTGTGTTGTGTGTCCTAAAGCTGAGCCTGACCTGTGGCCCCTCACGGAACTTCCCCCCATGGGCGTGGTCAGCAGCCACAGTGTCCAAGGGTCCACCCAAAACCTTACAAACAATAACAGATTGCTAACTCCATGGATCCGGCACAGCTCAATGCCCTGCAGGCCATTCCGGACCTGGCCCTGAGCATTTCTAAACAGCAAGAAGCATTGGAGAAACTCACTTCAGCGTTTCAACAGCTGCACACACAGAAGACCCAAGGCACTAATTCCAGCAATGAAGGGCAGTTACATAAAGTAACTTTAAAGACTGCTGTACCAGGGGCTTTTTAAACCAGTGCTACATGCATTTTGCATTACAGCCTTTTCAGTTCCCCACAGCTTTTTCCAAGACTACTTACATTCTATTTTATCTTAATGGAAGGGCCTTGTCTTGGGCCTCTACACTGTGGGAACACAAGCATCCTATTTTGCAGGACACAGATGGATTTTTGGACTTATTTAAATTCATTTTCGATGATCCTGCTTGAGTGACCGTTGCCGGTTCTTCTCTGGTGGATCTGAAGCAAGGCAACCAACCACTGGCTGATTTTGTGATAGAGTTTAAGACTCTTGCTACAGAACTCTGCTGGAACCCCAAATGCCTGAAGACCCTCTTCTTCAGAGGCCTGGATACTCGCTTGAAAGACAAGTTGGCCGCTCGTGAAACACCTGACTTGCTGGATGAGCTAGTGGCTTTGACTACTAGGATCAATCACCGGCTTTGTAATAAGGTGAAAGAGCTCCGGCCTAATAGAGGACCTGATCAGAAGGAGGCTAGTGCTAAACCTGTACCTCGGATGGTTCTAGTAATTCCTGCTGCCAGTGGAGATGAACCAATGCTACTTGGTCGTGGACATTTGACTTCCAAAGAGAGAAGACTTCGGAAGAGGCATGGTCTATGCATGTACTGTGGACAGACTGGTCACGATGTCCCAACATGCCCAATTCATCCGGGAAACGGACAGGCCTAAGTCCTGCAGGAGGACTGTTCTTAGGCCTTACTACACCCTCTCCTCCGCGCTCTCGCCCAGTCTCCTTGTTCTGCAGACCGTCTGAGTTTCAAACTCTTGCCCTAGTGGATTCAGGTGCAGGAGGCAACTTTATTCTTCGGTGCCTAGTGGAACATCTGAGGATTCCCCTCGTCACCTTGAAGGTTCCACTACTCCTATCCTCCATCCATGGAGAGCCCTTACCGGGTGACATGACTTGTCAAACTGTACCGGTAACTCTCCGCACCGGAGCTCTCCATATTGAATCAATTCCCTTCTTTGTGTTAAAGAAGGCCATACACCCTATCGTCCTGGGGTTACCCTGGTTGCAGTCGCACCAACCCCAATCTGACTGGGCATCCTTGGAACTCTCCTGCTGGGGCCCAGGTTGTCATGGGAAGTGCCTTAAGGAGATTGCTCCTGTCATCTGCATGCCTACTACTCCAGCGATGCCAGGACTGCCGCCCCAATACGCATCTTTTTTTGTTTTCCAAAGAAGCTGCTGACATCCTTCCTCTGCATAGGTCCTATGACTGTGCCATAAGACTAAAACCCAATACTGAACCTTCTAAAGGACGTGTCTATCCACTCTCAGCGAATGAGAACAAGGCCATGTCCGAATACATCGAGGAGAATTTACAGAAGGGGTTTATTAGACCATTGAAGTGTACAGCCGACGCAGGCTTCTTCTTTGTGGGGAAGAAGGACGGTACCCTATGTCCTTGTATCGATTACTGAGGTCTGAACGAGATCACGATTAAAGACCGCTACCCCCTGCCTTTAATCTCAGAGCTGTTTGACCGGCTTCAGGAGGCCAAAATATTTTCAAAACCCGACCTGAAGGGGGCCTACAACTTAGTTTACATTCGTAGTGGCGACGAATGGAAAACAGCTTTCAACACTCCAGACGGCCATTTTGAGTACTTAGTTATGCCCTTCGGCCTCCCTTAAGGATACCGGTTCCATTGTGGAGTCTTAACTTGGTGCTGGATTTTTTGGTGGGATCTAGATTCTGACCACTCTGTAGCCTTTCCTTGCAGTTGTTGACCTTGAAGACTGTGTTCCTGGTAGCTATATGTTCTGCGCATTGAATCTCTGAGCTGCAGGCCTTGTCTTGCTGGGAGCTGTTCCTTCAGGTGACTCTGGGGGCATTACAGCTGCGTACTGTTACATACTTTTTGCCCAAGGTAGTCTCAGACTTTCATTTGAATCAGTCTCTCCTTCCCATACCTGGATAAGGTCAGGTATGCGGAGGAGTATCGCCTCTTGTGCTCCTTGGATGTCAAGTGACTTGTTATGCAGTATCTGGAGGTTTCTGAACCTTTTCGAAAGACAGATCGCCTGTTTGTTCTCCATGGCGGGAGAAAACAAGGTGCTCCAGCTTTGCAGGCTACCATAGTTCATTGGATTAAGGAGGTGGTCACAGCCACGTATGTGGATGCCGAAAAGCTGTTGCCTACTGAGGTTAGGGCTCATTCCACTAAGCCTCAGGCAGTGCCATGAGCGGAGGTTAGTTTGTTGTCTCCCGTCGATATCTGCCGAGCTGCGACATGGTCCTCTTTACACACTTTTTCCAGGTTTCATCATCTGGTTGTGCAGGCCCTGGAGGATGCAGCCTTTGCATGTGTAGTGTTGACTTGACCACAGGCAGCCTCCCACCCTGTTGGGGAGTAGCTTTGGTAATTCCCACTGGTCCTGAGTCCATCTGTCTACACGCTAGGAAATGGAGAAATTACTTACCGGATAATTTTGTTTTCCTTAGTGTAGACAGATGGACTCAGCTTCCCGCCTTCGGCTGCCGCAATAGTGTGTCAATAGTCCTGTGGGACTCTGGGTCCCAAGGGATTACTAGTAAGTGTTCAGTCAGTCTCTAGTTTGGGGTACCTAGAATCTTACATGAGTTCAGTGTTTATAGTTGGTTGAGTACAGTTCTGGTTACCTATATTTAATCATGTTTTTAATCAAGTTTTTTTCTAGTCTGTCCACAGTTACTTTTGTAGAGAATACTGGCAGGCTGGGGTCACTGCATGGCTGTAGATACTGTGACATCAGCTTGCTCCATCTCCATCTGCTGGCAGGGGAGCATAAACCCACTGGTCCTGTCTATACTAAGGAAAACAAAAAAAAAAAGGTAAGTAATTTCTCCAGTCTTTTCACATGCATGCAGTCATCTAGGAAGGAATCAGATCTTTTAAACTCAAGAGGTCTTACTTCGGGTACCAAACTGTTAATGGGCATACTGGTTTTGCTGCTGTATTGTACTTGGCAGGATGGGAGACTTTTCTCCCTCCCATTCAAGATACTGAGCCTGCCATACCTGTTCTTAATGAAGTTCGGGAAATGGACTCTTGGATACCAGATGGCGTATGCCACAGCTATTATCCAGAGGATGGAGATTTCGTCCAGCATCTGTCCTATGTAACTCAAGGTCATGTGATAATAAGCTGAGAAAACTCCTGGAATAAATAACAAAAAAAATATATAAATGCACACCTCAGTTCTTAAAAAGCTTCTACAGGGGCAAAACTGAACAATTATACAGTAGCAGTAATATTTAAGATAGGTACAGGAAGTGCTTTCCCGATTAGGCAGACAAAGCCATTAATAGCCTAGACTTTAGGGCACAGACTTCCCTGAGGGCTGCAAAAAAACAAAACAACTGCAGTCAAAGTAAAATAATAGGTCCTGACAGCCACACAAGCTCACAGAGCCAACAGTGCTTTTAATCTTTGTGAGGTCCATATTCAGTGAATGCAGCTGACTTTGCAGGGATATTCAGCGATGAAGGCACGCCACTAAATATACCAAGCTATGTTAAAGTTAGCCAGATAAGTGTATCCAACTAACTTGAGGACAGCTCTTCAGCAGTGCTAATGTTAGACTGATAACGCTGACATCCCATCCCTGACATAGCTGCGTAACGTTTTAGCTGGATAAACCGCTGTCTGGCTATCTTGGAAGCAGTCGGTTCAGTAGGATTTTCAAATCCCGCTATTTATCTAGCTAAGTCTGATCTTAGCTGGATTAGTGGCACAGAATATGGGACCCTGCAGCTTCGCATGGACACAAAAATGCTGCTTTTCACCATAGCTTTCTTTATGTGATGTGCGAGGATTTTATATTTTGAGGGTTTTTTTTTTCATGGTTTGGCTCACTTTCGGGCGAATTTTAAATCACGGGGGGTTACGCGTGCGGTTGGGCCTTGATCGCGTTGCGCGCATTTTAGATGGGGCCCAGCCGCGTGCATAACCCTCGTTACGCGCACAAGAGCCAGACCGAAGAAAAGGGGTGGGGCGGGGGGGGGGGGGAGGGGCGGGGCTTCAGGCACCAGTACAGTGCACCAGGGGATCGCGCGCCAGCAGCCTGCCCGCAACTTACTGCAGGTCGGGCCTTGAAGCTGTGAAAAAAGAGAAGGAGAAAGGGAGGAATTAGGGGTTAGGGAGGGGAGGAGAGGAGAGGGGAAGGGAACTGGGGAAGGCTGTGATGTGTCGCCACGCAAAAATCGCTTTATTCCACCCCCCCTTTGCGCGAGCTGTCCCGGATTTTATAACATGCGTGCGCATGTTATAAAATTGTGCGTGCCAGGTAGCACACGTGCACATGGACATGTGCGCGTATGTTTAAAAATCTACCCCTTTGTGTCTACAACTCTTTCAGGACCAGGGGGCATTCCATGAAGTTAGCAAGTAGCACATTTAAGATTAATCGGAGAAAGTTCTTTTTCACTCAACGCACAATAAAGCTCTGGAATTTGTTGCCAGAGGATGTGGTTAGTGCAGTTAGTGTAGCTGGGTTCAAAAAAGGTTTGGATAAGTTCTTGGAGGAGAAGTCCATTAACGGCTATTAATCAAGTTTACTTAGGGAATAGCCACTGCTATTAATTGCATCAGTAGCATGGGTTCTTTTTAGTGTTTGGGTAATTGCCAGGTTCTTGTGGCCTGGTTTGGCCTCTGTTGGAAACAGGATGCTGGGCTTGATGGACCCTTGGTCTGACCCAGCATGGCAATTTCTTATGTTCTTATGACCAGAGTTTTCATCTTTGCATCCAGGGTTTAGTCTGTAGCACAGGGAACAGGAGGGAAAGGGATGAGACTGAAGCAAACAGGTAGAAAAGAACTACTCTGCTCCAGTGGCGTAGCCAGAACTGAAATTTTGTGGGGCGGGGAGGGGGGGGCTCAAGGTTACCATGGGTGGGCAGAAGACATGCAGATCTAGGCCCTACTAGTTGTACTCTTATTGATAAATAATGCCTTAGCATGCACCCTACAATGGATTTCTGAGTAGTCTGCAACAGCCAATATGCATGCGTGACCTTTAAAATATTTTAATCCTATTGCTTCAAGCAGTTACCAACTTTAAAAATGCCTTATTAATCTGTATTAATTTGTTTTATATTTATAGCAGTTTATAAATCACAATATCATGTAAAAATTAAAGAACATGTAATAGAAACTTCAGATCCAATCACATAATAAAGCATATCAATATATTCTTTTATGAATCCTCTTTCCAAAAATTCATAAAACTACAATAAAACAACAATCATAATCATCATCATAAAAAGATTTGCAACAGGTGCACAACAGAACTAGGACGTGCGAAAAAAAAATTCAAATTCACCTCAGTGACAGCAAAACAAATTCCCTTTTCTGCCAAACACTTTCTGAAGTAACAAAAACCCCTGTAAAAAATAAAAATACCTGGAACCTTACTATACCATAACAGCAGTAACTCTCAGGACTCAAACAGCAGCAACCTTATCTATGAAAAGGCAGCAAGGCAAACATTACACCAGGCCCTAGAACACTAATACACTACCTAGTGGGCAAACACAACAAAACCAGACTGCTACAAATCCCTACAGACTACACGCTAGCCAAAATAAGGATGTACAAGCTATTCTAGCATTCTGATTGGCTCAACAATACCCAGCTGTTCCTTTTTTCTTCATTTCTAAGATATATTTTCTCTTGTTTTTTTTATTTTAACTTTGGTTGTTGTTTTGCATATCATACCCACGATGATCAGCATAAGCCAGAAGAGGTGCACAGCCAGGGTCCTCTCCCGTGCATAAGGGTGCTGAAGATACATCATCAGAGGAGCGCAGATGAAAAAACCCACATTACTCACCTAAAAAAAATATATATATAAATAAGTAAGAGAGAAACGTAGACTGTGACGGCAGAGGAGGACTGCAAACCTCTCTCTACTATCTGCCCATTCCTGACGCAGTGCTGATTTGGGGCTTCATCCTCCCAGTCTCCTAAATTGTGCAGAGTTCTCTTGAATTCTGGTACTGGTTTTTTGTCTGATTGACTGGGAGGCCTTTTCCCTTTCTGTGAATAAATCTTTCCTTATGTTACTCCTCCATTTATAGCCCCTCTAAGCCTCTTAACATGACTCCCTTGCTCTGAACAACGTTTGCCCTGACGTTTAGCACTCGTGACAGCCTGTGCACCGGAGGAATATCTCTCTCTGTGGAGCTCCAGGGGCAGAGGTCCCCCTGCAGCTCCACAGGCAGCAGTGCCACTTTAAAGCTGGTTATCTTTAGCCCGAGTACCAATAAAAGCCACACCTGGACTCCCAGGGAGCCACATAACTCATAACACCTTTGTCCCACTCCCAGGTGAATATTTCATTGTAAACGCAAACCTTCCATTCATCCATTAGTTAATCATTCAAGGGGCAGGCAGGAAAGCCACACCTCACTATCCCAATATCACATTTGGGCTCCGTGTCTGGGGCTGATAAGAGGGAGGAGGGATTTCTTGTAAGAAACCATTTTTTCTGCTCATCTTCAGGAAGCTTTGAGAGGATTATTTTTTTGTGACTTGATACTGAAGCTGATTTTAATCTGCTGAAAATAGTTAATGTGTCTGGGTTTTACACTCACTGCAGTAAAGTTTTCTAACTGGGAATCTCAGGATGTGAACTATTAGGTCCAGGCCTAAGTTCAAGCAGGTTGTCCATCCCATCATGACAACACCCTGCCACAACTTGATAAGCTTTTCAATATAATCTTCTATTTATTTACCTAAGAATCTGGCTTGAGGAGTTTAGCAACCTACAGCGCTGATAATTAAGCCAAGGTACAGGCTTTAGGATGCAGGTGTCCCCTGGAGCTGTTGCTACGTGACTGTATAGTTTGCTACCTCGCTTATTAGGACATGAAGCGAGCAAGAACTGGTTCCCTAAAAGGCAGACCCTTGGCATCCTGTGAGTTCAGCTCCCTCCCCCCATCTGCTGTGCTCATCCTTTGGCATGGGGGACACATTCCCATTTGGTTCCCCTGTTTCTCTGCTGTTCCCGGATGCTGGGGCACACTTTTCTTCCACTCTCTGTCTTGTTGCTGATAACCCTATCCTGGGGCTTTAAATTTCTAGCATACTGGCATACGCGACTCCTCTCTGTCTCTTCCAGTGTCTGTGTTCTGTCTCTCTACTGGTACGATAAGAACATAAGAACATGCCATGCTGGGTCAGACCAAGGGTCCATCAAGCCCAGCATCCTGTTTCCAACAGAGGCCAAACCAGGCCACAAGAACCTGGCAATTACCCAAACACTAAGAAGAACCCATGCTACTGGTGCAATTAATAGCAGTGGCCATTTTCTAAGTCAACTTGATTAATAGCAGTTAATGGACTTCTCCTCCAAGAACTTATCCAAACCTTTTTAAAACCCAGCTACACTAACTGCACTAACCACATCCTCTGGCAACAAATTCCAGAGCTTTATTGTGCACTGAGTAAAAAAGAATTTTCTCCAATTAGACTTAAATGCTACTTGCTAACTTCATGGAATGCCCCCTAGTCCTTCTATTATCCGAAAGTGTAAATAACCGAGTCACATCTACTCGTTCAAGACCTCTCATGATCTTAAAGACCTCTATCATATCCCCCCTCAGCTGTCTCTTCTCCAAGCTGAACAGCCCTAACCTCTTCAGCCTTTCCTCATAGGGCAGCTGTTCCATCCCCTTTATCATTCTGGTCGTCCTTCTCTGTACCTTCTCCATCGCAACTATATCTTTTTTGAGATGCGGCAATCAGAATTGTACACAGTATTCAAGGTGCGGTCTCACCATGGAGCAATACAGAGGCATTATGACATTTTCCGTTCTATTAACCATTCCCTTCCTAATAATTCCTAACATTCTGTTTGCTTTTTTGACTGCTGCAGCACACTGAGCCGACGATTTTAAAGTATTATCCACTATGATGCCTAGATCTTTTTCCTGGGTGGTAGCTCCTAATATGGAATCTAACATCGTGTAACTACAGCAAGGGTTATTTTTTCCTATATGCAAGACCTTGTACTTGTCCACATTAAATTTAATCTGCCATTTGGATGCCCAATCTTCCAGTCTTGCAAGGTCCTCCTGTAATGTATCACAGTCTGCTAGTGATTTAACTACTCTGAATAATTTTGTATCATCTGCAAATTTGATAACCTCACTCGTCGTATTCCTTTCCAGATCATTTATATATATATTGAAAAGCACCATCCAAGTACAGATCCCTGAAGCACTTCACTGTTTACCCTTTTCCACTGAGAAAATTGACCATTTAATCCTACTCTCTGTTTCCTGACTTTTAACCAGTTTATAATCCCCGAAAGGACATCGCCTCCTATCCCATGACTTTTTAGTTTTCGTAGAAGCCTCTCATGAGGGACTTTGTCAAACGCCTTCTGAAAATCCAAATACACTACATCTACCGGTTCACCTTTATCCACATGTTTATTAACCCCTTCAAAAAAATGAAGCAGGTTTGTTAGGCAAGACTTCCCTTGGGTAAATCCATGTTGACTGTGTCCCATTAAATCATGTCTTTCTATATGCTCTACAATTTTGATCTTGAGAATAGTTTCCACTATTTTTCCCGGCACTGAAGTCAGGATCACTGGTCTATAGTTACCCGGATTGCCCCTGGAGCCTTTTTTAAATATTGGGGTTACATTGGCCACCCTCTAGTCTTCAGGTACAATGGATGATTTTAATGATAGATTACAAATTTTAACTAATAGATCAGAAATTTCATTTTTGAGTCCTACAGAACCCTAGAATGCATACCATCCGGTCCAGGTGATTTGCTACTCTTTAGTTTGTCAATCTGGCCTACTACATCTTCCAGGTTCATAGTGATTTCGTTCAGTTCGTCTGACTCATCACCCCTGAAAACCATCTCCGGAACTGGTATCTCCCCAACATCCTCATTAGTAAACACGGAGGCAAAGAATTCATTTAGTCTTTCTGCAATGGCCTTATCTTCCCTACGAGCCCCTTTAACCCCTCTGTCATCTAATGGTCCAACCGACTCCCTCACAGGTTTCTAGCTTTGGATATATTTTAAAAAGTTTTTATTATGAGTTTTTGTCTCTTTGGCCAACTTCATTTCAAATTCTCTCTTCGCCTGTCTTATCAATGTTGTACACTTACCTTGACCATGCTTATGATTTATCCTATTTTCTTCAGATGGATCCTTCTTCCAATTTTTGAAGGATGTTTTTTGGTTAAAATAGCCTCTTTCACCTCACTTTTTAACCATGACGGTAATCGTTTTGCCTTCCTTCCACCTTTCTTAATGCGCGGAATACATATGGACTGCGCCTCTAGGATTGTATTTTTATACAATGTCCAAACCTGTTGAACACTTTTAACCTTTGCAGCTGCACCTTTCAGTTTTTTTCTATTTTCCTCATTTTATCAAAGTTTCCCTTTTTAAAATTTAGTGTTAGAGCTGCAGATTTACTTATTGTCCCCCTTCCAGTTATTAGTTTAAATTTGATCATGTTATGATCACTGTTGCCAAGTGGCCCCACCACAGTTACTTCTCTCACCAAATCTTGCGTTCCACTAAGAATTAAATCTAAAATAGCTCCCTCTCTTGTTGGTTCCTGAACCAATTGCTCCATGAAGCAGTCACTTAATACATCCAGGAAATTTATGTCTCTAGCATCCAGGAAATTTATGTCTCTAGCAATCGTGGATTGCAAACTGGCTAAAAGACAGGAAACAGAGAGTAGGATTAAATGGGCAATTTTCTCAGTGGAAGGGAGTGGACAGTGGAGTGCCTCAGGGATCTGTATTGGGACCCTTACTGTTCAATATATTTATAAATGATCTGGAAAGAAATACTACGAGTGAGATAATCAAATTTGCAGATGACACAAAATTGTTCAGAGTAGTTAAATCACAAGCAGATTGTGATAAATTGCAGGAAGACCTTGTGAGACTGGAAAATTGGGCATCCAAATGGCAGATGAAATTTAATGTGGATAAGTGCAAGGTGATGCATATAGGGAAAAATAACCCATGCTATAATTACACGATGTTGGGTTCCATATTAGGTGCTACAACCCAAGAAAGAGATCTAGGTGTCATAGTGGATAACACAATGAAATCGTCGGTTCAGTGTGCTGCGGCAGTCAAAAAAGCAAACAGAATGTTGGGAATTATTAGAAAAGGAATGATGAATAAAACGGAAAATGTCATAATGCCTCTGTATCGCTCCATGGTGAGACCGCACCTTGAATACTGTGTACAATTCTGGTCGCCGCATCTCAAAAAAGATATAATTGCGATGGAGAAGGTACAGAGAAGGGCTACCAAAATGATAAGGGGAATGGAACAACTCCCCTATGAGGAAAGACTAAAGAGGTTAGGACTTTTCAGCTTGGAGAAGAGACGACTGAGGGGGGATATGATAGAGGTGTTTAAAATCATGAGAGGTCTAGAACGGGTAGATGTGAATCGGTTATTTACTCTTTCGGATAGTAGAAGGACTAGGGGACACTCCATGAAGTTAGCATGGGGCACATTTAAAACTAATCAGAGAAAGTTCTTTTTTACTCAACGCACAATTAAACTCTGGAATTTGTTGCCAGAGAATGTGGTTCGAGCAGTTAGTATAGCTGTGTTTAAAAAAGGATTGGATAAGTTCTTGGAGGAGAAGTCCATTACCTGCTATTAAGTTCACTTAGAGAATAGCCACTGCCATTAGCAATGGTTACATGGAATAGACTTAGTTTTTGGGTACTTGCCAGGTTCTTATGGCCTGGATTGGCCACTGTTGGAAACAGGATGCTGGGCTTGATGGACCCTTGGTCTGACCCAGTATGGCATTTTCTTATGTTCTTAAGTCCTGATGTTACATTTACCCAGTCAATATTGGGGTAATTGAAATCTCCCATTATTATTGCACTGCCAAATTCGTTTGCTTCCCTGATTTCTCTTAGCATTTCATCATCTGTCTGACCATTTTGTCCAGGTGGACGGTAGTATACTCCTATCACTATACTCTTACCCAACACACATGGGATTTCTACCCATATAGATTCTACTGATTCGCTCCTCTTGGATGTCCTACACTTAACCTGGGGATATTTTGTTTTCATTTTCCATGTTAGATTGTGGACTGCAAACCTCCCTGCCTTGGCGCCTTTCTTTCTGACAATTCTTCTGGGAGGAGCTTCACCACTTCCTCTTTGCCTCTGAGGCTTGGTTGGTCACATTCCTTCACGCTATCCCTTGTGCCACCTTTGCCAATTTTTCCACTAGCCTCATTCACAGCCCTCCCCAAGGTCATGGTTCAAAGGATGCCTGCTGTCACTGCTTATACAGAGAGAAGGAGGAGTGATTCCTGCTCACCCAGCCTACAATCCTCTACATGCTTATGCTACCTATTCTTCGGCTTTCAGTCCCCTCCCCTGGCTTTCTTCTTCCTGCAAATGGCGGTTCTTTTCTTCCTCATGTGTCAAACCCTCTCTCCCAACTTCCCTACTTAATGTCAATGGGTTTTTTTGTTTGTTTTTTTTAATAGAACATTGATAGCATATTTTCTGGCATGGAATCGGAGGTTGAATGATAGGGTTGCACCACCTCCTCCTTCAGGATAACCCAAGCAAGGTAATCCAATCCTGGTTTTGCCCCATTGCAGGCATGGAGTTGTTCTCATTTCCCTAAGAATAGCAGGGCTGTGTTTCTGTGTATACAGTGGGGCCCAGCCAGGACTGGATCAGCCTGTTTGGGTAGAACTAGCTGAGGTGACAATGCTGCTGAATGGCCCATCTCCTTTATATCGTCTGACCTCCTGGCAGACTGAAAAATACACCATTATGTCCTTTTTACCAGCCTGACCTCCCTCCCAGATGTGCACCTTTACTTTGCTCTCTTGTATATCTACATTTAATCCACTTTTTATAGTTGCTGCTTCATTCGGCAGTCCATGGACAGCCCCTGCAAACCGCCACTCTTACCTCCGGGGCCGGGATGGCCATGTTGCCTTCACAATGTGGCGAAACGCCGCCAACACTCCTCGTGGCAAGACACTGCTGGTCTCAATGCTCTGCGCCTCTCCCTAGGCATGCACACGCGCCAATGTATTTTCTTTTAAAGGATCCACGGCAGGAAAGTCCCAGTGGCCCCTATAGATAATGTTCTCAGGAGTGCCCTATATAAGGGCAGCTTCTCAAATGCAACCTGCCTCAGCAATAGATCCAGCTACTGCTAAGTAATGAGTGTTGCATCCCAGCAGTTCCTACCTTTGTCTCAGTGTTCATTCTAGCCTGCTTCCAGTCTTCGTTGCCCGCTTTTTCCAACCCATGTCTGCCTGCCTGCCCCGGCCTATCCATCCTTCTTCTTCTCCCTTATACGGATACCTGAATTGACCTCTGCCTGGACTCTGGATACGCCTGACCGCTGTCTGGACCCTGGATATGCCTGATTGCTTCCTGCCTATGACCCTAGTCTAGCCTTGTATCATATCTCATGTCATCAGCAGAGACCCATGCCTAAGACCTGTTGGCCAAGGCACCCAAAGACTCAATCCAAGGGGAAAGTGGATTGGTAAGGGTGAAGGTCCTAACTGGTCTCTGCCTGCCAACAGTGAGAACCTGCAGGGCTCCTCTCCCTGCAGTTCGAGTCAGTCTTGCCTCAGCCCATGTGTCCACAGACACAATAGTTGCCAGCTCATCCCAGGTCAGCTGAACAGGCGCTGGCTGGTTGCAAGAGATTTCCTTATATACTCCTGTTGGATTTGACATCAGCCAGTGCAACAGGAAGTCCCGGCTAGGGGACCTATAAAGGCAGTCCAGAACTGGAGGAAGTTGTATTCTGGGTCCTTGAAACAGCATGCTGCTGGAGGCTATGCTGGAATCACTTCGAACCAGAGGTGAAAAGAAGGTTGAAGAAGTAGCTAAGACTTTACAAGTGGCTGGACTATTAAAGCAGTTGGATATCATCTCCGGATCCACCTCACTGACTCATTGGCTACGGTAAAGAATAAGTGTTGTGGGGTGAAAGTACTCTTCTCAAAAACTATTGTGGCAGATGTACAGTCTATAATTAGGGATAATGAGGGAAGGTATATTATTGTTAAGTTTAGATTGCATAAGGAAATGTATACCCTAGTGAATATTTATGCTCCTAATTCAGCACAGGGGGTGTTTTTGACAGATGTGTCTAACGTTTTGCTGAACTGGGCAGAAGGGCATATTATTATTGGGGGGATTTTAATCTGACAAGGGACACCTATCTGGATAATTCTGGTGTGGGTAACGTACTGATGAATTCTCATAGAAAGTATTTAAAATTACTGATGGGAGATTGGGAGCTGATTGATATTTGGAGACTGCTGCACCCTACGCAGTGAAATTACACTTTTTTCTTCTGTCCTCACAAAGTGTATTCTAGTGTATTATTTCTTGGTGGACAAATCCCTTGCGATTCAAATGGTGGGGGTGTAGATTGAACAGATTACTTGGTCTGATCACTCCCCCTTCTGGCAGAGGCATAACAAGGGTCTCCGGCACCCGGGGGCCAGTGCATTTGTGTGGCCTCCCTTGCACCCCCCTTTCTCCTCCACCATCACCCACCAATGCATCACCACATTTATTTAATTTATTTATTTAATATATTTCTATACCGGACTTCATGAATGGGATTCATATCAGGCCAGTTTACATGGAACTTGGGGGATTAACAAGTGTAACCAAACAAGAAGGCCGAAACAAGCAAAGTTACATATAACAGGGGGATTGAACTTGGGGCCTAAGATAGCCAGGAAGTAGACAGAGAGAAATTAACTACATATAAATAATATATGACGGGTTCAGAGATTAGTAAATATCCCATTCCTTGGGCTGAGTCTGATGTGACATTTTTGAGTTAGGGGAAGGCTTGGAGGAAAAGCCACGTCTTAAGTTTTCTTCGAAAGGTAAGAAGACAGGGTTCCAGTCTTAGGTCAGTCGGTAGTCTATTCCAAAGGACTGGGCCTGCTGTGGAGAAGGAGCGTTCTTTGGTGGATGTTAGATGGGTGTATTTAGCAGGTGGGACTTGAAGGGTTCCTTTATATGCTTCTCTGATGGGTCTTTCCGAAGAGCGGTGTTTGAAAGGGGTCTGAAGGTCTAGTGTGAGCTGTTTGTGGATGGTTTTGTGGATTATAGTGAGTGCTTTATGTAGAATTCTGTATTTTATTGGCAGCCAGTGTAGGTTTCGGAGGATGGGGGTGATGTGAGCACATCTGTTGTTGTTGGTTAAGATTCTGGCTGCTGCGTTCTGGAGCATTTGTAGAGAACATAAGAACCTGCCTCTCACTCCACAGATGCGATACCCGCCAACTTACTCATTGCCAGCTATAAAATTGTCGCCAAACCTATTGCAGATATTATTAACCACTCACTTATGCAAGGCTCAGTACCTGACCAGTTGAAACTCGCAATCCTAAAACCTCTCCTGAAAAAACCCAATTTGTCTCCAGATGACCCATCTAACTATCGCCCTATCGCTAAACTCCCCTTCATTTCAAAAATCTTAGAAAAAATTGTCAACCAGCAACTCACAGAATACTTAGAAGATAACAAAATACTAGCCCCTTCTCAGTTCGGCTTCCGAAAAACCCGAAATACAGAATCTCTGCTAATCTCCCTGATGGACACAATCTTACTGAATCTAGAAAAAAAACAACCTGGCTTACTTATCCTCCTCGACTTATCAGCCGCATTTGACACGGTAAACCACACAATGCTTCTGGACAGGCTAACAGACATCGGCATCAAAGGCACTGCTCTCAGTTGGTTCAAATCGTTTCTACATAACAGAGTTTATAAGGTCAGAGTCAACAACGAAGAATCACACCCAGTTTCCTCATCCCTGGGAGTCCCTCAAGGCTCTTCCCTATCCCCCACCCTCTTCAACATTTATCTACTACTACTCTGCCAGCTTCTCTCCAAACTAAAATTAACCCACTATATCTACGCAGACGACGTACAAATATTAATCCCGGTGACGGAAACTCTACAAAAAACACTAGAATTCTGGAACAATTGCCTCCAAACCATCAACAACCTACTCAAGAGTCTTAACCTGATCCTTAATTCTAACAAAACTGAAATACTACTTGTCACACAAGACAGTAACCAGGATACGTCTAACTTACCCACTAATATTAAACTATCCTTCTCTTCTCAAGTCAGAAACCTCTGAGTCATCATGGACAATCAACTAAACCTTAAGAGATTCATTAATAATACCACGAAGGACGGATTCTACAAATTACAAGTGCTAAAACGACTCAGACCGCTCCTCCATTTCCAAGACTACCGGGCAGTTCTCCAAGCAATTATTTTCTCAAAAATCGACTACTGTAACTCCCTCCTACTTGGCCTCCCAATCAACACAATAAAACCTTTACAAATGCTCCAAAACACCTCAGCCAGAATTTTAACGAAATCCAACAAAAGAAATCATATTACCCCCATCTTGAAAAACCTACACTGGCTCCCAATCAAGTTCAGAATTTCCTACAAAGTACTAACAATCATACATAAATCCATACATAAGCTCATTCCTCTGGAACTCAATACCCCTCTGCAGCCACATATACCCTCCAGACCGGTGAGAACAGCCTATAAAGATACTCTCCTCTCCCCAACCATCAAATCCTCATTAAATAAACGCACTCTATCCACAGCAGGACCCGCGCAATGGAACTCTCTACCTCCAGACCTCCAGAAAGAACCTTGCCCTATCGTCTTTAAGAAGAGACTCAAAACTTGGCTATTCGAACAAGCCTTCTACCCACACCAATAATTGTACTCTAAATCTTTTCAAATTTATGCACCTTGGAACGTACCTACTGTTCAGTCAGCCAGATCATATCGAAATACTACATTATTTATTATAACTTCTTGTTAGTTAACCCCCCAGTTACTTAATCCAAGTTTATCCTCCTGTTCGATGTAATTGCACTCTGTCGTGCATGTTTAATTGTTACAATGTAAACCGAATTGATATGTAACATTTGCTACATGAATTTCGGTATATAAAAATGTTAAATAAATAAATAATAAATAACATAAGAAAATGGCATACTGGGTCAGACCAAGGGTCCATCAAGCCCAGCATCCTGTTTCCAACAGTGGCCAATCCAGGCCATAAGAACCTGGCAAGTACCCAAAAACTAAGTCTATTCCATGTAACCATTACTAATGGCAGTGGCTATTCTCTAAGTGAACTTAATAGCAGGTAATGGACTTCTCCTCCAAGAACTTATCCAATCCTTTTTTAAACACAGCTATACTAACTGCACGAACCACATTCTCTGGCAACAAATTCCAGAGTTTAATTGTGCGTTGAGTAAAAAAGAACTTTCTCCGATTAGTTTTAAATGTGCCTCATGCTAACTTCATGGAGTGTCCCCTAGTCTTTCTACTATCCGAAAGAGTAAATAACCGATTCACATCTACCCATTCTAGACCACTCATGATTTTAAACACCTCTATCATATCCCCCCTCAGTCGTCTCTTCGCCAAGCTGAAAAGTCCTAACCTCTTTAGTCTTTCCTCATAGGGGAGTTGTTCCATTCCCCTTATCATTTTGGTAGCCCTTCTCTGTACCTTCTCCATCGCAATTATATCTTTTTTGAGATGCGGCGACCAGAATTGTACACAGTATTCAAGGTGCGGTCTCACCATGGAGCGATACAGAGGCATTATGTGGTTGAGATGGGGAGCCCCAGGAGTAAAGCATTACAGTAGTCAGTTTTCGAGAATAACGTAGATTGAAGGATGGTTCTGAAGTCCTGGAAGTGGAGAAGGGGTTTGATTCTTTTTAGAACTTGAAGCTTATAGAAACAGTCCTTGGTGATATTATTAATTGATTTCTTTAAATTCAGATGATTGTCTAGTATAACTCCTAAATCTCTTGTTTGAGAAATCTGTGGGTCAAGAGCTGTAATATTGGTGTTGGTCGAGTGTTCAGGGGAGATAAGAAGGATTTCCGTCTTGGATGCGTTGAGAACCAGGTTCAGGCTGGAGAGGAGGCTTTTTATGGACTTCAGGCAATTTTCCCAGTAGTCAAGCGTTTTTTGTAGGGATTCTTTTATGGGGATCAATATCTGAACATCATCTGCATAGAGATAGTGTGTTAATTTTAGGTTTGTGAGCACATGGCACAACTGTGTGGGGTCTCTCTTCACTGGAGAGGGGGCGGGAATCCCGCTAGCGTGTCACCAAAGGCTGCCGCCATGCAGAGCCAGTGCTAACTTTTTTGCAGCCCTGGCGAACAATTACAACGCTGGCCCTTCCGCATGCTGTTTTGTTTTATATTTCATTTATATTCTTTTTCTAATCAGAGTCAGTGGAAGGGTATTAGGCAGTCTTCGTTTTATTTGTATTGTATTGTTTTACATTTTATTTGTATTGTATTGTTTTACATTTTATTTGTATTCTTTTTCTAATCAGAGTCAGTGGAAGGGTATTAGGCATTCTACGTTTTATTTGTATTGTATTGTTTTACATTTTATTTGTATTGTTTTACATTTTATTTGTATTCTTTTTCTAATCAGAGTCAGTGGAAGGGTATTAGGCATTCTACGTTTTATTTGTATTCTTTTTCTAATCAGGGTCAGTGGAAGGGTATTAGGCATTCTACGTTTTATTTGTATTGTATTGTTTTACATTTTATTTGTATTCTTTTTCTAATCAGGGTCAGTGGAATGGTATTAGGCATACTACATTTTATTTGTATTCTTTTTCTAATCAGGGTCAGTGGAATGGTATTAGGCATTCTATATATCCAGCTAACTCTAACTTATCCGTGTATATTCAGCAGCGCAGGCTAGCCAGATCTGTGTATCCAGCTCAGTATTTACCCCTCAGTCTTTTGAAATAAAAATATCACATCAGCATGTATATTATATTTACATGCACTGCTATGGTGCCAACCAGAAAACCCTGTATAAAAGCCAAAAAGACCCTTGGAACCCATATGATATTAGGACTATTGTAATGAATGTTGGGTGTGGGCTTAGTCCTCAGAAAGCCACGAGCAAGCTAAATTACAATATAATAAACCTCCCATTCCAAAACAGCACTAACTGCCAGCACTCAGTTACCACCCTATGAAAAGGTGACCCTGCAAACATTACACCAGGTCCTAAAACACCAATATACCTCCTATTAGGAAAAGAGAACAAACCAAATTTCTATAGATCCCTACACAGAAATGACACATTTGCAGAATACTTAACCTCAATCACACATGCAGAACATAGATAGACCCTCACCAAATACAGAATACCACAATATGAAAAGGTGACCCTGCAAACATTATACCAGGCCCTAAAACACCAATATAAGGAAAATAGAACAAACCAAACTTCTATAGATCCCTACACAGAAATGACACATTAGCAGAATACTTAACCTCAATCACACATGCAGAACATAGATAGACCCTCACCAAATACAGAATACCACAATATGAAAAGGTGACCCTGCAAACATTATACCAGGCCCTAAAACACCAATATAAGGAAAATAGAACAAACCAAACTTCTATAGATCCCTACATAGAAATGACACATTAGCAGAATACTTAACCTCAATCACACATGCAGAACATAGATAGACCCTCACCAAATACAGAATACCACCCTATGAAAAGGTGACTCTGCAAATATTATACCAAGCCCTAAAACACCAACATACCTCCTATAAGGAAAATAGAACAAACCAAACTTCTACAGAACCCTTCACTGAAATGACACACTAGCAGAATACTTAATCTCAATCACAAATGCAGAACAGACACAAACC
Source organism: Rhinatrema bivittatum (assembly GCF_901001135.1). NCBI lineage: Eukaryota > Metazoa > Chordata > Amphibia > Gymnophiona > Rhinatrematidae > Rhinatrema > Rhinatrema bivittatum. Next base: position 273,417,979 of record NC_042622.1, read on the forward strand.
CTCGCCAAATACAGAATAAAGTGACCATAAAGTATAAATGGAAAAGCACACACACAAACTGAACTGGAAACCACAACAAGCCAGACTCAGTATATAGTGCACTTATGGAAAAACTAAAGCATCATCCTTCCTTAGAGAATATCAAACAATAAAATCAAGAATATAAAGCATCAATCATAATAGTGAAACTATACAAATAGAAAGAATTAATATTTCAAAACAGCAAACAGATTAATATCCAGTAAGTAAAAGGTCATATTTTTTTTAATTTCCCAAACACCAATAAAATATTTCAAAACAGCACACACATCAAACACCTGATTAATTAAAATCAATAAGGGTTAAAAAAAAAAAATCACTCACTCTCCATACCTGGGAACTTTTGACTTCTGGTCAACCTGAGATTGTCATAGAGAAGTGGGAGGCGAAGGGAGGTGCACAAACTTTCTCCTACCTCATATATATATATATATATACACTCTCATATATATATATATATACACATTCATCCTCATGCTCACACGGACACACACAAACACTCTTTCAAAACTCACACACACATATAAGCTGGCTGGCTCCCTCTCTCTCAAGCTCACACACACACACTGGCTCACTCTCTCTCTTCCAAACTCACACACATACGCTGGCTCCACTCCCTCTCTTCCACACACACATACGCTGGCTCCACTCCCTCTCTTCCACACACACATACGCTGGCTCCATTCCCTCTCCTCCATGCACTCACAGGCTGGCTCCGTTCCCTCTCCTTCATACATGCTAGTTCCACTCTCTCTCCTCCACACACACTGACTCCACTCCCTCTCCTTTACTCACACACACATACATACATACATGCTGCCTCCACTCCTCCTCCACCACACAATCACATGCACGCAGGCTCTGGCTCCAGCTCCAGTCCCTCTACCTAAGTTAGGTCATGGGCCTCCTCCACCTCCTAGCACCCCCGGCGGCGACAGGCCTCCTCCATCTCTGCTACCGTACAGCTTTTTCTTCTTTGGGTGGGATGGGATCCCCTGCCCCCTTGGCACCCAGGGGCCTTGGACCCTTGACCCCCCCCCTCACTACGCCACTTCTGTCTGGCTTTCCTTGACAGGGGTGGGTGGGCAGTCGGGGAGGAGATTTTGGAAGTTTAATGATAGTTTACTAGATGACCAAGATGTTTGTGGTAAACTGAGTACTGAGCTGTGGAAATATTTACTGGATAAAGATAATGGTAAAGCAGTTACTCTCTGGAATTGCTTAAAGGCAGTAAACTAGGTGACAGATAATAGCAAGAGCTGAGTATGTGAAAAGACAGAGAAATCAAAATAGGCTTAGTTTGTTGCAAAGGATAAGCAAATTGGAATTACAGCATAAGCGGCAGGTTTCCTCGTATACTGCATCCAAACTAGAAGCACTGAGGGCTGTACTACAAAAATGGATATGGGAGATAATATTTTTCAACTTGATAAAGTACATCAAGAATATTTTGAAGGGGGTAATAAAGCTAGCCGGGTTTTTGCTACAAAATGAAATGAATAATCCGTGCAAAACCAGATTTTAAAGATCAAAAATAGATTGGGGAAAAATGGTATTTGTGCTCGGTTTTCCCGGTTCCATCAAGAACCAAACTCTAAACAGTTAGGCATTGAGAATGAAGATATAGTTGGTTATTTGGATGGCATCTCTCTCCCACGGAAGTCTGACGAACATCAGAGGAAGTTAAATAAAGAGATAACAGCTTTTGAGGTGGAACGGGTGGATCAAGGAACTCAAAAAAGGGAAAGTAGCAGGAACAGATTGATGTTCAGCTGGCTTTTATCAGTTGATGCATCAGGTGATTGCCCCACATATGGCTGCTATATTATTGCTGGACAATATTATAGCTGAAGTTTCCAACAGAGTCAGAACAACACTGTTGGCAAAGCTGGGCCGGGATATGATGTTACAAATCCATATCCCTTATCAATTTGGATCTAAAAGGGTTTGCAAAAATCTTAGCGAAAAGGCTGGGATATGTAGCTCTAGATTTGATTCATCCAGATCAAACAGGGATTGTCCCAGGGAGGCTGGCGCCAGGTAATGTACGGAGGGTAATAAATTTAGTATGGTGGGCTCACTACAGGCATATCCCTTTGATACTGTTAAAGGTGGATGCCGAAAAGGCATTTGATATGGTTCACTGGGATTATTTGTTTGCTGTGCTGGAAAAGCTGTGGCTGGGAGGAAAGTTTTCTAGGTGGATTAGAAAATGATATACTAAACCCAGTGGGGTAGATTTTAAGAGGCGCGCGAACAGCCTACTTTTGCTTGCGCATCAGACTCAAGCAAAAGTACGCTGGATTTTAGTAGATACGCGCGGAGCCGCGCGTATCCACTAAAATCCTGGATCGGCGCGCGCAAGGCTATCGATTTTGTATAGCCTGCGCGCGCCGAGCCGCGCTGCCTCCCCCCGTTCCCTCCAAGGCCGCTCCGAAATCGGAGCGGCCTCGGAGGGAACTTTCCTTTGCCCTCCCCTCACCTTACCCTCCCTTCCCCTACCTAACCCACCCACCCGGCCCTGTCTACACCCCCCCCTTACCGTTGTCGGGGGATTTACGCCTCCCGGAGGGAGACGTAAATCCCCGCGCGCCAGCGGGCCTGCTGCGCGCCGGGCCGCGACCTGGGGGCGGGTACGGAGGGCGCGGCCACGCCCCCCGGGCCATAGCCACGCCCCGTACCCGCCCCCAAAACGCGGCCGACACGCCCCCGCAACGCGCGCGCTCCGGCCCCGCCCCCCCCGACACGCCCCCGACACGCCCCCCTCCGAGAACCCCGGGACGTACGCGAGTCCCGGGGCTCTGCGCGCGCCGGGAGGCCTATGTAAAATAGGCTTCCCGGCGCGCAGGGCCCTGCTCGCGTAAATCCGCCCGGTTTTGGGCGGATTTACGCGAGCAGGGCTCTGAAAATCCGCCCCAGTGCCTATATCAAAATAAATGGGCGATATTCACAAGCCTTCCTGATAGAAAGGTGAACTCAACAGGGATGTCCCTTATCCCCACTACTTTTCGCACTATATTTAGAACCCTTGGCTGCAAAATTTAGAGATTTGGTGGATATCCAAGGGGTGAAGGTGGGGGATAAGGATAATAAATTATCTATGTTTGCAGATGATGATGCCTCGTTTGCGATTGCAGATCCTGAGAAATCTCTTCCTCCATTGATGGTGGAATTGGAGAGGTTTAGCAAAGTTTCGGGTTATAAGGTGAATACTAAAAAAAAAAATCAGAATTACTGAATACTTCTCTTTCAGACCTTCAAGAGATACATATTAAGAATAGTTTCCCATTTAAGCCAGTTAAGCATGCAGTGAAATAACTTGGGAGTGAAAATTGGTTCTCAAACAGAGGATTTGTTTAGGCTGAATTACCAGATTTGTAGAAGAAGACAGATTCAGATCTACAAAGTTGGGGGAGAGGGGATTTAGCCTGGCTAGCTGGAACAGCTCCTATAAAAACGAACACTTTGCCCAACGTATGCTATACCCGTGCCTGTTCCTGAGGGGTGCCTTGCCTTATGGCAATGTAAATTATTCCACTTTATATGGAAAAGGAAGCCTTCTAGGGCAGCAAGGAATGCAATTTTTCTAACTCAAGAAAGAGGGGGTTTAGGAGTACCGTGATTGTAGTGGTACTTTGTAGTTAGGGCTATTCTAAATTGGCATAAAGGAAGAGGTTGTAAAAGGCGGGTCTGTATTGAACAGGATTTGTTAAATGATATCACTCTAGATAGATGTGATGGTACGGTTACCCAAACAAGCGAGATTCCTACCCTCTACAGTGCTTGCGGTAATAACCTTAACATTAGAATTGTGGAATAAATGGAAGGTGACTTTAATAGGTGACAGGAGATTTTATTTCAGGACATCCTTTCTTTATAATAAGGAATTCACAGGTTTCACAACATCTGCTTCCAAACGCTCTTGGTTGGAGCAGTTGTGGGATGGGAAACAGATAGTGGAATATGATAAATTGAAGCAGGCTTTTATACTTTCAGATGTGGATTATTATTTTTACCTTCAAGTCAGTCACTACATGAGACATAGTGGGGTGTTAGAGGCCTTGAAACAAGGGGAAATCTCAGGATATTGTGAGCATGCTAATAGGGTGACACATGACATATCTAAAATAAATAACATGTTAAATGGAGAAGAAAAACAGCCTCAATCCCATATTTTTGGCATGGGAATGTGATTTGAGAGATCTTTTAGGAGCTAAGATGTGAGATTTGTTTTTCCATTGTACAAAAAGGAGCTCCAAAACGGCTCTTGTTGTTGAAAACAGTTATAAATTATTATAATCGCTAGTACTTAACCCCTTCACGTTTGCATAATTTGTATCCAGAGATGGGAAATCAATGCTGGAGACTATGTGGGTTGAGTGGCACTTTCATGGATATATGGTGGGAATGCTCAAAAACTGTGGGATTTTGGGATAAAATACGTCATTTGATGTACGATTATTGTGGGAGAAAAGATATCTAAGGAACCAAAATTCTTTTTATTGAATACTCGGAATTTTGAGTGTGATAAGTCGGAGTTATTCCTTTTACACGCCATTCTAGCAGCTACGTGCGAGGAGGCATATTACTAGAGGAGGGTTTTATTACCCTCACTGAAAAGAATATACAAAACTTTGAAAAAGTTTAATATATGAGTAAATTAACTCTGCTAAGAAATAAACAAATAACATTTTGAAATGTATTGGAGGCTGTATGAAAATCGGAAACTGAAGCCCGGATTTTAAAAGCCGCGCGTACATTTACAGGGGTCACGTGCATGGCCGGGCCCTGCTTGCACCGCGCACGTTTTCCAAAGGGGCCCGGCCACGCACGTAACCCCCGGTACGCGCAGAAGTGCCAGGCCAGATAAAAGGGGCGGGCCAGGTCAGTGCCATTAGCTGCTGCCCGGGGAAGCACGCTCCAGCAGCCGGCGGCCCCCGGAGCTTACGTCTTCTCCGGAGGAGCAGTAAGTACGAAAATAAAAAATTTGGAGATAGCTAAGAGTAGGATTAGGGGGCGGGGAGGAGAGGGGAAGAGGGAGGGTTAGGGAAGTTCCCTCCCAGTCCGCTTCTTTATTGGAGTAGACTGGGAAGGAACTGGGAAAAACGCAAATGGCGTCACCGCGCATAATTTGAAAAATTCCCCCCCCCTCCCCACGTACTGAAGAGGCCACCCGCCCGCACGGATCTTAAAATCCAGTGTGCATAGGAATCCTATTTTATAACATGTGTGCGCTGCCGCGCGCATGTTATAAAAAAGCTGCGTCCGTGTGCGCACGCCGGGAACCGCGCGCAATGGACGCGCATGCTCACGTTTTCAAATCTACCCTCAAGAGTACAAGATTGTCAGCCTACTTTTGCTTGAAATATTATTTGATTGTTGTGTATTGGGTTACCAGTGCGCTGGCCGTCACTGGAGAAGGGGAGGGCTGGGGTGGGTGGATATGGAGGCGTGTATAAAAATTCACTAGAATAAAACTTGCATTAGAAATAATTGGATAGGTTGTCTTAGTGAGATACATAATATGATGTTCTGGGATTGTATTCATGCTGTATGTTATGTGTTTAAATTGATATTGTTGTTGACCAGTTACTTAGTGGTCTTATGTTGTTTTTTTGTAACTGAAACTTGGAACAATAAAAATTACTAATTATAAAAAAAAAAAAATTCATCCTGCTTATGGCCTGACATTTTTCTTCAACAAACACACAGGGATATTTTCATTGATAAATCTGGAACAAAACTTTGATAGATACTTTTGTCCCGAGTCTAAGGTTTTTGAGTATAGTTATTTTACCGTGGATTTATTCCATTGGCATCTGTGGACTTGTAATTTATGCTTTTCTTGAGAAATGAGAATAAGTCCATGAATGTAATCACTCTTATGACATGAAGCCATCTGGTTGCCTCAGGGTATCTCCATATTCCAGGGAACTCTGGCCATGTTCACTTTGCCATAAAATTAGGAGCTATATTCCTGGTTATCATATGCTGATTGGCTCGTGGTAGAATCAGTATTTTATTGTTTTTACTAGTTTTCTCTGAAGAGGGGAGGGGCAGGGATGGGAGAAAGGCAATTAAACAGCTATACAAAGAGTAACAGATAAATCTATCTACAGAGCACAACCCATTAACTGAAGGGATGTAACTGAGGCAATCAGGCCAATAGAAATCCCAGCATAGGGCTGTTGGTCCTTCTCTACCACAAGCTTCTTTACATCCAACAGAAAGTTTCTTGTCCAAAGTAAACCATGTGCAATACAGGCTCCAGGAGCCCAGTGGCTTCTAAGACAAATTCATTGGCTCCCAAATAATTATTGATTCTTTTTTTTTTTTTAATGAAAAGTTATCCCTTACAGAATCCACATTTCCATAAACTGAAAGCCATGTTGGAGATTTGGGGTGGGAGGATTAGAAATCAGGTCCCTCTAGAGCAATGTTTCCCAAATGGTGTGCTGTGGCTGACCTGCAGGGATGCAGCGAGAAGAGCCGGATATCAAAACTTGAGCCGCTAGCAGTCTTCATGGTTTCTTTACATCCTGCCTGTAGAATGTCCTCCTGCCAGCAGAGGGGGTCAGAGAGCAGTGCCTATCTGCTCCTGCTGCTTTCCTGTTAGCTCTCGTTTGCTGGACATGCTGGCCTCGGGCTGTTATCATTGCAGAGGCAAGCTGACAGAGGAGGAAGAAACAGCACACGGTAAGTGCTGCTCAGACTTCTGCCAGCTCTGGGGAAGAGGAGGGGGGAATATGAATGTGCCACACAGTGTCGGGGGGGGGGGGGGGGGAAGAGGGAAGGTAATGATATACCAGAGGGGGAGAGGGAAGGGAAGAAGGTGATGATGCCTGGGGAGAGGGAAGATTAAGGTGATGATGGTGCCAGAGGGGTGGAGGGAGAAGGAGGAGAAAGTGAGGTCAATAGCAGGGACTGGAGGGAGAAGATGGTGATGATACCAGTGGGTGAAGGGAAAGAGTTTGGGTAGCAAGAAGGAAAGAAGGTGATGATGTCAGGAGAGAAGGAAGAGAAGGTGGTGATGATGATAGTGTCAGAAGGTTGAAGGGGAGAGAGAGAGAGAGAGAGAAAAAAAAGTTGGTGATGATGCCATCTAGAGTGAGAAGGATAGTGGAATGGTCAGAGATACTGAAGAAGGGAAAGAAACAAAAAAGAGAGAGGAGAGCAGAGAAATGTGCATAATCTCTCCCTTTACTTCTTCCATCAGGCCCTCAACCAAAAAAATTTCACCCATCTATGTTCCTCCCACAGAGAGGACAGATACCACAGTGTCATCTTGTGGTTGGAGGAGCAATATTCAGCTAGTACTTAGTTGGCTATTAGATGTACTCCTGGGGGAATTCTGCACATAAAAACTTAAAATTCTGCAAACTTCTGCATACTTTATATTGGTCAAAATAACACAATATACATGACAGTCTAAGTAATTAATTTAAAACGTAATACAGTTGACACATGTAGGTCATGTAATGCTGTGAAGGGGGCAGGACATGTTTCTGACCGGCTCCCTTCGGGCCTACCCCCCCATCCGCCTCTGACCTGCTGCTAGCTGCTCCATCCATGGCTGCTTTGTCTGCCCCGTAGCAGCGTTGAAGATGTACCCGCTCTATCTGGGTCTTAAGCGAGGTTATGTTGAGCCGGGTCCTAAAAAAGGATAAAGAGAAATCCCGACCCACACCTTCCAAGATGGCCGACAGAAAGATTGTTGGGGCTGCTCAGCCGGTCGCTACAGAGGTATTGATCACCGTGGTCACAGGGGCGGTCGAAAAGGCTATCGACCTTAAGCTGGATGGGAAGTTTGGGAAAATATCTGCAAAACTAGATGTTTTATCCAGCTTATTTATTTATTTATTTATTTATACATCTTTATATACCGACTTTCAAATACATGTCAAGCCGGTTTACAATTATAGAAATTGCAGTAGCAAATTCAAACTAGTAATAATTGTTATAAAAAAACTTATCTAAGTTTACATTCTTTCAGTAATAAAATAAAATTATATTTAAAATTTAAACAATAAAACACTATTACAAACTAATAAGTATAAAATAATTCTAAAATAAATAAATGAGGCTATAGACCTCTGTTACTTACAAAGAAGTTAGCCAAACCTCCCAGATCCCTAATCCTCCAACCAATTTAATGGAAAAAACCTCGCTTCCTCACATAACCTGAATAGGTCAATTAATATGACTAAAAGCCTGCTGAAATAGCCAGGTCTTAATCTGCTTCTTAAAATTAAGAAAGTTGTCCTCTAGGCGAATATCGACTGGAAGAGTGTTCCATAACTTAGGACCTGCCAGGGAGAGAGACCTCTCTCTGACTGAGTCCACAGCTAGACGGCTCATGAAGGTGGAACAGCGTGTTTCAGCGCTAGAAGGTGGTAGCCGTTGGTGGGAATTACTGGATGTCGCAATGGCAGAGAGACTAGAAACACTTGAAAATAAGCTGGGGGACCTAGAAAACCACTCAAGTTGCAATAACCTGTGTTTTTTGGGCCTCCCTGAATCGCTGCTGGAAGTCAAGCTGAGTTTCTGGAGAAGTGGCTCCCAGGGGAGCTCCATCTTTCTGAGCCAGTGGGCCCTATCGGAATAGAGAGGGAGCATCGCATGGGCCTCCGGCTGGATCATCAAACCAGACCATGAGTGGTGATGGCCCATTTCTTGGATTTTACTCAGAAAGCGGCGATTTTGCAGGCGATGCATCAGGGCACCCAACCGCGAATGGGGAGATTTTAATTTTTCAGGACTATTCAGTTAAACTTGCGGGGCTTCGGACAGCGTTCACCCATTTCGCCCTGATTTACCGAGCCAAACTTCTGGTCACGCATGCAGTGATTTCTGCAAACAATATCAGGGGACTAATGTTGGTCCAGAGCTGGGTGAACTGGCAACACTGATGATCTGCAGCTGCCCTTATAGTCCTTACTTGGGTGTGGTACCCTTCTTTGGGAGACCGTGAGGGCTTTGACTTACTTGGAGCTGATTGCTCAGATCTATTAAGAACATAAGAACATAAGAAAATGCCATACTGGGTCAGACCAAGGGTCCATCAAGCCCAGCATCCTGTTTCCAACAGTGGCCAATCCAGGCCATAAGAACCTGGCAAGTACCCAAAAACTAAGTCTATTCCATGTAACCATTGCTAACGGCAGTGGCTATTCTCTAAGTGAACTTAATAGCAGGTAATGGACTTCTCCTCCAAGAACTTATCCAATCCTTTTTTAAACACAGCTATACTAACTGCACTAACCACATCCTCTGGCAACAAATTCCAGAGTTTAATTGTGCGTTGAGTAAAAAAGAACTTTCTCCGATTAGTTTTAAATGTGCCCCATGCTAACTTCATGGAGTGCCCCCTAGTCTTTCTACTATCCAAAAGAGTAAATAACCGATTCACATCTACCCGTTCTAGATCTCTCATGATTTTAAACACCTCTATCATATCCCCCCTCAGTCGTCTCTTCTCCAAGCTGAAAAGTCCTAACCTCTTTAGTCTTTCCTCATAGGGGAGTTGTTCCATTCCCCTTATCATTTTGGTCGCCTTCTCTGTACCTTCTCCATCGCAATTATATCTTTTTTGAGATGCGGCGACCAGAATTGTACACAGTATTCAAGGTGCGGTCTCACCATGGAGCGATACAGAGGCATTATGACATTTTCCGTTTTATTCACCATTCCTTTTCTAATAATTCCCAACATTCTGTTTGCTTTTTTGACTGCCGCAGCACACTGAGCTGACGATTTCAATGTGTTATTCACTATGACGCTTAGATCTCTTTCTTGGGTTGTAGCACCTAATATGGAACCCAACATTGTGTAATTATAGCATGGGTTATTTTTCCCTATATGCATCACCTTGCACTTATCCACATTAAATTTCATCTGCCATTTGGATGCCCAATTTTCCAGTCTCACAAGGTCTTCCTGCAATTTATCACAATCTGCTTGTGATTTAACTACTCTGAACAATTTTGTGTCATCAGCAAATTTGATTATCTCACTCGTCGTATTTCTTTCCAGATCATTTATAAATATATTGAAAAGTAAGGGTCCCAATACAGATCCCTGAGGCACTCCACTGTCCACTCCCTTCCACTGAGAAAATTGTCCATTTAATCCTACTCTCTGTTTCCTGTCTTTTAGCCAGTTTGTAATCCACGAAAGGACATCGCCACCTATCCCATGACTTTTTACTTTTCCTAGAAGCCTCTCATGAGGAACTTTGTCAAACGCCTTCTGAAAATCCAAGTATACTATATCTACCGGTTCACCTTTATCCACATGTTTATTAACTCCTTCAAAAAAGTGAAGCAGATTTGTGAGACAAGACTTGCCCTGGGTAAAGCCATGCTGACTTTGTTCCATTAAACCATGTCTTTCTATATGTTCTGTGATTTTGATGTTTAGAATACTTTCCACTATTTTTCCTGGCACTGAAGTCAGGCTAACCGGTCTGTAGTTTCCCGGATTGCCCCTGGAGCCCTTTTTAAATATTGGGGTTACATTTGCTATCCTCCAGTCTTCAGGTACAATGGATGATTTTAATGATAAGTTACAAATTTTTACTAATAGGTCTGAAATTTCATTTTTTAGTTCCTTCAGAACTCTGGGGTGTATACCATCCGGTCCGAGTGATTTACTACTCTTCAGTTTGTCAATCAGGCCTAAAACATCTTCTAGGTTCACTGTGATTTGATTCAGTCCATCTGAATCATTACCCATGAAAACCTTCTCCATTACGGGTACCATGAGGTCTTATTTGAGCTCATGGTTCCTGGACAGTTTAGTTGATTTTTTCTAGTTGCTGCAGCTCGGTATTCCACAAAACTTGGATTCAGATGCTTCTGGACAGTACAATCATTGAGGACTATATTATTCTTAGTCTCGCTGTTCCATTATTTTTCTGATGTTTCCACTCAGGAGACTTTTTTCTGATACGAAATTCAACATTTTTGGATTTTTTTTCCTGATATGCAATATTAGGCTGTGCATTGGGAATGCCAAGGGCCAGCTGTGCAGGGACTTACTGTCCGTAGACTATCCATATTTGCAGTTTCTTCTGTTGGGTTATTCTATGTTGTTGGATTCTATACTATTTCATGACAGTTGACTAATCTTATCCGGGTGTCCAACCCAGGGAGAGGGGGCTGGATGGAGGGAGAGGGCATAGGGATAGTAGGTAATGTAGATGCCCAAGTGATTTAGGCCTGGGCTTAGGGGTTTGGGAAGTGGGTAGAGGGGTATGAGCTTTGGGAGTACTTGTTTTGGGAGCTATTGGGGTTTTGTACTGTGGAGACTAATATGCAGGATACTACTTTTGTGTTTGAACATGATAAGATTCCCAGTTTTAGTATGGGAAGCACTCTAGGCTGAAGGGGTGCACCCTTTGGGTACAGTGTAAGTTCTGCATGTTGCCTCTGTGGTTTCCTAGCACTGCCTAACAAACAAGGTCTACGTATTGTGTCTTGAAATGTTTGTGGGCTGGGTTCACCTATTAAACGGCAAAAAATTATGAGTATGCTGAAGAAGCAACAGGATGATATAGCTCTGCTTCAAGAAATGCACCTTACCGATGTTGAACATAGTAAACTACATGGGCGAAATATATTGGGCTTCTTCAGGTTCTCATAAAGCGGGAGTGGCCATTTTATTGCATAAATTGCTGTCTTTTCAACGCAGAGCTACGATTAGTGATCCTGGAGGTCGCTATTTGATTCTTAAACATAGAAACATAGAAATGACGGCAGAAGGAGACCAAATGGCCCATCTAGTCTGCCCCGCAAATTTTCTCTCTCATACTTATCTGTTTCTCTTAGCTCTTGGTTCTATTTCCCTTCCACCCCCACCTTTAATGTAGAGAGCAGTGATGGAGCTGCAAGTGAAATATCTAGCTTGATTAGTTAGGGGTAGAAGCCGCCGCAATAAGCAATCTGCACCCATGTTTATTTGTTTTACCCAGACTGTTATACAGCCCTTATTGGTTGATTTTCTTCTCCCATGCCGTTGAAGCAGAGAGCTATGCTGGATATGCATCGAAAGTGAAGTATCAGGCACATTTGGTTTGGGGTAGTAACCGCCGTAACAAGCCAGCTACTCCCTGCTTTGCGAGTGCGAACCCTCTTTTCTGGATGTGTGAAGTATCAGTTTTTCTTCTCCCCTGCCGTTGAATCAGAGAACTATGCTGTATATGCATTGAAAGTGAAGTATCAGGCTTATTTGATTTGGGGTAGTAACCGCCGTAACAAGCCAGCTACTCCCCTCTTTGTGAGTGTGAATCCTTTTTTCCACATTTCCTCTTGCTGTTGAAGCTTAGAGCGATTTTGGAGTCACAGTAAGCCTGTGTATGTTTATTTAATAAGGGTATTGACTCCAGGCAGTAGCCGTCATTCTGGCGAGTCACCCACTCTTCATTGGCAGCCTCTTGACTTTATGGATCCACAGTGTTTATCCCATGCCCCTTTGAAGTCCTTCACAGTTCTGGTCTTCACCACATCCTCCGGAAGGGCATTCCAGGCATCCACCACCCTCTCCGTGAAGAAATACTTCCTGACATTGGTTCTGAATCTTCCTCCCTGGAGCTTCAAATCGTGACCCCTGGTTCTGCTTTACAAGTGAAACCAATCACTATTTGTAATGTTTATGCTCTGAAACAGTATGATCCTGTTGCGATGCTGCTCATGGGCCTAGCTGTGAGCAGCCTCGCACCTCGGTGCTGCCATTCTCCCCGACGCCATCCCTTGCGGCCTGGAAGCCGCCGCCTGTCTTCCGCAGCAGTCAGAGCCGCCACCATCCAGCCTTGCGGTCCGGAGATCGCCCCCGTCCTCTCCACGGCCTGGAGGCCACCGCCATCACTACCGCCTTCCATGCGGCCTGGGAGCCGCCGTCATCTTCGCAGCCTGGAGGCCACCTTTGAGCACTGCCTTTCCTGTGGCAGGCGAGCCACCGCCAGCCATCTTCCTCTCGCGGTCTAGAGGCCACCGTCTCTTCGCGGCCTGTAGGCCGCCACCAACATCTTCTTCCGCGGCCATGAGGCCGCCCCGGAGCTCCTCTTCTAGGCGGCCTGGAAGCCGCCATCTTCAGTCCTCTTCACGGCAGGGAGCCGCTGATGTCTGGGCCTGCTCCTTCCTTGCGGCATGGGTGCCGCTCTCCGTGGTCCTACCCTCTTCCTAGGCCTCCTCTCTTCTTTTAAAGGGCCAGTGGTGGGCAGTTCTTCCTGGCTCCACCTGATGACGTTCCTGAGGCGTCTCCCTCTTCAGCCCTATAAAGAGGGCCTTCCTTCAGTCCGTATTCGCCTTCGCAGGAGCTAGTCAGCTCCTGGATTCTCCGTTCCAGCTCTTCCATCCAGGAGTCCTCCGTGAACCTTCCTCGCTTCTTCAAGGCATTCTGTTTCTTCATGGAAATTCCCTTGTCTTCGTCTGTGGTTCCTAATCCTTCATCTTCATCTTCATTCCATGTCCTGGTCTCTCATTGGTTCCTGCGTCCTCTTCTATCCTGTCTTCAAGATGTTCCTATCTTCAGACGCTCCAGTCTCCAGATGTTCCTAGTCCTGATGTCCCCGGTCCAGAAGTACCTGATGTTCCATGCTTCGTGTTCCAGTCATCCCTGATGTCCTCATTTCCAGAGGTTCCTGATGTCCAGATGGCCTGACGCCCTGATGTCCAGAGCGCAAGCCTCTGGAAGACCCTTGTTTTTAATGTTCCAAGTTCCGAGTCCTGATCCTGATGTAACTGCCAGTTCCTAGCTCCTGGTTCAGCTTTGCCTCATCCCAGACCTCGCCTCCAGCCAACCTCCCTGGGAGTAACTCCGTATCAATCCGGTGTCCGTTTCCAGTGACTGGAGTCCTCTTCTGGTTGGATCCTTCCTCGAGCACTGCCCAGATTCCTCCTTCATCCTGAGTCTCCGTGCTGCGCATGACCCGCTCTCTGCGTGATCCATGACCAGCCTCTTCAGGTTGTGTAGGGCGTGCAGTGGGACAGGGTGGTCTGTGACCAGTCCACGTTGGCTGTGTAGGGTGCCCTGAGGGGCAGTGCCTGTCTAAGTCTCCGAGTATAATGAGTCCTTCTCTTCGTCTCGTTCAAGTTCCAAGAGTCTTCGTCTCGTCCGAGTTCCAAGAGTCTTCGTCTCGTCTGAGTCCCAAGTATCCTCGTCTCATCCGAGTCTTCAAGCCTTGTCCAAGTCTCCGAGTTCCTGTCTTGTTCCAAGTTCCAGTACCATCGCCTGCCCTCGACCTCTGTCTGTCCTGTTGCATCTGCCGTTCCCAAGCCGCAGGTCCGAAAGGGCTATCGAGTGGCCGGAGGGCTACCCCAGAGACCACCATTGCATTGCTGGGTCTCTCCCAGTGTGTGCAAATTCGGCAGAGGTCAGGGCTCCGGTGGTCAGCCTGTCCACCCATGCTTAGACAAGCCTTGCCTGCCATGGCACTTCCATGGAGTTCCTCTGCAGTTGCGCTGTGGTCCAAGGGCACACCAATCTCTCAGGAATCGGGACCACTCCCTAGCACTCCTGCAACAGATCCCACATTTTTTCTCTCTCTTTGTCAGTTGTTAGGGGAAGCTTCCTCTGTTTCTCTGGTCCTGGGGATTGATTTTAATGTGGTCAATGATCCCCAACTGGATAAGTCACATCCAGGTCTTGAAACACCAAAGCATCCCCATGTTGTGTAAACAATTGGATTTATTAGATGTCTGGTGGGTTCTCCACCCTACAGACCGGGATTACACCCATGTTTCCCGGGCGCATGCTTCTCAATCTCATCTAGATTATCTTCTGCTTGCGCCAGCTATGTTTTCTCAAAGTGATGGCTGCAGAGACTGGTCCTCTGATGATATCTGATCATACCTTGATTTGGGTGGATTTGCATTGGGGGGACTAGTGGGCAGGGGCAGCGATCTTGGCGTTTTCCAGCATTGTAGCCAAAGATAAACGTTTTCAAGAATCTTTGCAGCAGCGCTGAAATGAGTGTCAGAAGCTAATAAGGAACATGTCATTCTCCTACCATTTTTTGCGAAACAAGTAAAGCAGTGCTCTGGGGTGAGATTATAGCCTATGTAGCCCATAGACATAAGGCTTTGATGCCTGGTTATTAAAACTGGAAAGACAGGTGTGGTGTGACTGGTAGTGCCTGGGGTTCTGAACTAGCTAGGACAAATTATTTCACCTCTCTAGCTGCCTTGAACTCCTTGCTTCATCAGCGCATGGTTGAATCTATGTTTTATTACAAATTTTAACTTTTTCAATATGGTAATAAGACGGGGAAATTGTTAGCCAATTTGGTAATAAATTGGCTAACAAGATTGTGATAAATTGCAGGAAGACCTTGTTAGACTGGAAAATTGGGCATCCAAATGGCAGATGAAATTTAATGTGGATAAGTGCAAGGTGATGCATATAGGGAAAAATAACCCATGCTATAATTACACAATGTTGGGTTCCATATTAGGTGCTACAACCCAAGAAAGAGATCTAGGTGTCATAGTGGATAACACATTGAAATCGTCGGTTCAGCGTGCTGCGGCAGTCAAAAAAGCAAACAGAATGTTGGGAATTATTAGGAAGGGAATGGAGAATAAAACGGAAAATGTCATAATGCCTCTGTCGCTCCTTGGTGAGACTGTACCTTGAATACTGTGTACAATTCTGGTCGCCGCATCTCAAAAAAGATATAGTTGCGATGGAGAAGGTACAGAGAAGGGCTACCAAAATGATAAGGGGAATGGAACAACTCCCCTATGAGGAAAGGCTAAAGAGGTTAGGACTTTTCAGCTTGGAGAAGAGACGACTGAGGGGGGATATGATACAGGTGTTTAAAATCATGAGAGGTCTAGAACGGGTAGATGTGAATCGGTTATTTACTCTTTCGGATAATAGAAAGACTAGGGGGGCACTCCATGAAGTTAGCATGGGGCACATTTAAAACTAATCGCAGAAAGTTCTTTTTTACTCAACGCACAATTAAATTCTGGAATTTGTTGCCAGAGGATGTGGTTAGTGCAGTTAGGGTAGCTGTGTTTAAAAAAGGATTGGATAAGTTCTTGGAGGAGAAGTCCATTACCTGCTATAGGTTCACCTAGAGAATAGTCACTGCCATTAGCAATGGTTACATGGAATAGACTTAGTTTTTGGGTACTTGCCAGGTTCTTGTGGCCTGGATTGGCCACTGTTGGAAACAGGATGCTGGGCTTGATGGACCCTTGGTCTGACCCAGTATGGAATTTTCTTATGTTCTTATGTTCTTAAATTGGAGGCTAAATATATTGTGGCAGTTTGGGATAAATCTCATAAAATTGTTAATTCGCATGAGGAGCTTAGTGGAACCTTTCTTGAATATTTTCAATAGCTTTATGCTCAGCAGCCGGGGGATGTAGCAGCCAGTGTTGCACTCAGGGGTGGACCCTTGTCCTGGGGCAGAGGTGGAACGTCTCCTGAAAGGGAACAGGAGGTAACTGCCCCCAGGGGGCGGAGCACTGGAGAAGACAGAGGCTGTGAAGAGCTTCACCACTGGAAGCCCGAGATCCCCCCGGGAGGAGTCCGTAGGGACCCGGGCTGCTTGGACTTAGGTGGGCCTCGCAGGGTTTCCTAAGAGAGTGAAAGTCCGCTGTGCCCACGGAGACAGGGGGAGCGCGATTGGGTTCAAAGGTGGCTGCTGGTTGGAACAGGGAGAACCAGAACAAAGTTGGTGATGACAAGGCGAGGAACAGAACCAGAATCTGGAGACGAGGTAAGGCAGGCAAAGGTCAATGTACAGAGGTCAGTCCAAGAAGTGGTCAGCAGAGGTCAGGTACTGGAGGTCAGACGAGGTCAAAGGCAGGCTGAAGTCTTGAGGCAGGCGGCAGGCAGGCAGGTCGGGAGCAGGCTGTGGTCAGTACCAGTAAGACAGTCCAAGGGTACTACCTGGGTAGACAGACAGACGAACACAGGAACAAGCAGGACACAGGAATTAGGAAGCCGGAACGAAGCAGGAACAGAACTGGAACAGAAGGATCCTGGAACGAGACTAGGAACAAGTACAAGCACAGAGGCAATCTCAGAACAAACTGACCCGATTGCCAAGGCAAGGAAGCAGAGACAGGAACTTCCTTATATTGGGGAATCAATCAGGGCGCGCCACGGAGCTTGGACCTGCCCTTGGCCCTACATGAGTCCGGGCAGTCCACGCGTGCGTATGGGCATGGCCAACATGGCTGAGGACGCCAAACCTCGACATGAGGCCCGGCGCGCAGAGGAAGGCCTGGTGACCGCTGCCGCGGGATGCCAGGGCCTGGCAGGACTGGCAACTACCGCGAGGGAGGTCGTCCCAGGACCCGCTGTGGAACCATGAAGGTGAGCAGGCCCGTGCGCGGGACGGCCGCGGGCGGGACGCGTAACAGTACTCCCTCTTCTAGGCCTCCCCCTACGCAGCTGTGGTTTCTCAGTGTGCAATCTATGAAAGATCCTCAGAAGATCCTTAAGGATGTTTTGGGAGGGTTCCCACGAATTCTCCTCGGCCCCATGGCCCTCCCAAGCTAAGAGGTATTCCCACTTGCCTCGGTGTTGCCGGACGTCGAGGACCTCTCTTACCTGGAGAGCAGTGTCAGGTTCTGCAGAGATGCGCGGAGCAGGAGGGTCTGTGCGTGAGGGCCAGGAGAGGACCAACGGCTTTAACAATGACACGTGAAACGTGTTGTGTATACCCAACGAACGAGGTAGCTAGAGTTGATAAGAAACAACTCCCACTCTTCGGATCACAGGGAATGGTCCGATGTATTTTGGGCTGGGGACTCTTTTCGTTATCTGGGGATACAGTTTCTGGCCAAAGTTTATGATTTAAACATATTCCCACTCTTAAAGTCTCTAAAGAATAAATTCTTTGAATGGAAAGAGCTACCTCTTTCGTTGAATTTATTTAAAATGCTTATTTGGCCCCAGTGGTTATATATCTTGCAAAACATTCCCTTATTGCTTCAGAAGAGAGATATTAAGCTAGTTTATGCGATGCTGTCTCGATTTGTTTGATGTGGGAAACGGGCGTGGATTTCTATGGCTCATTTGGTGGGACCGTGGCACCACAGAGGGATGGGGGTGTCCCTGATTTAGAGGAATATAATATGGCTCGATACTGAGACGTGAAAGACTGGCTATTTAATTCTTTATACTTTACCCCCCTGGACTTGGAAAAAGAATTAAGCCATCGCATCCTGCATACGTACTCCATGCTCGTATGGCCTGTTTGCCTTCCTCTATTTGTAGTAATTTTATTTTGGTATCTTTGCACAAGGCATGAGCATATCTGTTTTTCTCTCAAAGGGAGGAAAAGGGCATAGTCTCCTTATCGCACGTGGTGGTCTCCAGGGGTGCCATGTTACCTTACCAAGATTTGTCCATGCAATTTGTTCTTCCCCCTAAGACCTTTTTTGCCTACCTTCAACTGCGTCGTTATGTACAATCTTTGCAGAAACCGCATTTTTGTGATGTTCTAATGGCCAGGCTCTAGGAGTTTTTTTTTCAAGTAGATAGACGGGGGGTCAGCTGAGGATTTCTCGTATTCGTAAATCCTTCCTTAGTTTAAAATCTGAGGTTTCAGGTGTAGAGTTACATTTATCTTTATTTATTTTATTTAGAGGTCTTGTATACCTTCGTTCCACGTGAAAGATCACTAGTTACATGCCAAGTGGAAGGCAGCAATATCTTCCTTAGCCGATTCCCCCCTCCTTTATGCCATAAAGCGTGGCTGCATAGGGTGGGCTATTTAAACTCCGGGCTGTGCAGTGTCTAAAGGGGCACTTTTAGACCATTGGTTTCGGGGCCCGTACTGTTGTTCAGACTTTCTGGGGTAAGGTTCAAAGGTTCTTGGTGGGTCAACCAGTGGTTTTTGCTCCTGAGGGTGTTCTTTTTGATGTAGCCTCATCTTTTCAGGTACGGGGGAGGGATAAGCGTCTCTTGATTTGGAAGGCGTGATTGATCGCAAAGAAGGCCCTTCTGTAGCACTGGCGTGAGCAAGGCCCTCCAAGCTTCTGGCTGTGAAGGAATAAATCACATGTGCTTTGGCAAATGGAAAACCAGAGCACCACAAGTTCCTTTAAATGTAAATGTATGTTTATTAGTACTTGGCATCCTTGTTTACAAAGATTATCCCCTAGGGCTAGAAGTGAGCTAATCCATTATCCCTGAATGTGTTGGTTTTGCCTGAAAAGAATCTTATCCTGCTGCTTTGCTTTCTTCTGTTCTATTCAGCAGAAGGGTGGGGGGTTTCCCAGGGAGGGGGTTCCTGTATAAAATTGTATACTTGAACACATGACCGTACACTGGTCCTTGTTTGACAGGCTTCAGAGTCACCTATGTTTAATGTTTGTGATGTTTTTACTTTCAATATGCAGTTTTGTATGAGAGGTCTTGAACGAGTAGATGTGACTCGGTTATTTACACTTTCGAATAATAGAAGGACTAGGGGGCATTCCATGAAGTTAGCAAGTAGCACATTTAAGACTAATCGGAGAAAATTCTTTTTCACTCAATGCACAACAAAGCTCTGGAATTTGTTGCCAGAGGATGTGGTTAGTGCAGTTAGTGTAGCTGGGTTCAAAAAAGGTTTGGATAAGTTCTTGGAGGAGAAGTCCATTAATGGCTATTAATCAAGTTTACTTAGGGAATAGCCACTGCTATTAATTGCATCAGTAGCATGGGATCTTCTTAGTGTTTGGGTAATTGCCAGGTTCTTGTGGCCTGGTTTTTGGCCTCTGTTGGAAACAGGATGCTGGGCTTGATGGACCCTTGGTCTGTCCCAGCATGGCAATTTCTTATGTTCTTATGTATAAAATGTAATACAGAAAAAAGGTATTACTTAAAGATGCAGAGTTTTAAATATTTTGAGCAGAATTTCCCTAGAAGTTCACTGTAAGAGTGTCCCTTCCACTCACGCTCCCTACTCCCCTGGCCACTTTGCCCTCTCAGGCCCCAACTCCTCCACCGGCCACTATCTTTCCCCTCCCCTTCTAGGCTCAACCCATTCCACTCTGTCTCCACTCTCAGAGTTTGACCCCTCTCTCAGTACTGCCCCTCACACAGGCTCCCTCTGGCCTTCTCTGTCTCACACACACACACACAGGCTCTCTCTCTCTCTTGTGCACACACCCACACAGGTTCCCTTTCTCTCTCACGCATAAACCCTCATACAGTCTATCTATGTCACTCTCTCACACACCTCTACAAACAGGCTCCCTCTCTCTCTCTCTCTCACACACACACACACATCCCTTCACACAGGCTCTATTTCTTACACACACACATCCCTTCACACAGGCTCTATTTCTTACACATACACACCCTCACACAGGCTCTCTCTCTCTGGGGCACATACACACCCCCTAATACAGGCTCCCTCTCTCTCTTGTGCACACACCCACACAGGTTCCCTTTCTCTCTCACGCATAAACCCTCACACAGTCTATCCATGTCACTCTCTCAACACCTCTACACAAAGGCTCCCTCTCTCTCTCTCACACACACACACACACATCCCTTCACACAGGCTCTCTTTCTTACACATACACACCCTCACACAGGCTCCCTCTCTCACAAACAAGCAACCTCACATACACACAATCTATTTTTCATACACACCAGCTCCCAATCTCTCACACACTAAAACACTCCTTCGCAATCACCTCATATAGGCTCCCTCTCTGTGGCACCCCACATACAAAACACCCTCACACATGCTCTCTCTCTCAACCCCCAGGCTCGCAGTCTTACACACACACACACACACCCTCTATACACAAACTCACTCTCACTGGGATTGCGAGCAGGACGGCCTCTGTTCATAGCACGCTGGGGCCTGCTCCTTCTTTGCTGTGAGCGGGACGGCCTTCACTCGTGGCACGCTGGGGCCTGCTTCATCTTCGCGTGAGTGGGACAGGCTCTGCTTGCGGCACACCAGGGCCTGCTTGATCTTTGCCAAAATATGCACAGAAAATGGAATTTCTACAACAGCTGTGCAGGAGGGGAATTCTGTGCTCCGCAGTAGCACCAAATTCCCCCAGGACTATAGGTGGTTCCATTAGAATAGTACACTGCTCGCTCCCTTTTCCTCTCCCCACACAATCCCCTTTCATGGGGTATCTTTGAGAGCTACTCCAGCAGCACTTCATGCCTAAGGAGCAGGAACATGATCCAAGGTAGGGAGGGAGGTCAATCCCAAGTCACCCACCTAACACTGCAGAACATTCCTCAATGTGATATTATCATCTCACAAAGGGATTTATGCTCATGATTAGTGGGAATGTTATATACTTACTGTGTTGTAAAACTCTGCCACATGGTCTGAGTATTTGTAGTTCTCTTCACACCAGTCAACCTCTGAACTCTGGTAGGCAAACATACTCCCCATCTTCTGAACGACTGCAAAGGAAGAGAAACATCCCTTATTATGACTGCACAAAAGCTACAGAAAAGGGAGAAAATCTACAGCCATTTATTCAAATGCATGCACACACATGCCCACGCCTGCATATTTTATTTATTTAAGATTTGTATATACTGCTTTTGACACTTTAAAGTGTACATCAAAGTGGATTACATTCAGGAGCTGTGGGTATTTCCCTATCCCCACAGCGCTTACAACCTAATTTTGTACCTGAGGCAACGGAGGTTAAAGAGACTTGCCCAAGGTTACAAGGAGCAACAGTGGGATTTGAACCCTGGTTTCCTTGGGTTGTAGCCCCCTGCTCTAACCACAAGGCTCAAATAAATGTGCACACATATACTTTTCAGGCTCAGATAATGCACATATAAACTACATGCACCCAGATCTTCATGTGCAACTCTCAGACATGCTTAGATACTCACCTGTATAAACATATATATATATATACACATATACACACACACACACACAAACACACCTACACCAGATGTGCCATATTCAGAAAAATATTTAGGCTCACCTACATGCATGTACTTGCTCACTCATTGCACACTTCTGTCCTCAAGTCTGATATTTGTGTGCACAGTTTCATATATGCTTTGAAGTGGTGGCCACTGATGACAATAGCACCATTTTTTCTTGCACTGTTGACACCAGAGTTGTGTCAGAGAATAATGGTGAAAGAGGCTGTTTTAACCAAAAGAAAGAACTTCTTTCAAAAAATGGAAAGAGGATGTAACTGAAGAAAATAGAAAAAAGCATAAGCACTAGCAAGTTAGATGCAAAACATTGATAAGGCAAGCAAAAGCTCAAAAATCTTTTCAAATACATCCAAATCAAGAAGCTTGTGAGAGAGCAGATTGGACCATTAGATGATAAAGAGGTTGAAGGGATACTTAGGGAAGAAAAGGCCATAGTGGAAAGACTAAATGAATTCTTTGCTTTGGTGTTTACAGAGGAAGATGTTGCGGAGATACCCATGCCAGAAACAATATTTACTGGTTATGATTTGGAGGAACTGAAAAAAATCACAATGAACTTGGAAGATATAATAGGGCAAACTGACATATTAAAAGAGTAGCAAATCACCTGGAACAGATGGTATAAACCCAGAGTTCTGAAATAACTAAAACATTAAATTGCAGATTTATTACTAGTAATTTGTAACCTACCATTAAAATCATTAATTGTATCTGAACATAAGAACATGAGAAATTGCCATGCTGGGTCAGACCAAGGGTCCATCAAGCCCAGCATCCTGTTTCCAACAGTGGCCAATCCAGGTTACAAGAACCTGGCAATTACCCAAACACTAAGAAGATCCAATGCCACTGATGCAAT
The DNA here is from genome assembly GCF_901001135.1 of Rhinatrema bivittatum. NCBI lineage: Eukaryota > Metazoa > Chordata > Amphibia > Gymnophiona > Rhinatrematidae > Rhinatrema > Rhinatrema bivittatum. The sequence continues at coordinate 273,440,771 of NC_042622.1, forward strand.
TAATAGCAGTGGCTGTTACCTAAGTAAACTTGATTAATAGCCGTTAATGGACTTCTCCTCCAAGAACTTATCCAAACCTTTTTTGAATCCAGCTACACTAACCACATCCTCTGGCAACAAATTCCAGAGCTTTATTGTGCATTGAGTGAAAAAGAATTTTCTCCGATTTGTCTTAAATGTGCTAATTGCTAACTTCATGAAATGCCCCCTAGTCTTTCTATTATTCAAAAGTGTAAATAACCGATTCACATCTACTCGTTCAAGATCTCTCATGATTTTAAACACCTCTATCATATCCCTCCTCAGCTGTCTCTTCTCCAAGCTGAACAGCCCTAACCTCTTCAGCCTTTCCTCATAGGGGAGCTGTTCCATCCCCTTTATCATTTTGGTTGCCCTTCTCTGTACCTTCTCCATTTCAACTATATCTTTTTTGAGATGCGGCGACCAGAATTGTACACAGTATTCAAGGTGTGGTCTCACCATGGAGCGATACAGAGGCATTATGACATTTTCCGTTTTATTCACCATTCCCTTCCTAATAATTCCTAACATTCTGTTTGCTTTTTTGACTGCTGCAGCACACTGAGCCGACGATTTTAAAGTATTATCCACTATGATGCCCAGATCTCTTTCCTGGGTGGTAGCTCCTAATATGGAACCTAACATCGTGTAACTACAGCAAGGGTTATTTTTCCCTATATGCAACATCTTGCACTTGTCCACATTAAATTTCATCTGCCATTTGGATGCCCAATCTTCCAGTCTCTCAAGGTCATCCTGTAATGTATCACAGTCTGCTTGTGATTTAACTACTCTGAATAATTTTGTATCATCCACAAATTTGATAACCTCACTCGTCGTATTCCTTTCCAGATCATTTATATATATATTGAAAAGCACCGGTCCAAGTACACTCCCTCTGCCCTGCATACTGCCTTCCCGCTGCGAGCACATCATCTTATTCGACAGTGTATAGCCTATGTCTTAGAACGAGTGAGAGACACACCTTTATTCAGGAAGTCCTTCACCACATTTACCATTTTGAAGATATGATTTTTCTTGCCCGTGGTGACCCGAAGATGGGCCAGGTAGAGCATTGGGTATGGCATCTCTTTTTCTCTTAACACGCTCTTTACTTCCTGGAACGCGGCCTGTTTCTGCACTAGCTAAGACACATCCTGAAAAACAGATATTTTCCTCCCTTTGCTGCCGAGCCCTTTCCATAACAAGGGCTTTATCCATATATCAATGCAACTGAATAATGATGGCACGTGGCTGGCTTCCTGCCGTCGGCAAAGCTGATAAAAATCGAGAGGGCCCATTGGGCTTTATCAGCCTCTTTTTCTGCTCCAGGCCGAGGTCTTCTGGTAGCCATTTGGAAAAGAATTGCACCGGATCCTTTCCATCCTCTGCCTCCAATAGGCTCACGATTCTTATATTTTTCCTCCTTCCACAATTTTCCAAAAATTGTTCAGCTTCTCTAAGGTCGCATAATTTCTCTCCAGCGCTTCAGTTTTCGTGCATATTTGTGTCACCGCCGTCTCCACCTCTCCATGAATCCCATTTCGCTCAGCTGCACTGCATAATCATTCACTGAGGATAATACCAGAGTCGATACCTTTTCAACGACACCGGCTATTCTGGCTGTAATATCCTCAGGCAGCTTTTACGAGAAGTGGTCGAACATCTTTCACAGCCAACATGAGAATCTCCAGAACTAGGCAGTGCAGGCCATTCTTCCTCTGACTCCGTTTCCTCCTCCTGACTTTCTGTATCAGCGCCGGGTTTTCCAATCAAACAATCTTTGCCTTTTTTCCAGTTTTGTCTGCTCATAGCATGGGTATCAATTTTTTTTTTTAAACATTATCCTCCAGAAAAATCAGGCCCCTTTTCACAAGATATCTAAAAATATAAATGTGACAAGAGGGAGCTGATCACTATCACATCCTCCTCTTAGCAGCACATCATGTGACCCTCCCTCCCCCTTCCAATTCTCCTACTTTGACTTCACGCCAACATCCGGAAGACTTCATCTCCTGACTCTACTTACTTCCTGTTCATCTCTCATGCCTTGCCTCACTGGCCACCAGCACCAGAGGGTCCAAACCAAAGTGAAGATGGCTGGCAAAGACAGAAAATGCTAAAGTTCCTACTTCCATTACCATCATCCTGAACTCACTCTTTGTAAGATACTAAGCTGCTCAACAATTATCATAGTGGTCTACAAATACCAATCTTAGAACTTTTCAAGAATCATCATTCACCTTCAAACTCCTTGACTTCACTGAATACCACTCCATTCAACCATGAATGCCAAATCTACACTGATCTTATTACCAATCTGCTTCATCCTAACCCCCATCCTTGAATATGTATTCAGACGAAGCAAAACTGTTTGACATCTCATCTCTTGATTCAATAACCACCTAGTATTGATGTTGCAACCTCTTGATTATATTAAAAGAGACAAGACCATGAACAAGAATCCTATAAACTGTTAACATATACTTCAAAAGTGACACATTATACACAAGATTTGACATTGCTCAGACTATATAATAATGTTATTATGCTTACGTGCCTTTAATTTCTCGTCTACTTAATATTGTTTTCCATATTTATAATTCACTAAACCAAAAGGGGGTGAAACTGATTTAATTGTTAAAAGATAAATGGGTTAATATGTATACAACACAATTATTCTACACCTTCCTGTTTATCAACATATAGCAATATCACTGCTCATCATAAACTATCCTTCATATTCTGAGTTTACAAATATGTTATTAACTCTTTAGTTATTTAATTAGTTAGAACTCAGAATTCACACACATTATTTTAGCAATTATTAGTTAAGAAAACACTCTTAGAAAAGCTATAACATTTATAAGTAGAAATACAGTGTTGGATTCATGGACCCATGACAGAGGTGGAGTTGATGCAGCCTGCAGGAAGGAGCCCTGCAGGTCCCACTATCGGTAGGTGGGTCCAGATGAGGCAGAGGCCCAACTGGAGCTTCGCCCATACCAGCCCACGTTCCCCTCAGATAGAGTATTTAGGTGCCGGGGCTGGCAAGTCTTAGGTGGAGACCTATGCTGATGGGATGGAAGTCTTATGTGCTTCTGTGGTAACAGGAAGCCCTGCATGAGGAGGGATCAGGGCTGCTCTAGAGCCTGTTTGCTTGCAGTGACTCACAGACCGTTAGGTTTCCGATGCTGGATACTCCTGTTGGAGGAGGAGTTAGCAATCGGTTATGGATCTCCTCCTGTTGGGGGAGGAGTTAGCAATCTTGTTATGAATCTGCTCCTGTGGAAGGAGGAGTAAACAATCTGATATGGAACTCCCAGAGGAGTTAGTATTCTATTATGCGCCATAGGCGGAGTTAGCAATCTGATATGCTCAGCTCCTGTAGAGGGAGTAGATAACAATCTGTTAGGGTTTAGACTGCAGAGTAGCAATCTGTTGCTGAAGACTCCTGATGAGGAAGGAGCAGCAATCTGTTCCAGCGGAGTGCTTGGAGAGGACACTCAGCTGTAGAGGAATGTAGATAGGTGAATCCTTGGGCCGATGGCAGATGACAACGCCCCCAGGAGGATATCCTGAGAGGGACCACTAGCTAGGCTTGAGTACGGAGACAGACACAGATAATTCTTTTATTAGACAGGTTAGTAGAACCACCAGAGGTGGCAGTAGTGAGCTGATATGCCCGGCAGGGCTGAAGTCCCTCAGGTACTGGAACAGGGATCCCAGGGTTGCTGAGCTGTAGAGAAACTATAGATAGTGAGTAGACAGGGTTTGCTGTGTTCATAGCCAGAACTAGATGACAAAACTCACATAAGGTCTTAAGGAAGCTCAATAGCTGGAAAGGTCTAGGCCCTCGAGGAGCGAGTACCTGGTTCCAGGGAAAGCTCTGAGAGAGCAATGGTAACTCACAAATGTCTGTATCTGCGATAGCTTCCAGGCAGTAGAGAATCTTCAGAGTGTCCAGGAACATGGGCCCTCGAGGAGCGAATACCGGTTCCTATCTGTAATCTGAAATAGAGAAAAGAGAGCGAGGCCCCCGAGGAGCAGGTACCTCTGGTAAGTCCGAGGAGGCAGAGTAGCTTGGATGAATCCATAGCAAGTCCGTATTCTTGTCCTTGTCCTTGCTAACTCAATCTGTTAGCGAATGTTGAGACCTTTTATATTGGAAGCGGATGACGTCAACTCAGGGGGACGCCCCCAAGGTTCGCGCCCTTGCTGGTACATCAATCGGAGCGCGCGCCCTACGTCATCAGGCAACATGGTGGATCCACAGCGTCGAGCCATTCCTGGGAAGCCGGAGGGAGACGGCATAGAGATGCTGCGGCAGCAAACCGTCCATCAGACCCGGAGGGAGTCGCCACAAAGGTAGAGAGGGCGGAGTGAGGGCATCGAGCAGCAACGGACGCAACACAGACCTAGTGCTGAGTTTCATTGCTAATGCTGCTGCGGATTGCAGATGACTGTTGGGCTTGGAACCAGACATAATGGGTAGGGAAAGCTGAGCTTACATTGACTGGTGGAGATTGCCACTGTTCCTCTGACCTCACCACCATCAAATCTACCCAAAAGAAAACATGTTGCTTCTCTCATCAGCCTGCTTTCTGTTCTCACCAGTTGCCATCCACCTTTGGCCCGAGGCCCAAAGGAAAATGTTGCCATTAATGCTGGCCAAGAGGATGTTTGGAGAAGAGATCAAATACAGGAGGGATTTGCAAATTGGATAAACCGGAGAGGGCCTGGCTGCAGGGCTGGATTAAAAGGTGGGCCAACCAGGCAATTGCCCAGGGAGCCAACCAATAGGGTGCTGAAGCCTCTTATCCATGCTGGCTGTCTCCCTCTAGATTCTTCTCTGCAGACAGTGAAACTGTGGAGCAGTGGCATACCAAGGATGGACAGGAGCCAAGGACCCCAGCTGCCATGCTATAGGGGGCGCCCGGGGGCAGGGGATCCCATTCTGCTGGTAGCAAAAGTAGAGGAGACCTGTGGCCAGGTCTGGTGCTATTGGGGGTGTACACCTGGTGGGGTCAATAGGGACGGAAGGAGGGGACCTCAGGGTCACCAGTGGACCCCATCCTCACAGTGGGCAAGAAGCAGAGGAGGCCCACAAGGCTGCCAGTGGAACCCATCTCACCGATGACCGAAATGAAAAGGCCGCCGATGGAACCCATCCCACCGGTAGCCAAGAACCTGGTGCCTGAAAGATGTAGTAGGCCAGATTAAGAACATAAGAATATGCCATACTGGGTCAGACCAAATGTCCATCAAGCCCAGCATCCTGTTTCCAACAGTGGCAAATCCAGGCCATAAGAACCTGGCAAGTACCCAAAAACTAAGACTATTCCATGTTACTGTTGCTAGTAATAGCAATGGCTATTTTCTAAATCAACTTAATTAATAGCAGGGAATAGACTTCTCCTCCAAGAACTTATCCAATCCTTTTTTAAACACAGCTATACTAAATGCACTAACCACATACTCTGGCAACAAATTCCAGAGTTTTAAAAAGAGTGGCAAATCACCTGGAGCGGATGGTATGCATCCTAGGGTTCTGAAGGAACTCAAAAATGAAATTTCAGATCTATTAGTTAAAATGTAACCTATCATTAAAATCATCCATTGTATCTGAAGACTGGAGGGTGGCCAATGTAACCCCAATATTTAAAAAGGGCTTCAGGGGCGATCCAGCAAACTATAGACCAGTGAGCCTGACTTCAGTGCCGGGAAAAATAGTGGAAACTATTCTAAAGATCAAAATCCCAGAGCATATACAAAGACATAGTTTAATGGAACACAGTCAACATGGATTGACCCAAGGGAAGTCTTGCCTCACAAATCTGCTTCATTTTTTTGAAGGGGTTAATAAACATGTGGATTTTCAGAAGGCATTTTACAAAGTCCCTCATGAGAGGCTTCTAAGAAAACTAAAAAAGTCATGGGATAGGAGGCAATGTCCTTTTGTGGATTACAAACTGGATAAAAGTCAGGAAACAGAGAGTAGGATTAAATGGTCAATTTTCTCAGTGGAAAGGGTAAACAGTGGAGTGCCTCAGAGATCTGTTCTTGGACCAGTGGTTTTCAATATATATATATAAATGATCTGGAAAGGAATATAACGAGTGAGGTTATCAGATTTGCAGATAATACAAAATTATTCAGAGAAGTTAAATCACAAGCGGATTGTGATACATTGCAGGAGGACCTTGCGAAACTGGAAGATTGGGCATCCAAATGGCAGATGAAATATAATGTGAACAAGTGCAAGGTGATGCATATAGGGAAAAATAATCCATGCTGTAGTTACACGATGGTAGGTTCCATATTAGGTGCTACCACCCAGGAAAAATATCTAGGCATCATAGTGGATAATACATTGAAATTGTCAGCTCAGTGTGCTGCAGCAGTCAAAAAAGCAAACAATGTTAGGAATTATTAGGAAGGGAATGGTTAATAAAATAGAAGATGTCATAATGCCTCTGTATTGCTATATGGTGAGACTGCACCTGGAGTACTGTGTACAGTTCTGGTCGCCGCATCTCAAAAAAGATATAGTTGCACAGAGAAGGGCGACCAAAATGATAAAGGGAATGGAACAGCTCCCCTATGAGGAAAGGCTGAAGAGGTTAGGGCTGTTCAGTTTGGAGAAGAGATGGCTGAGGGGGGATATGATAGAGGTCTTTAAAATCATGAGAGGTCTTGAACGAGCAGATGTGAATCGGTTATTTACACTTTCAGATAATAGAAGGAATAGGGGGTGTTCTGGATCAGGCAGACATCCGAGTTTGCCATCCAGGCAGCTAAACTTTTTCTCCAATCAGTCCTCAAGACAAAGATTCTTTAAGTTTGAAATTATTTATTGTACAGGTAAATTCTACTTACAATTGTTGCATCTCAAACGTAAGCCCCAAGGCAAAGATCTTTGGTAACCAGAGACAGGGTAGCAGGAGAGAGAAGGGAGTCTTTTATGTTGCAGGAGTTGGTTTATGGTAGAGGTAGGAAGCATGAGGGATATGAGGCTGATTTAGTCTTCAGACGAAGGCAGTAAGAGAAAAGGTAAAAACCCAATCATTTCACAGGATTTTACAGAGCGCTGCTAGCTCAGAAGAAAGCATGGGCAAGACTGAGCTCTCGTCGAGAGCTGCTAAAGGAAACGCCTCCACAAGCTGGGGCCAGGGGGGCAAGGTCCAATGGCAGTGAGCCTAAGAACCATGTGACACAGGGGAAGCATGAAGGGCAGTCCCTTGTGTTGCTGTTGCGGACTGGTCGGTAGACCCTTGGGCTGGCCTCGTGGAACCGAGGCTCCGCTGGAGAAGATAGGCCGGGAGGCAGAACTGTAGCTGGAGGCCAAGTGACGTCTTCGCCCTGGAGATCCGAGATCCCCCCCCCAGGAGGAGCCCGTGAGGATACGGACCGCTGGGACTTAGGTGACGGCAGCGAAGAAGTGGAGAGATGATGAGACGATCCAGAAGTCGAGACGGGCGGTGGACAAGGGAAGTCAGGAGCAGGCCGGAGTCAGGAACCAGAGAATCAAACCTAGGACTGGAGCAGCAGGAACACAACTAGACACTCACATGGAGAGACCTCGTTGCAAGGCAGTTCGGTGGAGGCAGACGCCGGCTTAAATACTCTGCCGGCGTCTGACGTCACTTTGGGGGCTGTCCCACACTTCCGGGTGCTGGACCTTTAAAGAGCTCTCCTTCGCGCACGTTCCATGGCGGGGGTGGAGTCAAGATCGGGCCTCAGCAGCATCTCCCCCGTGGAGACGCCGCTGCAACGCGGCCTAGCAGGCCCGGACCACGGCGGTTCCTGACGCGGCTCAGTGCGGTAAGGACCCGGTCACTAGCCTAGCGACCGGGACTGCAACACCTTGAGCCTATAAGACACCTAGGAAGACTCAAGTTAGATTGAGGGGCATTCAAGCTCTTCTGATAGTGAGAGAAAATGGAGGAGGGAGGGAGCTTCTCTTAAGGGAAAAGGTTCCTCTTAAAGGCAAAGGCTCACAGACTTCTATCATGGGTTACAAAACGTGTTTCAGTATCAAGAATCCTCAGAAGGGAAGGACTGCACTAAACATAGTTAAACTACAGATACAAACATGTACCCACTACTGGGGAGAGAACAGGGGGCACTCCATGAAGTTAGCAAGTAGCACATTTAAGACTAATCGGAGAAAATTATTTTTCACTCAACGCACAATTAAACCCTGGAATTTGTTGCCAGAGGATGTGGTTAGTGCAGTTATTGCAGCTGGGTTTAAAAAAGGTTTGGATAAGTTCTTGGAGGAGAAGTCCATTAATGGCTATGTATCAAGTTGACTCAGGGAATGGTCTCTGCTATTACTGGCATCGGTAGCATGGGGTCTTCTTAGTGTTTGGGTACTTGCCAGGTTCTTGTGGCCTGGTTTGGCCTCTGTTGGAAACAGGATGCTGGGCTTGATGGACCCTTGGTCTGACCCAGCATGGCAATTTTTCATGTTCTTGTGTATTTTAGAGTGAGCTGATATGCGCTCACCAAAAGCGCAGTGTTGAGTGCAATTCTCGCTCCAGTGTGATATTGGACTTATGTTTTTTAGACCAATGAAAATATTACCTGTCAACCTGCTTATAAGTTTTGTGTGAATAATGCATGTTGGGTTCTGAGGTCTTTTCCTCCTTTCAAATAGTACTTGCTCAATATAGAACAAGAATTTTAATAAGTGTTGGTGAAAGCAATTTTTATTGTGGTCACTGTAAAATGTTTTGCTTTCTATTGCCTGCAGTGATTGGAGTTTAGCTGGGATTCAACGCCAAGAAGTGCAGCGTCGTTCATCTGGGGTGCAGTAATCCAAAAGAGCAATATGTGATAGAGTGAACAGCTAATGTGCACGAACTGGGAGAGGGACCTTGCGGTCATAGTTTCTGGCGATCTGAAGGCAGGGACGCAATGCCACAAGGCAATAGCTAAAGCCAGAAGAAATTGGCTGCATAGAGAGGAGCATAACTACCAGGAAAAAGATGATAATCCCCTTGTACAGGTCCTTGGTGAGGCCTCACCTGGGGTACTGTGTTCAGTTCTAGAGCCCTTATCTCAAAAGCATAAGGACAGGATGGAGACGGTCCAAAATGGTGTGGGATTTGTATCGGAAGACTTATGAGGGAAACGGAAGGATCTACATCTGTATACTCTGGAAGAGAGGAGGTGCAGGGTGAGGACAAAAACAGTAAATGAATTCCAAAGGGTACGGGATAAACACCGTGGATCCTTTAACACAAGAGGTTGGAAATGAAAAGAGTGCATGGGGGTAACTTGCAAGGAGCGGCAGTTATCACCCTTAACCAATTAGCTTACAGGCTTGTGATGCAACTTCAACACCGCGCTCTGCTTTGATGGCAGAGGGAAAAAAGGGGAATTGGATTCAGACAACCACCACCACTGGGCTCCGACTTCTATGGTCTGGGATACAGATATGCAGACATTAGGGATAAAGCACATGATTGTTTGTTTCTATAGCCAAAAAGCAAAGCATGTTCAAGCAGCATTGTCTGACTTATTATGAAGGCTGCTCATCCTGTAAAAACATTGTTAGCAATAATTTTGCAATGGGTTTTGACAGTTGCTTGATTTGGCTGGTAACTATTGCTACCCTTAACATAAGGCGTGGGGGTAATCCACAGGGAGCCGCGATTAATACCATAAGAAACTTGCTGGGCAGACTGGATGGACCATCTGGTCTTTTTCTGCAGGCATTATGCTACTATGGAACTTTGAGTGCTTCCATAGCTTCTGTTTTGGCCACATAACTCTTCCCCATACTGACATTACCTGCTCCTCTCTGGATATTTAAATACAAGCTGCTCATGTCCCACTGTGTATTTTTTTTTTCTGCAGGGGGTGCTGCAGTTTGCGTTTTGGTTCGGCGTCCCCGATCATTTGCAAAAGCTGGCTCCTATGTCCTTGTATACAGACATACCCATATAGATTCTGTGCATAGTAATACTGCAGATGATGGCATAAAAAGACCCATTAGCCTATGCAGCCTGCCCGGTTATTCCTGTCCAGTACTGCAAGCCATAAAAGCTAAAGATCCTGCAGAGTAAGCATGCGCCCGCGTTCATATGGTGGGCTTATGGGAGAGATTCTCAAGTGAAAAATAAAACTAGAACATCGGAAGTCAAAGCATAAGCGGATAAATATAAACAGTTGCTTGGCGGAGTTGAGTTGACTTACAGCTTTCTAGTACTGCCAAGTGCATAGTGTCCTGTCAGTAAGGAGGCGGCTCCCCTTCTGTAAGGCTGAGTTTTGAATCCTCTCTCCAGAGCCCAGCGATCCTGTCACCAAGAGAGGCGCCTCCTGTTGACTTGGAGACCTGCAGGAGAAAGGCAAAGGGGTCCCGTGAAAAACCCAAACCGCGCTCCTGAAAAACTCTCTCAGCCTAGCGAACCCATTCGGCACTCATCGTGCTCCCATTCAAACTTCTTCTTTTTCATCTTGGGGTGGCGGCCACAGCTGTTTCTTTTTGGGGGCAGAAGTTAGTTATGTTCTGAAATCACTATCCTTTCTTTCCGGGGACAGTTACATTCACCTCTTGCGAGGTCAGGAGAAAATGAAAAGGGTTAAAGAAAAAAGAAAAAACAAAAATAAGGACAGAAGACAGCAAAAAGAGAGCCAGTGCAATTCTTTGGCTCCTCTCACCTGCGCTCCTGCCCGCCATCTGTGCACGCCGCTCCCGGGCACGGGACACAGGGCTGCCGGCTGCGCCCCTCCGGTGACGGGGGAGGGAGCGGGCGCTGCTGCTGCTGCACGGGCGCTGACCGCTGTGACGTCACACACAGGTACACGGGGGGGAAGCGCGAGCCCAGGCTGGATCCGCCGCTCGTGACAGGAACGCGGGAGGGGAGCGGGCGCTGCTGCTGCTGCACGGGCGCTGACCGCTGTGACGTCACACACAGGTACACGAGGGGGGGGAAGCGCGAGCCCAGGCTGGATCACCCGCTCGTGACAGGAACGCGGGAGGGGAGCGGGCGCTGCTGCTGCACGGGCGCTGACCGCTGTGACGTCACACACAGGTACACGGGGGGGGGGAGCGCGAGCCCAGGCTGGATCCGCCGCTCGTGACAGGAACGCGGGAGGGGAGCGGGCGCTGCTGCTGCACGGGCGCTGACCGCTGTGACGTCACACACAGGTACACGGGGGGGAAGCGCGAGCCCAGGCTGGATCCGCCGCTCGTGACAGGAACGCGGGAGGGGAGCGGGCGCTGCTGCTGCTGCTGCACGGGCGCTGACCGCTGTGACGTCACACACAGGTACACGAGGGGGGGGAAGCGCGAGCCCAGGCTGGATCCCCCGCTCGTGACAGGAACGCGGGAGGGGGCGGAGCGACCCACGGCAACATTTCGTGATATTAGGGAGGGCCGGAGGGTCAGAGACGGTGTCAGATTAAAGGAAGGGGAGGACGCGTCGTTGGTCGGATGCACCTTTGGCGGTTTGCCAAACGCTGATGCACGGGGCTGGCGTAGGCGTTGGGATGGGGGTGGCGGCTTTGGAAGGTGTGTAGGAGGCGCGAGGGAGGCCGTTTTGTTTGTTTTTGTGGTGGAGCGAGCCGGTGACGTCATGGCGGTCACCGGTGCACTGAGAGGAGAGGATCACCTTGCTGGTGGCTGAAAGGAATCGGTAAGTTTTTGCTTGGGACATTGTCTTTTTTTTTAAGTATTGGGGCAAAGTTAACTATTGGGGAATATTATTTAGTGTGTTTGTGCTTTTAATATACGGTATATAAAACTCATTAAATAAATAAATAATAGTAAGGCAGCAAATAAACAAGTTAGACTGTTTATATTTTTAAATAGTCAGTCAATAAGGCAGCTAGTAAGCAGAACTGTTTGTATTTAAAAAAAAAAAAAAAAAGTAGCCAGAAGCTAGAAATAAGCTAGGAGCAGTGTATACCTAAGTAAAAAGGTTGAAAAGTTCAGTTTAGTTACTCACCTTGGAATACTCCAGCTGTCATCCGCTAACACTGAGAAATAGTATTTATTCCTTTTGGCCAATTTTTGAGGCTTAGGAAGTTATGTTCAACTGTAGAGGAATATAAAGTGAGAGCGAGAGAAATGAGCCAAAGATTTGTAGACAGGGGTTATCCATTAGCTATAGTAAGGAAAGCCTGTAAACGCGCAAGATGGAATCATAGAGAACAATTACTTCAACCAAGACAGAAAGAACCCACCAAACGGTTAACATGTGTGCTACCGTACTCTTTGGGAGTGAATGAGGTAGTACGTAGCATCAGACGCCACTGGAAGAATGTCTTACAAGTCCATACGGTCTTTCAAGTACAGCCTTTAATAGCCTTCAAAAGAGGGTTTAATATTAAAGATCAGGTGGTGATGTAACCGTCTCTTTTTAGTCAGTAAGGAGGCCCAGACAACTGATCCGTAAAGATAGACTTTTATTGCCAGCAAGATGCAGCTAAGACAAAGGCTTAGTACAACTGCATGCCACGCCCCCTTAGGAGCAAACTTTTATGCACTTTACAACTCTTATCTTTCACACATGCGTTCTGAGTTTTGCTGAACAAACAATTCACAAACTGCTGAATAAGCATTTGCTAGCGTGGTCCTCTAGGAGGTGTAGCTTATGATCATATTATCGTTTCGTCATTTAATTGACGTGTTAGACATTTTACAGCGGCATTCGTATTAATACAATACAAATTATTATTCCAAAATGGAGTTACGTTACGTTACGTGTTAGTGCGCAACTGCGTCACTACACATTACGTGTCATTTGCGTTGCAAACATTAGTACATTCAAAATGGTTGTGCGTTTCACTGCTGGCATGATTAGTCGGAAGACTTTCAGTTGTTTCATTCTTCAGGGGTCATGAAATTGAACCCCTTCATTCCCCCCTTTGATACTTCAACTTCGGGTAGAAGGCTGAAGTATCACCCTTCATGATCTGGGTAGTAACTGAAATGACAAAAAAAAGAATTAATACCAGTGTAATTTGAATTGAGCCCTAAGTGTTTCTAGGTCGTTGGTTGCTTCACGGGTTTGAGACGGGTGGACCCTATTGGTGTCACCCCCCTTTGTAGCCTGACTTACCCTATTTATTTATTTTATTTTATTTTATATACCGGCAACCGTTTGCACATCGTGCCGGTTTACAGATAACTTACAAACAAGGATATATAGGCAAAGCCTTTACAAAGAACAGTTTGTAACAATAAACTCAGTAACATAGCAATAAACAAGATAAATAGGTGGGGAGGAGAGGTATATAGGTAGACAAGACAAAGAGAGAGGGAGGGGGGAGGGGGAAAAGGATACATGAGGAAAGGTATGTACAGGGGTTTGAGGAAAATGTGATAAACACATAGATTATTTACAGGCTAGTATAAGCGCAGAGGAACAATGATTGGGGGGGAGGGGCGGGTACTAACTGAAATTTTAGGTTTGAAGTTCATTGGGGAGGGTGGGTGAACAAAGTGGCTCAATAATGTTAGTTAATTTTAATGAGTGCAATTTTATAGGTTAGTGGTTAGGTATTCATTATCAGAATCAACATCAGGAATATCAGAATCATCGGTAGTGTCATAGTCAGATGAATCATATGAGGGGAAGGTGGAGACAGACACATACTTATTGATCATCATGACATGAGCAGCCGCTCGTCGATCAGCAATATTTTCAATCATGGATTGGAGATTCCTGAAAATAAGAGGGAGACATAAAGGGAATAGAATACAGGTTAAAATAAGAAATAGGACAGGAAGGAAGAGTTCTTTAAGTCCTGGGATAGAGGTAAGCCAAGTGGGTAAGGATGCTGTCCAATCAAGAATTCCAGTCCACGTCTGCACAGGAACATGTGCCAGTCGGATCATTCGATCAGTAATCTCTTCAATGACCTTACTCTTGTCATCGACCTGTAAACAGCAATTAGAAAGATTACATTTTCCACATACACCTCCTTCCTGGGCTAGGAGGTAATCCAATGCCAATCGATTTTGGTAAACAGCGGTGATAATTTTGGTGTTCTGCTTGGCGAGGATGTTGAGAGCCAAGGCAGAGTCATTTGTGAGTAGTTCTAGTACTGCTTGTAGTCGGATAATACGGTTGAGCATATAAATAGGAGTTCTATATCCATAAGAACCATCCTCAGCCCACGTAGCCGGACCGTAATATTGTACAATTCTTTCAGGAGGCCACTCCTGATCTTTCCAGTCTCCAATGGATACTTTAGAATTTCTACGACGTTTGTTTGGTCGCATGGGACTGTATACTGGTACACCTAGGGTTTCTCCAGCAGAGATAGGAATGTAAGAAGAAACTGGGTCGAATTGTAGCTAAGAAGCAGGTTCCGTACCAGTGTGTTGGCAATTGTTCATATGCTCTTCGCCCACATACGAAATAGTAGCCATCTGGGGCAGTAAAGATGGTAGTGGGCACGCCTGCAGCAGTCCATGTCTTGTTCAAGGTTGATTCAGTCCAGATGGGAGTAGGCATGGTAGAATTTTCCGTCTGCCACCATGTATGGTTGGTTAGATTGGCTGTGAGAACCCCAGTACATGGAGAGTTTCCAACAGGTATGGTATAGATACGCGAACGTTGTCGAGATATACATTGTCTGCCAATCACATCAGTCTGGAGGGCCCACTCATATGGATGAGTTTTACGGTTGTAGGTAACAGTTGTGTTCAATGTATTAAGGTCAGATTGGAATGTTTCTTTGGCTTCCCAAGGCCATTGCTCTCCTGTATTAGTTCCTCCACATACAAAACAGTTCTTGACTTCAAGAGAGAGAGCAATATTCTCAGCCAAAATTAACGAACATGTTCTTTGCTTGCTGGGAAGTTGTATGTTTCTTTAATTCCTCAGTTGCATGAGATATTTCATCGAAGAAAGACTGGTAGCCCACTACGGTGGTCTGGTGAATAATTGGACGAGGTTTGTCTCTCCGCTGTGTGATAGTAATGTATGTCATGGGGTCTTTCCCAGTTCCATCGATACCAAATCCCCAAGTATCTTGCCAGGGGAATCCTTCACTTCTTATAGGCCATTGTATAGACACAATGTTACCAGCTACTTCAGTTAGCCGCCCTATTCCATGGCAACCATGGTAACCTCCTCCAGTGTAGTCGCAGACTAGAGCCCATCCTGACAGTGTAAGGTCCCCTACACATGGTGTCCAACTGGATGGATTGGCGACTCGGTTGTATGGACAGAGGTATTTATGTTTGGACTTATAGGAATTTTTCCAGGCTTGAGAACCACAATGGAGTGCATTTGGGTGTTTATCAATGGCTTCACAGGCATCAAAGGTTATTGTCACAGTAGACTCTCCTCCCATGAGGACTTTGGTCGAGTTGATGTAGTACAAGATACCTTTTCCTTCTGGTATAATGCTTGATGTGTAGCTTTTTGGTAGTCCTGCAGTGAGGGTAACATTGTAGTACTTAGGAGTAGTTGGAGTATGACAAATGATTTTGCTACCCTCTAGACATCGATGAAAAGATGATAGCCTTGGGTAGTATCAAGGCACAAACAGGTAGTGTGGTACAGGACGCAGGAGGCTGAGATTGGTGGATGATTGTTGATACAACTTGAAATCCATCTTGAGTTGAGTGCGGATTAGCTTGATACATTCTGTACAATTCTTGACTCAGTGGCAGGGAAAGAGAGGTAATAGACTTGCAGAAGAGTAGTAAAGGATCTGTAGGCTGATTGACAAATTCCGGTTAGAAGGTAGTTGCTGCGTAGATCTTTGAAGTCAGTATCTGTGACATTGCTTTATGACGTAGATAGTTGCAGTCATGAGTTATGGAGTCTGAAAAAGAAGGAAAGAGATGGACACGTTAATATTGTTTAGAAATTACTGAGGTCTTTTACCCAGGACTAGCATCGTGCCTGCCTTGGGTGAATCTTAACTTGTGGTCCCCAAATCCTGGAGACTTGCCAATTGGATGCAGCTGGTTTAATTCGTGACCAATGAATCCATGAAGGGCATCCAAAGACTTAACACTGCTGTTGGAGTGGTCAGTAACACAGTATACGGTCCTTTCCATCGGGGTTGGAGGAAATCAGACTCATCCCAATCTTTAATCCACACAGAATTCCCGACTGGAATGGGTGGATCGGGGTTAGCAGGACTAATGGCTCAGTGTCACAGGTGTAATTTTGAATTGCAATGACTGTGTTATATAGTCCTTTGAGTTGGTTTACTGAGGGACATTTCCCCTTGTATCTGCAAATGATTCAGGAAAGATGGAAGGGTGGTGGTCTTGCATACATCATTTCATAAGGTGTTAGACCAGACTTTCTTGGAGTGCATCGGACATGTAGTAAAGCTAATGGCAGGATGTCTGGCCATTTAGTTTTGTTTCTTGACACAATTTAGCTAACTGATTCTTTAAAGTCCTGTTAGCTCGTTCAACTGCTCCGCTGCTCTGAGGTCTCCAAGCGCAGTGCAGGTGCCATCGGACACCCAAAATTTGACTCAGTCGTTGTGTGACTTCACTTGTGAAAGCTGGTCCATTATCTGAATTTATTTGTCGTGGTAATCCGTATCGCGGTAAGATTTTATGGAGAAGCAAAGACACTACCTCCTTGGCAGTCTCAGTTCGTGTAGGTATGGCTTCGATCCATCCGGTATAAGTACAGACAGCTACCAGCATTGCTTGTATCCTTTTGAAGGAGTCATGTGGGTGAAGTCGACTTGGCAAACTTGGAACGGAGTAGTCCTCGTAGTATATGTCCAGGGGCTGGACCAGGTCCATTTCTTGGGTTGTTCTTGCACAGGTGACACATTGACAGCATATTTAGTTAGCTGTAGGAGTCTGTTAATGTAGTAAGTTTTTGCCAATAGAGTTGCTAATTGCATCGCGACCAAGATGAGTTTTATTATGGGCTTCTTTTACAATGGTCCAAGCCAGTGCGTCGGGTATCCACACCCGTCTCCTTGTACAATCCACCAACCATCCTGCTGGTGGGAATTGTTCAGTTTGCGCCCAGTCATTTCTTCTTGCCGAGTAGACAGGATTTCACAACCGGAAATTGCAGTAGTGGGCAGTTTTAGTTGAGGTGTGTATATTGACGTCACGTGCTACTTCTTTTGCTGTCTTGTCTGCCCATTGGTTTCCTTTGGCGATGGGATCATGATTTCCGGTGTGGGCTTTACAATGCATGACAGCTACTTTCTTTGGTGCCCCCACGGCATCTAGCAATTGATGTATTTCAGATGCATTAGCTAGTTGTTTCCCTTCAGCAGTTTAGGAATCCTCATTCCTTGTATAAGCTCCATGTACTTGGATAGTAAGGAAAAGCATACTTGGAGTCAGTATAGATGTTAACAGTTTGTCCTTCCGAAACTGTAGAGCCCTGGTGAGCGCAATTAGTTCTGCCTTTTGCACTGATGTCCCCTGGGGTAGGGGCTCGGCTTCGATAATGTCGTCCTCGGAGACCACAGCGAATCCAGCGACCCGGACACCATTAGAACCTGGCTGCTTCCATCGGTGAACAAAGTCCAGGCTCCCTGCCAGGTGTTGATCACGTAGAGCGGGTCGGCTGGAATGTACTGTAGCCATGATTTCCTCACACTTATGAGTGACTGAAGTGGGAGTTGGGAGTAAGGTTGCAGGGTTCAGATTTTTACTGTCCTGTATTTTGGATCTCTGGAGTTTCACATAACAGAGCTTGATACTTTATGAGTACGTGAATTAGTCATCCAATTTGGCCCATGAGTCTCTAGTAGTCCTTGAATAGTATGGGGAGTTGTTACGTTCAGAGTTTGACCAAAGGTTAATTTGACTGCTTCTGGAATGAGTAAGCATGCAGCTGCGATGCTTCGAAGACACCCAGGCCATCCTTTTGCTACATTGTCCATCCCTTTTGAGAGATATGCAACAGGTCGTTCCCACGAGCCTAGAGTTTGAGTCAATACCCCCAATGCCATTCCCTTTCTTCTCATCAACGTATAGATGAAATGGTTTCATTACATCTGGCAACCCTAGAGCAGGGGGTTCAATCAAGGCGTCTTTCAGTTGCCGTAAGCTTGCTAGCTCGTGCCCTTCCCATTGAAAAGTTTGAGACTCTGATTCTTTGCCCCGCAACTTGTCGTACAGAGGTTGGGCAATAACTGCATAGTTAGCAATCCACAGTCTACAAGTATCCTGCAGCTCCAAGGAATGCTCGAAGTTCCTTCTTACAAGTGGGGACAGGTTGACCTCTTATTGAACTGGTGCGAGAAATTCCCAGGCAACGGGTTCCTCCACGTATTTGGAAGCCTAAATATTCCAACTTCCAACTCACAGATTTGCGCTTTCTTTTTACTTGCACGATATCCCTTTGAGTACAACGTCTTTAGCAGCTGAAGAGTGGATACTTCACATTCGAGGTACGTCTCTCGAACAACAGAGATCATCCACGTATTGTATTACTGGCCCATACTTCACTTGATACATCTTCAAGTCCTTTGCCAGTTGCTCACCGAACAGCGTAGGTGAGTGCCTAAACCCTTGAGGCAACCTTGTCCATGTGTACTGCTGCTTTTATTCCAGTAGGTGCATTTTCCCATGTGAAAGCAAAAATCTTTTGACATTCCTCCGCCACCGGGACGGAGAAAAAGGCATCTTTGAGATCAATGACACTGTACCACTTTGAGGCAGGGGAGACTTGGGCTAGGATGGAATATGGATTGGCACGAGGGCTACTAGATCTTCTACTTGGCTATTCACTTTCCTTAGGTCCTGTACTGGTCGATAATCATCAGAATCCAGGTTTCTTTACGGGCAATAAAGGGGTGTTCCAAGCAGATCGGATTCGTCGGAGAATGCCCAAATCGTACAGTCTCTGCAGATGTATCTTGGATTCCTTGCCTGGCCCATATATGGAATGGGGTATTGAAGGTTGATTAATCACCTGTGCATTCTGTTTCATCTCAATCCAAATAGGGGTAGCATTGATGGCTATTCCTCCTGGGTTTGTGTTCGGCCCACACTTTAGGTACACTATCCATTAGCTGTCTGCGCTTTCGTTGAGGACGGGTGTTCTCCATCCATAGCGGTGCGTAATGTGCTCAACTACAGGAAGGTGTAATCTCCATTCTTCTTGGAGTGGGCAAATGAGAGAGACTGGGTTATCTGCGAAGGATGCTTTGATTTCTCCAGTGGATTCGAACTGTAAATTGGCTCTTAATTTGCAAAGAAGGTCTCTCCCTATGAGTGGGACTGGGCATCCGGGGAACATAGAGGAACTGATGGGATACTAATTGTCCCCCTACTCGAACCTGTCGTTTCTGGAGAAAAGGAGCGATAAGTGGCTTTCCGGAGGCTCCTACGATGGAAATAATTTTGGAAGTGGGCGTGGTGATAGCGGTAGTCATGACTGATCTTTGTGCCCCGGTGTCTAACAATCCTTTAAACGTCTCAGTCCCTACTTTGATTTCTACTAAGGGATCCAGGGGAAGATTTCCCTTGTCTAGTCATGTTTCATCACTGTCTTCGCCGGAAGTTTCTCCTACGGCCATCTGCACATTCAGCTCCTTTTGGTTTGGACGGAGTGTATCCTTCCTGCTTCATTTGCAGGGACTCAGGGCATTCAGACTTCCAGTGTCCTTCTTGTCTGCAGAATGCACATTGATTGGCTCCCAACGGCATCCTTCCACCTCTGAACGATCCTCCTCCTCTACTCGCTCGTCCTCTGGCCGGCCCCCTTATGAGCGACCTGCCCCTTCCTCTTAGTCCAGGATATCCTTGGTAGTGCCTGGACGAGTTTCCGAAATTAGTTTCTTCCAATGCTGCGGCTAACAGACTAACACTTTCTCTTAACTTTCTACTTTCTTTCTTTTCCTTCTTATCTCCGTCCGGCTCTCGGTTTACATAAACTTTGTCAGCCATGGCTTTTAATTGGCTAATAGTCATTCCCTCAAACCCTTCCGACTTTTGTAACTTCCGGCGGATATCGGGATAGGATTGTCCGACAAAACTCATCACTATAACGGACTGACTTTTGGGATCCTCTGGATCAAATGGACTGTATTGCCGATATGCGTCCATCAATCGCTCCAAAAAGATTCCGGGGGACTCATCTCTCTTTTGCACCACGTCTTGAATCTTTCCCATATTTACAACTCTCTTCTTCCCTTTCTTTAAAGCTTCAAGAAAGGCGATTTGGTATGCAGCAATGCGCTCGCGCCCTGCTGCGGTCTGGAAATCCCAGTTGGGATCGGCAACTGGGGCTTGTGCTCTCACTGCTTCATCCGGATTACCGTCTGCCCCAGCTCTTAATCGGGCTGCCTCTTCCAGATTTAATTGTATTTGTCGGCGCTCTTCAGTGGTAAAAAGGATGGAGGCTAGATGCCGAATGTCAGCCCAGTTGGGGTTATGGGCTGCAAAAATTCCCCTTAAAAAATCTATCATCTGATCTGGTTTATCAGCGTAAGAGGGACCAAGCTGTTTCCAGTTAAAAAGATCACTGGAAGTAAAAGGTATGTAGGTAAATAACTTTATTGTTTGCGTAGTATGATATTCGTTTTCTTCAGTCGGGACCACGGGAACTACAGTGGTCGTTCTCTAATTGGTAGCTGCAAACTTGCGGCTTGGGTTTTACTGCGAGTGCCGCTGCTACGGACGACTCGCCGCCGTCTTCAACTTTTGCGCTGCCGCTTCAAGCCGTGCTTCAGGAATCGGCACTAGTTCAGGATCAGCTTGGGCGGTGGCGGGGGCTGAGGGACTTGGTGGCGCATTATATGCTGGAGGGCAGCTAGGGACATACGGTGGCGGCAGAAGATGTTCTGCGTCAGTCGGTACTGCGGGCGGCAGGGGTTTAACTTTTTTTTCTTGAGTCCGTGCATTCCTTTGCACTACAAACATGGCCGCCGCAGATGACGCATGGTCTTGTATTCCCAAGATGGCTGCCCTTCCCTTTCTCTTCCGGTTTGGGGATTTCCGGTCTCCCATTTTGTTCACTTGCGCCACCATTACGAGGGCGGCTCCCTCCACTAACTTCTTTGCCCATGACGGAGGATTCTCAATGACTGCAAGCCAAGCAGTTATGTAGGGTAATCCTCAGGGCAACCCATTTCCCCCGGTTTCAGGGCTATATTCAGGACCCTTGTGGCCGTTTGGAAATTGAAAGTTCCTGCCGGAGGCCAATTTACACACAAACTGGGCCACCTATGGGTGCATCGCTGAATCATTCCGGGTTTCGTACATTTACGTTATCGAACACTTCACTATAGTGCTCCGTCATGGCTTTTAGCGGAGTTGAATAGCCCCTCCCATTAGGATAGAATTACAGACAGAGGAGGGAAGGGAAGACGGATAGGTAAGGGGTCCGTATCTGCCAGACACAAAAGGGTCACAATTGCCCCGACTAGAACGAGGTCGCCCGGTCTAGAACTGCGAGGCCATTCACTCTCTTTCACACAACAAGAAACCTATTCCCGCTACTTTATACTTTACTCGTTACTTATAATTCTCTTCTTTTGCGCGTGGCTTTCGGAATACAATTCCTACTAACCCACGGCGTGGGGTGTGATCAAAGCCCCCTCGGTCCGCTTGGGGATGGACCGGTTATTTGCTACTCTTTTAGCTATTCTTTACTTTTCCCACCATTCCCATAATACTCGCCTGCAGGGTTCTTCCGATCGTCAACGAAAGCCTTCTTCCCAGATCACCAGCCCAGAGGTCTCAGAAGACTGTCTGTGGAACGGTCCCCTCAGAAACCTGATCGCTGAACTCAGCGGTGGCCACTCACCAGGTGCGTCTGGGGGATCGCTCCGCCACCAACCCACCGGACTCACTGGGGGCTAAAATAGCGTCCCGGTACCCTCCTGCTGGCTCGCCAAATGTAACCGTCTCTTTTTAGTCAGTAAGGAGGCCCAGACAACTGATCCGTAAAGATAGACTTTTATTGCCAGCAAGATGCAGCTAAGACAAGGCTTAGTACAACTGCATGCCACGCCCCCTTAGGAGCAAACTTTTATGCACTTTACAACTCTTATCTTTCACACATGCGTTCTGAGTTTTGCTGAACAAACAATTCAACAAACTGCTGAATAAGCATTGCTAGCGTGGTCCTCTAGGAGGTGTAGCTTATGATCATATTATCGTTTCGTCATTTAATTGACGTGTTAGACATTTTACAGCGGCATTCGTATTAATACATACAAATTATTATTCCAAAATGGAGTTACGTTACGTTACGTGTTAGTGCGCAACTGCGTCACTACGCATTACGTGTCATTTGCGTTGCAAACATTAGTACATTCAAAAATGGTTGTGCGTTTCACTGCTGGCAATGATTAGTCGGAAGACTTTCAGTTGTTTCATTCTTCAGGGGTCAGAAATTGACCCCTTCAGTGAGGTCACATTTTAAGGCAATAGTGGATAGATCTGGGGAAGGAGAGGGACATTTTCCGTGTGGGTCTTGTGCTATGTGCCCATTAGCCCACTCTAACACTGATATACCATTGGAAAAATTGAGAAAATTTAAGTCAATAAGAAGAACATCATGTATTTCAAGGAATGTAGTTTACGCTATATGGTGCCCATGTGGGCTAATATACATAGGTAAAACAACTAGATCATTAAAAACTCGGTTAATAGAGCACAAGAGTGCATTGAAACGGGGTAAGCTGGAAGCCCCGTTGGTGCAGCACTGTGTGGATAAATCTCACAGTTTTGAAAACTTACAGAGCACAGTTTTGGATAGCGTTGAGAGAGATGAGCGAGGAGGGGATTTAAATCTTTGCCTGCTTCAGCGTGAACAGAGATGGATTTTTTAACTGAATACTGTTGCCCCTGCGGGACTTAACAAAGAAGTAGACTGGTCGGTATACTTGTAGCTGATAGGTTGGATTACTATTCATGTCACGGGCATAAAACAGCTGACATCCGGTAAAGTGAGAAAGACGGCGTTCGAGCGCCATATTTGAATGCAGGAAGATGTGAGGAGGAATTATGTTAAGCGAAATCATAAGTTCCATTGCGTTAGTCAAGAAAAACTAATTGAATTAAGAAAAGAATTATTAAAATTGTTTTTCTTTGTAGGAAATAGTTGAGAACAATTGAGAGCCCCTGAAGCAGGCGCAAGGAGTGCGCCGAAACATTGCCAATGTTGGGCGGGTGCATCAGATAATATCTATGTGAAAAATGATTGCGACTTAACATAAGAGAGAAGTTCAAATTAAGTAAAAATTGAGAGGTTTCACATCCTAAGAGATAATGACATGGTTTAAATGGGAAGTGTGAGGTGTGTGTTGTTTTAAAAAAAAAAAAAAAAAAACGGGAATTTTAAGGGAGGTTTTTGCACATAAAAATAGAAGATAAAAAACAATAGATTAAACACGCCTTATGAGAGTTGGTAGATGACGTGACCAAACAGTGTTTATACAAGAGAGGGGGCTGTAGCCCTGTAAGGGCAAGAGCCATGAGACTGGAAGCACTATTCTTTCTGATACCACTCTCTATTGGTGGTTGTTTTTTTGAATGGTCTTTTCTCAAGAGTTATTGTTAATATAAAATCTGCTTGTTTGCAGTTTTCCTCAAGTTTCTGAAATTTTGTATGGGTATATCTCTTACATCTTCCTCAGTGAATACCGAAGCAAAGAATTAATTTAGTCTCTCTGCTATGGCTTTGTCATCCCTAAGTGCTCCTTTTACCCTTTGATCATCTAATGGTCCAACTGACTCCCTCGCAGGCTTTTGAACTCGAATGTACCTGAGAAAGATTTTATGAGTTTTTTGCTTCCACGATAATCTTCTTTACAAATTCTCCTCTTTGCCTTCCTTATCAATGCTTTGCATCTGACTTGCCAATGCTTATGCTATTTCCTGTTTTCTTCATTCAAATCCCTTTTCCATTTCTTGAAATATGTTTTTAGATATTATAGCCTCTTTCACCTCACCTTTCAACCATGCTGGTAGTCGTTTAGAAAAGATGGAAAGAAGACTAATGTGTGGAATACGTCTGGTCTGGGCTTCCAAGATGATATTTTTAAACATCCATGCCTGAGCTAAACTCTTAACCTTTGCAGTTGCACCCTTCTCATAGTTTTCTGAGCTGGGTGGGTGGGGGAGGAAGAGAAACCCTTAGAGTTTTTTCTGAGAAGGGTTTGGAGAAGGGACCATGTCTGGCCCTTTCGGTGATTTGAAATGCTGGAGAAGAAGGGAGATGAGGGAAAATCCCCAGGGGTGTGGCAGGTGTGCGAATAATATTATTCCTAGATTTCTCCAAAGTTGGCAACCCTGCCATACCACCAGGAAACTTGCTCTCTGCCTTTCCCATTATCTGTCTTCCCAGAGACATAGAGGGTAGATGGATGGATTACGGAATGGGGTGTTTGTAGTGCATTCTCTCTCACTCACACTCCCATGTACTTTTGCTCCCGTGCTTCTTCCTTCCCACTTCTCCCTTTTCCTTTCCTCTCACCCCCTCTCTCTTTCAACATGCCAGATTCATGGTATGAGCAAAACAACCCCCTCTGGAGACTCTGATCCAGGGAGAGAGACTAAAATCTGGTATATGAGTAATAATAAGGATGTCTATGCCATAGGCAGTGGAAAAGGTGGCCAGAGGGGCCATGGTCCTCCCAAAATTTAAGCCGCTGCTGGTAATAACTGCTCCCCCTTGCCCTTATAAATTTCCATCGGGCTTCCTACTTACTGAGCATATCTAGAAGCTTGTATTGTTTGATGTTTTATGAGGAATGGTGATGTTTCTCTTTTTCCATTGCTGCACTGCAAATAGAGTCTGGCTTGTTGCGGTTTCTGATTTAGTGTTTGTCTGCATGTTTCTATTCATACTTTATGGTCTTTTTATTCTGTATTTGGTGAGGGTCTGTCTGTGCTCTGCATATGTGACCATGGTGAGGTATTCTGCTAATTTGTGGTTTCTGTGTAGCGATTTATAGCAGTCTGACGTGTTCTATTTTCCTAATAGGATGTGTACTGGTGTTTTAAGGCCTGGAATAATATTTGCAGTGTTGCATTTTCATGGGCATGGTTCTTGTTGTTTGAATGCTGGTAATTAGTGTTGTTTTTGGTGTGGGAGGTTTAGTATAGTGTAAATATAGTTCAGTTTACTTATGGCTTTCTGAGGACCAAACCCAACCCACTTTACAATAGGCCTGATACCATATGGGCTCCAAGTGTCTTTTGCAGGGTTTCCTCATTGGGACTACAGCAGTTTATGTAAATATAATATACATGTTTGTAAGTGATAATTTTACCTCAGAAGACTATACTTTGAATCTCCTTTTTCATATTGAATCTGTTATTATAAATGCATAATTATTGTGTGTGTTGGGTTGGGGGCACAAGGCTGTAAGATTCACCTAGGGCTCCTAATACACTTGCATCGACCCTGAGAGAGTTCAGCACACACAAGCTCTCATCATTCACCATCTCCCACTTCACCAGGGGGCAAAATCTGGGGAGATATAGGGTGAGCTTGGATGTTCTTGAGCAGGTGGGTGATGGCCAAACAAGTAGGACTGTTTCAATATTTGTAGGCCACATTTTCTTGGTCTCTGATTACATCTCTTAGTACTCAATGATCTTCTTTCTTTCCATACATAGTACAGAATAGTCATTTAATACTAACACTTCTATTAGTAATGCTGTTTTTCTGCGGGACAGGCCATTCCTGCTTGCAAGCAGAAAGAAGATCCTAGTGGTTTTGTAGCATCAAGTATTTTATTGGTAGGTCTGGGAATGAATAATTCGAATCTATGGTTTATGCAAAGAATGTATATAATAAAGAATGACTAACTGTAAACAAAGTAAGAAATAGGCAGTGAGGGCAGAGCTGGGTGCAGCTAGGAGTGGAGCTTGGTTGCCCCTTTCCAACCAAAAATGTATTCCGCTGCCCCTGGTCTATGCTCTGTGCATCCAACACCTACATCCTTAGGAGATGATGTCTTATGCCCCCTTCTCCACTGTTCCGAAACGATGGCAGCCTAGTTGGGAGTTCCTGGAACCACCATCCCTCCCTGGCTTTCCTTGGCAGCTCTGCAGAACTCACAGCTCACTACCACCAGTGCTTTCCGCCCCATAACCTAGAGAGGCCAAAAACTCCTTATAGCTCTCTCTTTATCTTTGGCCCAAGTGGCTCCATCTAGCAATGCATAATGCAGCTAATCCGTGGTAGCCTTGCACCAGCATGCACCACTCACACTGCTCTGATGTGCTGCCACTTGCATTTCAGACTTCAAGTATCTGAGCTAGTGGTAGTGGCAGAATGCACTCCCACATTCGCCACTTCAGGCCAGATAAAACTCCTATCATCACAGATGCAGGCCAGATCAAGCTCCTTTTGCCTTTGTTACTGAGGGACTAGATGTAATTCAACCAAGGGCTGCATTCAGCCCTTAGGTCATAGTTTGGGATCCCTGTTTCAGAAACTGCAGTACTAAAAGAGTGTATGTTGTCACCTGTCCCTGAGAGACTGGTCCAGGATTTTTTTTTTGCCCTCATTACACCTTTGGACTTGTAGGTTCCTGCCTTTCCTAGAGAAATCGGGACTACAAGATGCAGTGGATCAAAACCAGAATTGGATCAGTCTGTCAAGGTTGACCTGGTAACAGGCGATCCTAAGGTATTTAGGGCACTGTTAGTGTTCATACTAGAAAACCTTATTTTCCCTATTCTATTTTTTCAGTTAATCCAAGGAATCATCCAGAGAATGTCCTTTTAGTGATTCATTCAAAATCTTACCTAATTCTGGGCCCAATGTAAAATAGTGCACTGGGCTGTATACACAGTTTTACCTGACAATATGAACATAATTATTGTGCACAGACTTTACTTCTGATGCAGCAAGGAGTTTTGTATGCAGAAAATGTGCCCACAAACCTACATTAAATTGTGTGTACATGTTAGTGCGCCTTCATTTAAATTTCATATTAATTAAGGCAATAGCTATTACTCCATAATGCAGAGAAATGCATAAGCTTAACTCATGTTTTTAACACTCGAAATTTTGCTCTTGGTGAGAGCTGGAGTAAAGTTACTACAGCTAATGTTAGTCTGTACTCAGAATAGATCACAATTTGTGAACAAATTACATTTTCTGTGTATAAAACATGTTTTATGGATAGAGAAAATGCTTTATGCACAAATTGTGTTTTGTGCACAAAAATCATGCTTTATGCACAGAAGACTGTGCACAGGGAGGATAACTTTCAAAACTGCTCGCATGCATCCATTTATGAGTACATATATGAGCACATATGCTCACACAGATAAAAACTACGAGCTGTGCAATATCTGACTTATCTGGAAAAGTAGCGGCATTTATCTGAATAAGTTCTAATTTATGCAGCTAAGTAGCAGAACTTAGCTGGATATGTCTGAAAAGTGCTACTTGTTCACCTAAGTAGAGTTTTTGGACTTATCCGGCTATCTTATATACCCGGATAAGTCTAAAAAAAAGTGATACTTATTCAGATAACTTCAAATTTGCCTGTTTAAGTAGCAGCAAAGTGCTATATAGCTGGATAAGTCAATTTAACTGGATAAGTGTGCTCTTCTGATATACCTGCGTATTTATACTTTGAATTTTAAAGGGATAGGCGCATAGATTTGACTTGTGTTATTTAGACACATTTACCTCCCGAAGTCGGATTTTTCCCGTCGATAGCAGGGCTGAATTAGCCATGCTGTATGGGAACTGTCCATCAGGGCCCAGGAAGGCGGAGCTTTGTAGCAGAGTGTAGATCTTTGATCCTCTGCGGCTGCGCGTGGGTTCCCGCGCAGTATCAACGGTTCTCCTCAGTCTGTTTTTTTCCGCGCGCGGGAGCGCACGCGGAGCCTTTTTCTCCTCAGAAAAAAAAAAAAAAAAAAGAGAATGTCAACGCAGAAGTCGGGGTTCAAGCCGTGTCCGTGCGGTAAGATCATGTCCGTCACTGACGGACATGATCGCTGCTACCGCTGCCTGGGACGCGATCATGACCAGTCCGACTGCGAACATTGTGCGAAAATGTCCCCGAGGGCCCGTCGACACAGGAGCTACCGTTGGCTGGCGCTCTCTGCGGAGGACAAGGCGTCCACAACTCACTCCTCTCCGGGCCCAAAATCCAAAACGTCAAAAGCGGGTAAGAGAGCAACTTCGTGGGACCCACAGTCGCCAAAAATCCGAGACGCAAAGCGGAAGCCCAAGGAGAAAGGAGACCAGGGACCTGGCCTTAATTCCGAGCCGCTGCACGTGGGGAAACAGAGGCCTTTCAGGTTGACTGAGCCTAGTACCCTAGCACCTAGCAAAGACAACCCGGTCTGATCCTTATTGTTATCGCAACGGGAGGACCCACATAGAGGCACAGAACCTCCGAAAAAGGTTCAAAAGAGGGCCGAAAGGGCGCCGGAGAAGTCACAGGCGGCGCCGAAGCGTTCAATGCAGCTCCAGTCGGAGCCCAAATCTTACTCTGCGCCGAAACCTCTCTTGGCTCCGAAGACTCTATCGGCTCCGAAGACTCTATCGGCTCCGAAGATCCACTCGGCGCCGAAACAACAATCGGCGCCGAAACCGCACCCGGCTCCGAAATCTCAGTCGGCGCCGAAATCTCGATCGGCGCTGGAGTCTCAGTCGGCGCGGGAACCTCAATCGGCGTCGAAAATTCAATCGGGGCCGCAGCCTCAACCACAAGGGGAGCCGAAACCATCGCACTCCAGATCAACAGCAGCACCAAGGCCTACATCTCGCCAAACCCCTGCAGCAGACACCGGGTCATCACTTGCACCCAAACAACGGGAGCCCTGGTCAGAATCCCTGACAGAGGACAATAATTCCCAGGTGGATCGACTTGTTAAAGATCCAGGGCGGAACTCACGGAGTACCACGGGCCCTCACCATGAGCACTCGGGTCACACTTCAAAGCAGTTAATAGGACGGGCGGTATCCCCTCCTCAACGGAGTGCTGACTCGCATAGGGACAAAAGACAAGGTTGTCACCAGCGTATAGAAACGCATGCAGACAGGAAATCCCGAGACAGTACACGGTCTTCAACTCAAAAAAGGCATCGGCATCATTCGGGCTCTTCCAGATCCACCACTAGGGAGCCTGGTCATGCAAAACGACATCATGCCTCTCATCATAAAGAAGGGAGATCCTCTTCTTCCTCGTCCTCACGCCATAAGAGTAAATCTGAGAGATCGGGCTCGGTTTCTCAGGGAATTATTCCAATTTCTTCATCATCATCAAGCAAATCGAGGAGTATACAATCCACTCGTCAAAGAGGAATGGAGTGGAGTGAAGATTCGGACGGGGAAGGTACTTATGGTCCTCCACCAGGAGACGTACCATATCAATCCACGCAGATGGAAAAACCCCCATCGATGCCGCCCCATACATCGAAAGCTTTTTGGGACTTGACACACTCCCTAGCCGGGTTTTTTGAAACATTACAGTCGACATACACTCTACCACCAGAGTCTACCAGCCCGGCAGGCAACACTAGCCCGGCTCCACAGTATGCGCAAGGGGATCTACCATCTTCCCGATCCCCATCTCCACAGGGATCGGTCGTCCACTCACCGTCTCCGATAAGGGCTTCAGAATCCATGCATTCCTCGCCTCTCTCTTCAACAGGATACCCGTCTGATCCTCCAGAGCAACCAGCGGAACCTTATTCCCCTCCGGAGGATCTCACCTACCCCAAGTTCATTGCAAAGATGGGAAATATCCTAAAGTTAGAGGTTCAAAAGCTACCGGAACCAAGGGCAGAAACCTTGGGATTGCTAAAGATTTTTGATGCGCCTGGAGAGCCGGCTGCTCTCCCACCTCATGCGATACTCCATGGTGTCCTGCAAAAATCATGGGAGACACCCTTTAATCTACAATCTGTATCCAGAAAGACTGATTTAAAATTTAAGCTCCAAAAGCCTTCAATGTATGCGACTCCACAACTACCACATGACTCCATAGTGGTGGAATCCACCTTACAAAAATCCAAGAAAGCGAAGACGCATGCATCCGCCCCACCGGGGAAGGACAATAAGTCCTTGGACGACTTTGCCAAGCGCGTCTACCAAAACGCTATGCTGACAGCGAGAATTCAACACCATAATTTTTATATGGTACAATATATGTATGAGTGCCTGCAAGCCACTAAGGGTCTGTTCACGTCCTTAGGGGAGTCAACACCGGCAGTGATTTCGGATATGGAGGAGTGCACTCGACATATGCTGAGGGCAGTATACGAGGGATTCGAAAACTCATCCAGGGCTTCAGCCATGGCGATAGCAGCTAGACGTCTGGCCTGGCTCAAAGCTAGTGCTATTAGAGAGGACCTGCATGAGAAGCTCGCAAATTTGCCATGCACGGGGGAGAACCTTTTTGGAGACCACCTCCAGGATACTGTGAGTAAGCTAAAAGATCAAGCGCTAGCGGTCCAGTCACTCGCTGCCCCAGCGCCAGCGAAACGATTTTTCTCCTCAACACGCCGACAACAGTTTCCCAGGAAACAGTACAGGAGCTATCAAAATTTTAGACAGCAAAACTATCTACCGTACAACCGGCAGCCAAACAGCAACCCTCCACAGCAACAACAGCAGAGGAGGGGACGGCCTCGCGCTCAACGCCAACAACAGCCGCAACAGTCAGCAGTTCCGGCAAAGACCACACAGTCTTTTTGAACTCCCGGCCACCACCAACACCCAGTTTACCGGAAAATCCCCCGGGCCGGTTAACGGCTTGCCTGACCGAATGGCAGGCCATCACGAAGGATCAATGGGTACTCGACATCGTAAAGGAGGGATATCGGTTACATTTCCTATCCCAACCCGTCACACCTCATTGCCCCCTAAATCAGAGACACCTAACACATCCACAACTGGCCCAGGAGTTAACCAATCTTCTCCATCAGAACGCCATCCGCATAATCCCGCGGACGCTGAAGGGCCAGGGTTTCTATTCTCCATACTTCCTCATTCCAAAGAAAACGGGGGGCGATCGACCCATCCTCGATCTCAGAGAGCTCAACAAGTGCTTGGTACGCGAGAAGTTCAAGATGGTATCTCTGAAATCCATCCTACCTTTAATTCAACCCAAGGATTGGATGTGCTCTATAGACCTCAAGGATGCGTACACGCACATTCCTATCCACAAATCCTGTTGGCAGTACCTATGTTTCCAGTATCGCAACAAACATTACCAATACAAGGTCCTGCCGTTTGGACTCTCAGCAGCCCCCAGGGTATTTACCAAGTGTATGGTGGTGGTGGTGGCCCACCTTCGTCTACAGGGTCTGACCATATTTCCTTACCTCGACGACTGGTTAATAATAGCATCGGACCCGAACGTCCTGAAGTCGCATCTCAGCATAACGATAACATGCTTACAACGCCTAGGATTAATGATCAATTATCCAAAATCCCACTTACAACCCTCGCAGATCCTTCAATTCATAGGGGCTCGACTGGACACAATTCGAGTCAGGGCTTTTCTGCCAGAGGACAGGAGATTCCAGATGTGCTCATTACTCAGGGCTCTACAACACATAAGATGTACCACAGCCCGGTCCATCATGAAAATTCTGGGGCATATGGCAGCAGCAATATTTACGATCCCGAATACCAGACTCCACATGCGACTCCTGCAGTGGGGTCTCAAGAGACAATGGGCACAACACTCTCAACCATTACACAAACGGGTTCAAGTAACCAACCCGATGCGACAAGATATCGACTGGTGGCTCAGGAAACCCACTCTCGAAAAAGGGGCACCGCTAAACCCCCCACCTCACAATGCAGTCCTCACGACGGATGCTTCGCGGAAGGGATGGGGGGCGCATTTAGACCACCTGGAGACGCAAGGCCTCTGGTCCCCTTCAGAACAGGAGCTGCAGATAAACCTCCTAGAACTCCGGGCAATCCGGAATGCCCTACTCACGTTTCAGGACTATCTGCGGGGGCGAAGAGTGATGGTTTACACAGACAACCAGGTGGCAATGTTCTACATAAACAAACAAGGAGGGTCGGGATCATGGCCCCTTTGCAGGGAGACTCTTCATATCTTTTCTCATGCTCACAGACATTCCATTCATCTTCAGGCGACCTATCTTCCGGGTATAGCAAACACCAGAGCGGACAGATTGAGCCGCGTCTTCTACCCACACGAATGGCAATTGAATCCCGAGGTACTACAAGGGATCTTCAACAGTTGGGGAACACCAACCATAGACCTCTTTGCCACGGAAGAAAATGCCCAACTACCACAATTCTGCTCAGTCCGACCCAGCCCGTCCCGCTTAACGCAGGACGCCTTCCTAATTCCTTGGTCGTCAAGTCTCCTATACGCCTTTCCGCCAATCCCATTAATAACGAGAACCATACAAAAATGTATAGCGGATCACAGTCAGCTCATACTCATCGCGCCAGCGTGGCCTCGACAACCGTGGTACAGCTATCTGTTACGGCTCTCAGTGACGACCCCAATCCGCTTTCCGGACAGGCCAGACCTTCTCCTACAAGAAAACGGAGTGCTCATTCACCCACTTCTATCCTCCCTCCATCTAACTGCATGGAGATTGAGCGGGCATCTTTAACGGAGCAGGGGGTATCTCAGACGGTACAAACCATTCTTCTCGAATCTCGGAAACCGTCCACAAGGAGGTGTTACTCGTTCAAATGGAAGCGCTACTACAACTGGTGCAGCGAAAGGAGTATCTCACCTACGGACTGTTCCCCAGCATCGCTACTGGATTACCTGCAGTCTCTCTATGACTCGGGGTTGGCAACCTCGTCGATCAGAGTGCATCTCAGTGCAATAGCGGCATATCATAAACCAATGAATAGCCACTCGGTGGCGGAACACCCGTTACTATCTAGATTCTTTAAAGGTCTTCTACGTTTACGCCCACCGGTCGTAAAACCACTGATACCGTGGAATCTTAATGTAGTCCTAGAACAACTAACCCTGCCGCCATTCGAACCCTTGGAATCGGCGCACCTGAAGTTTCTCACCTGGAAGGTAGTGTTTTTGGTAGCCATAATGTCAGCATGACGGGTCAGTGAGCTACAAGCACTGGTACACTATGAACCGTATTTACAATTTCATCATGACAAAGTTGTCCTGAGAACTCACCCTTCGTTCCTACCAAAAGTTATTTCCACATTCCATCTCAATCAAACTATAGATTTGCCGATATTTTTTCCCAAACCACACGCTAACGACAGGGAACGCTTGTTACACACCTTAGATTGTAAAAGAGCATTGGCATACTATAAAAGGAGAACACACTCCCCAACCAGGACATCACAACTGTTTGTGTCATTTAATCCAAATGCTCCAGGCTTAGCAGTAGCTAAACGTACTATAGCCAGCTGGATAGTACAATGCATCAAGTTTTGCTATTCCAAAAAAGGAGCTCCGCTACTTGCACAACCCAAGGCTCACCAATTGAGAGCCGTGGCGACATCGGTAGCACACCTCCGCAACGTTCAGCCAGTAGATATATGTAAAGCAGCCACTTGGTCTTCACTGCACACCTTCACATCTCACTACTGCATAGATAAACAATCGGCGGGAGATGCAATTCTGGGACACACAATTTTACACACAGTCGCGAAGTGATCTACGACTGCCACAACAAACTCACGCTACCGGAAGATAACAGCGTGTAAGGAGGCTTGGGACTCCCATACAGCATGGCTAATTCAGCCCTGCTATCGACGGGAAAAAGCAAGTTTGCTTACTGTAAACGGTGTTTCCGTAGATAGCAGGATGAATTAGCCATGCTGACCCACCCGCCTCCCTGGCAGTCGACAGGTCCGCGATACGCTCTAGCTTAAATACAGACTGAGGAGAACCGTTGATACTGCGCGGGAACCCACGCGCAGCCGCAGAGGATCAAAGATCTACACTCTGCTACAAAGCTCCGCCTTCCTGGGCCCTGATGGACAGTTCCCATACAGCATGGCTAATTCATCCTGCTATCTACGGAAACACCGTTTACAGTAAGCAAACTTGCCTTTACATGTGTAAGTCACGGGATTTTATAATATGCGAGCGGCAATAAAATAAGCACTTTTACCAATTAGTCTACCAGTTTACCCAGTCCATCAGTAGCTCGTGAAGGCCCTGTGGCTCACCAGCCTGAAGTCCCCCATTTTATTTTTTTTTATCATTTAAAGCTTTATTATTATGAATGTCAATAATACATGTCAGTAACAGATGAACCTGAAAAGAAACATAATCATGAACATAAGCATAAGGCATCCGCAATATAGAATACACAACATTGCAAACCAGTAGTATAGCCTGCCCTTAGGAGTCGACATGTCATGACAAGATATACACCCCCCCCCCCCCCCAACCCCTCTGAGTGTACTATTCAACTATCATCAATATAGAGGCAAAGGATAGATGATATTATGTTTCACAATCCCACTAGTTGATGTGCATTGTAATATCTATGGTTCCCCAATCAGGGAATGGAGTTGCTGGCCACCCATTGTTCATAGGACGCCCACAGTTTCAGAAAGTGTTCCAGGCGGTCCTGACAAGGAGCTGTTAACTTGCACAGATAATAAACACTCGACATTCTTTCCCAGACAGCTGAACTCTGCGGACTACTCACTTGCTTCCAAGAGGCTGCTATTGTCATCCGCATGGCCAAAACCACCTGCCCTTCCAGTATCCGGGTAGGGAAAGGTAAATAAACAACATTTTACGTCTTTTAACACTGTCTTGCCTATTTCAGATAATGTATGAAATACAGAGGTCCACAATTCGCTCATTCCTGGGCATTCCCACCACATATGTAAAAATGTTTCAACTTGTTTGCAGTTTCGCCAATATTGATTAGAAAAATTAGGGTACATCATGTGCTATTTATAGGGAGTCAGATACCAGCGATACAATAATTTGTATCCATTTTCCACCAACATAGCAGATATAGAACTTTTACCGACGCTTTGGTGGCAGTTATCCCAGTCCTTATTATCTATGTCCACCCCTAAGTCGTTGGCCCATGCCTGGGCATGTTTAGGAATGTCCCGCATATCTCCCAAAAGAAGCAAATAGATCTTAGAAATCACTTTTTTGACTTTCCCCTCTGCACCACATATACCTTCAAAGAGTAATTTATTTGGAGGGAATGGTTGCTTAGACTTAGCTTGAATTAAGTAGTGTTTCAGTTGTGAATACATAAAGATATCAGTTGAGGGTAAGCTGTATTTCACTTGCAAAGTAGCAAAGTCCATAAGTTCTTTGTTATTAGTATTGATAAGCTGTCCCACCACCCTGTGACGCAAAGTATGCCAGCATGAAAAATATCCACGTTGTAGTCTCGGAGGGAATTTCTTGTTATCACATATGGGACTGTTTCTATGCAATGGGTGGGGGCCTATTAATGCTCATTTATGTTTAAGAACATAAGAAATTGCCATGCTGGGTCAGACCAAGGGTTCATCAAGCCCAGCATCCTGTTTCCAACAGAGGCCAAACCAGGTCACAAGAACCTGGCAATTACCCAAACACTAAGAAGATTCCAAGCTACTGATGCAATTAATAGCAGTGGCTATTCCCTAAGTGAACTTGATTAATAGCCATTAATGGACTTCTCCTCCAAGAACTTATCCAAACCTTTTTTGAACCCAGCTACACTAACTGCGCTAACCACATAAGAACATAAGAAAATGCCATACTGGGTCAGACCAAGGGTCCATCAAGCCCAGCATCCTGTTTCCAACAGTGGCCAATCCAGGCC
Source organism: Rhinatrema bivittatum (assembly GCF_901001135.1). Lineage (NCBI taxonomy): Eukaryota > Metazoa > Chordata > Amphibia > Gymnophiona > Rhinatrematidae > Rhinatrema > Rhinatrema bivittatum. The sequence goes on from NC_042622.1 coordinate 273,476,469, forward strand.
ATAAGAACCTGACAAGTACCCAAAAACTAAGTCTATTCCATGTAACCATTGCTAATGGCAGTGGCTATTCTCTAAGTGAACTTAATAGCAGGTAATGGACTTCTCCTCCAAGAACTTATCCAATCCTTTTTTAAACACAGCTATACTAACTGCACGAACCACATTCTCTGGCAACAAATTCCAGAGTTTAATTGTGCGTTGAGTAAAAAAGAACTTTCTCCGATTAGTTTTAAATGTGCCCCATGCTAACTTCATGGAGTGCCCCCTAGTCTTTCTACTATCCGAAAGAGTAAATAACCGATTCACATCTACCTGTTCTAGACCTCTCATGATTTTAAACACCTCTATCATATCCCCCCTCAGTCGTCTCTTCTCCAAGCTGAAAAGTCCTAACCTCTTTAGTCTTTCCTCATAGGGGAGTTGTTCCATTCCCCTTATCATTTTGGTAGCCCTTCTCTGTACCTTCTCCATCGCAATTATATCTTTTTTGAGATGCGGCGACCAGAATTGTACACAGTATTCAAGGTGCGGTCTCACCATGGAGCAATATAGAGGCATTATGACATTTTCCGTTTTATTAACCATTCCCTTCCTAATAATTCCTAACATTCTGTTTGCTTTTTTGACTGCTGCAGCACACTGACCCGACGATTTTAAAGTATTATCCACTATGATGCCTAGATCTTTTTCATGGGTGGTAGTTCCTAATATGGAACCTAACATCGTGTAACTACAGCAAGGGTTATTTTTCCCTATATGCATCACCTTGCACTTGTCCACATTAAATTTCATCTTCCATTTGAATGCCCAATCTTCCAGTCTTGCAAGGACCTCCTGTAATGTATCACAATCCGCTTGTGATTTAACTATTTTATTTATTTATTTATAGGTTTTTATATACCGACAACCGTTTGCACATCGTGTCTGTTTACAGATAACTTAAAACTTTTTGGCAGTGCCATTACATAGAACAGTAAACTATGCATACAAGAGAAAAACATGAACATATGGAAACTGGGAAACTATTTACAGGGAACGACGGTTCTTCAACCGGGGACGGATGAGGGAAAAGTCGACAGGAGCACATTGTAAAGATAATACATGGAGAACACTGTAGATAGCTCAGGTGGTCATCGGGGAGAAGGTTATTGGGAGAAAAAGTCAACAGGAGCACATTGTAAAGGGTAATACAGGGAATGCATTATACACATTATACACTACTCTGAATAATTTTGTATCATCTGCAGATTTGATTACCTCACGCGTCCTATTTCTTTCCAGATCATTTATAAATATATTGAAAAGTAAGGGTCCCAATACAGATCCCTGAGGCACTCCACTGCCCACTCCCTTCCACTGAGAAAATTGACCATTTAATCCTACTCTGTTTCCTGTCTTTTAACCAGTTTGTAATCCATGAAAGGACATCGCCTCCTATCACATGACTTTTTAGTTTTCTTAGAAGCCTCTCATGAGGGACTTTGTCAAATGCCTTCTGAAAATCCAAATACACTACATCTACCGGTTCACCTTTATTCACATGTTTATTAACCCCTTCACATAGACATAAAGTATGGTTCGCATAGGGAGATAATTCTCGGCCCACCGTCCTATGTGAGCATGCTAGCCAGCTCTGCCCTGCCAGGCGTAGACAGTTAGCAGAGGCTTCCTCAATGGCCACCCATTGTTTTTTCAGGTGCTCTAAATGCCAGTCCACTACTGCCTTCAACTGAGCAGCTAGATAATATTTTTTAAGATTTGGCATACCCACCCCTCCATTTAGTTTTGGGCGGAACAATATCTGTCTGGCAATCCGTGGTGGTCCCCTGCGCCAGATATAGTCAAAGATCCGTTTCCGCAGTAACCTAAAGTAGCTATCGGGAACTTCAATGGGCAAGGTTTGAAATAGGTATAGGAGACGAAGAAGGATGTTTATTTTAACTGTTGCAATTTTACCCAGCCAGGATAAATTTAACGAATTCCAGGCCACAAGATCCAGATAAATCTTCTTGCTAATGGGTCATAATTTAGCTTAAATAAATCCGTACCCGTCCCTGTCAGATTTTTGCCTAGATATCGGATGCTGTGCTTCGCCCATTTAAAAGGATATTGTGATTGTATTTGGTTACATACAGAGTCATCCAGGTGGATCGGCAGCAGCTCAGTCTTATCATAATTCATTTTGAAGCCCGATACTTTACTATAGTTTCCTAATTCCGTCACTAAAGCTGGAAATGTGGATGTGGGTTGGCTTAAGGTGAATAATATATCGTCTGCGAACATTGCAATTTTATACGAGGTAACCCCCACCTCTATACCCCGAATCGTTTCAGTATGGCGAATTTTAGTGGCAAATGGTTCCAGCACCAAAGCAAATAATAACGATGATAGGGGGCACCCCTGCCTGGTACCCTGCCCCACCACGAAACTGTCTGAGTATCCCCCATTAACTTTGTTAAACGCTTCTGATGATGTATATAATTGTTGAATCCACTGAATAAAGTGGTTCCCCAATTGAAACTTTTCTAAAACTTGAAATAAAAAAGTCCAATATCGAAAGCCTTTTCGGCGTCAACAGATATTAATATAGATGTTGACTGTCGACTTTTTGCCAAATTAACCAAATTCAATACCCGATGAACATTGTCCGACGCCATTCTCCCAGGGACAAAGTCAGATTGGTTTGCATGTACCAAATCCGGCAAAAGGACATCCAATCTGGTAGCTAAAATGTTTGCCAGTATTTTCAAATCAATATTCAGTAAGGAGATTGGGCGATAAGAACCACATTGTGTAACATCCTTGCCTGGTTTAGGCAAAATCGTTATCCCTGCTATGTTAGTGTGGGGACCCAATTGAGACCCCTCTATTAACGAATTGAAAGCCTTCATGAGGAGGGGTGCTACTTGCTCCGTATATGATTTATAAAATTTCCCCATGAAGCAGTCTAGACCGGGAGCCTTGCCAGATTTCAAGTCGCCAATTGCCATAGTAATTTCCATTAAAATTACTTCCTTATTCAATTGGTCCCTTTTGTTGATCAGTTAATGTTGGGAGAGTTACTGATGACAGTCCAAAATGTCACCGTGCTGTATCGTGTTATCAAGTGTATACAAAATTTTATAGAATTGTACAAAGCGTTCCCTGATTTGAGTAGATTGATAAAGGAACAGACCCCAAGCATCCCTGATTTTCAAGATCTGGGCCTGTAACTGCCGTTTCTTTAGGGCATGCGCTAACAACCTACCAGCTTTATTACCACCTTCAAAATATTGTTTGAGGAGATTCAAATGGCGAGCTGTTTCAGATATATTTAGTTGCTGTAACTGCTGCTGAGCTTGATAAAGCTGATGAAGGTCATCTATTCTGCCATATTTTTTATGTGCTTCCTCTAAGGATCTGATTTGGCATTCCAAGGATTGTCTATGTTGATTGTTGGATTTTTTCTTATAGGAAGCCTATGCTATCAAGTGTCCACGAGTCACTGCCTTGAGACCCTCCCACACCGTCATCGGGGACACCTCACCTGTATCATTTAGTTTTCCGTATTCATTTATTACTTCATGTATTTTTTTGTAAAATTGCTTTGTCCTCAAAGAATCATTACATCTCCAGAAGCACTTTCCTGTGTTTCCCTGTAAAGCATTTAAATCACAGGTGATGGGTGCATGGTCCGACCATGTAATAATATCTATAGAAGTATGCATGGTGCACGAAATGAGTGATTTATCTATAAGGAACATATCAATTCTAGAATATGAGCAATGGGCCGCTGAATAAAAAGTGAAGTCTTTAATGTTGGTGTGCATAAAGCGCCAGATGTCAATAAGCTCAAAGTGTGACATCATTTGTTTCAGTTCCTTGCACTGTGTGGACGGCACAGAGCTCTTTCCCTTTGAAGTATCCAGTACTGGGTGTAATGTGATATTGAAATCGCCTGCCACTATAAGATGATCCCCTGGAAACTGACTTAGCTGATGATATAGGTTCCGAAGAAAGGAATCCTGATCATGTGTAGGGCCATATATATTTGCCAGAATATAGGTCCCCTGTGGAATGGTCATTTGTAAAATCAACATCCTCCCTTCTGGATCTAGGTGCAGTATCTTAAAGTCCGCACAGACATGACTGGCAATCAAAATACTCACTCCGCTATATTTATTATTAGCCCAACTAGGAGTCAAGAAGACCTGGGGATAGTGCCTATTGCCCCGTAAAAGCCTTCTGTCCCTGCTTCTTAAATGCGTTTCCTGCACAAAAAGGATGTCTGCCTGTAGATGTCGGGCCTCCTTGAACAGCATATTCCTTTTAAATGGGGAATTTAATCCCTTCGTGTTCAAGGAGGCTAATCTGAATGTACCAATCAGAATTCCTTATCCGTATGCAACACTTAATGCAGACCTTGAACCCCAGGATACAAATTAAGCCCAATGGTAAGGTAGGAAATGAACCATGGAAGCATGCTATTCCCCTGTGGAAAACTAACAGGCAATTTAGTGTGAGAGTGGTGTTCTAGTTCCCAGTAAGCAAGAATGTGATACATCATATCCAATTTTAGAACAACCCAGAACCCCTGAATCATCCCCCCCTATCATAGTAGGCTGATACATGAACAGCCTGTAGTGGGAGGAAGAAAGTGAGCCCCTGCACAACCTGCATCATTAAGCAAACAAGCAAACCCAACATAACTCTGTAACATGGCAACATGTGAGAGCATTGAACCCCACAACACTCAAACCCAGGTCGGCCCATCAACATGAAATCTCTACACTGATGTGAACCCACCAAGAAGGTGCAGTTTTTGATGAGGTTGAGCTCCCTGAGTGTCTCCGCAGCCTTCGTCTACCCGATGAAGCCCTCTGCCATCTAGGTGTATCTTTTGTAGGGTCTGATGCCCATTTATGGTGTTCTGGCGACGTATTTACTTGCATGCCGGCTTCAGTAAGGATATGTGTAGCTTCCTGTACCGTCTTCACCCGAGAAGTAGTACCTCCCAGTGTATATGCGAGCCCAAAAGGGCACAGCCATTTATATCTTATACCTTCATGTCGCAATGCTTCAGTAATACCATGAAAGCTCTTTCTTTTCTGCAGAGTCAACAGGGACAAGTCCGTAAACACAGAGATATTATGGCCTTCCCATTGCAATTGGTTGTCTCTCCAAGCCGCTTGGAATAGCTCTTCCTTCTGGCGAAATTTCCAGTAGCAAACAATTATGTCCTGGGGAGAGTTGTTCCTCCTGGCCCCTAGAGCCCTATGCACCCTGTCCAGATATATAGAGTCCAGGTCACAACTCTCCCTATGTTTAAGTAGGAGGTAGCTGCTGATTTTTTTTTACCACTATCGCAGCATCTTTATATTCCTCCAATTCTGGGATCCCCTTGAAACGTAGGTTGCATCGGCATGACCTGTTCTCCAGATCCTCAAGTTTTTCTTGCGTCAGGTCATGCATGGACTCCAGCTGTGTGATTATTTTTGTAAGCTTGTCCACAGATACAATTGCTCCTCCATCTGTGCCTCCACATCATCCACTCTTTGCCCGATAGCCCCCATATCCTGACGAAGCTCTGCAACTATCTGAGACAGTTCTGTTTTTATGCCACCAATGTTTTTATTCAATTCTTCAAACGAATGTATAAAGTCTGCTTTAGAAATATGCTCATAAGTAGCTGAAGTTGGCAGCGGGGCCTGAGACTCTCACCAGCCTGATCGGATTTTTCCAGCGCTGCTCCGGACGCCATTTTGTCCCGAGAGCTGGTGAGTTTTTGTGTATCTGCTGCCTCGTAGGAAAACTGCCGGAGATCCACTGAGCGGCTCTGTTTAGACATCAGATGAAGGGGAGTTATATCTGCTCCTATGCCCATCCCCAAATTGCCACGGTGACCGTCCATTTTAGGGCTGCTTTTCGGATCCTTGCTGGTCTTTGTATGCCCTAGTTGGGAGCCAGGAGCCATGTGTCCTGTGGCCTACAGTGCTAATGGCTGTATTAGGCGGAGTCCCAACCTCACGCCTAGTTTGCTATCGGGAAGTTAGCTCTGCTTCTGCCCCCGAAGCCTGATCTATTTCGCTGCAGGAATCGCCGGTATGATTAATTTGATTAATTTTTCTTAGTGAGAGGGGCAAGTTTCTCAGAGTAGGCTGCCATCAGATTAGAGAGCTGCTGTGCCCGAATAGACACTACTGTGCAGAAAAATATCAGGGTGCCCCGCAAATACAATGTCTGGTCAACGGGAGATGTGCTCTGTTTCAGCCACCAGATCAGGCTCTATTTTGCCGCGTTTTTCTCCCGTTGAATGTAGCTTTTCTTGCCGGGGGACTGGGAGCTCTCCGATCATGCGGCCATTGTGCAGGTGACTTCACTTCCTCTGAAGTCCCCCATTTTACCCAGATGCCCCCACCTAGCAGTCATCATTTGACTTTTGAAATGTTTATGATCACTTACACCAGGTATTAAGCAGGAGAAACTATACTCAAGTAAAAGATTTACACACATCACTTTGATAGGTTGTAAAATAGCAACTTACGTGTGTAAATGGCCCCTCCCCAAAACGCCCTGAACCTGCCCTTGTTTTACATGTGCAAATTTACTCATGGACCTGATTTATGTGCATATGTCATGCTCGTGTATATGCTATTTTATGCGTGCACATGCTATTTTTTTATGCACACATCTTTTGAAAATTCACCTTAAAATGTATCTTCTGTGCACACTTTCAGCATAGCATATTTTTTAAAACTCTTAGGGGTAGATTTTCAAAGGGGTACGCCCATAGGATACGCGCATACCCCCCCTGCGCGTGCCAAACCTATTTTTTGCATAGGCTCGGCGGCGCGCAAGACCCGGGGCTTGCATGGAGAGGCGTGTTCGGGGGCGTGGCGGTCGTGATGCAGCGTTTCGGGGGCGTGGCGCAGGTGAAGAGATGTTTCGGGGGCGGCGCCACAGGCGTGGTTTTGGCCCGGGGGTGTTCTGGGGGCGTGGCCGCGCCCTCCGGAACAGCCCCTGGGTTGGGTGATGGCGCGCCAGCAGCCTGCTGGCGCGCGCAGATTTACATCTGCCTCCGGCAGGCGTAAATCCGGCGATAAAGGTAGGGGGGGGGGGGTTTAGATAGGGCCGGGGGGAGGGGAAGGTGAGGGGAGGGCGAAAGAAAGTTCCCTCCGAGGCCGCTCCGATTTTGGAGCAGCCTCTGAGGAAACGGAGGCAGGCTGCGCGGCTCGGCGCACGCAGGCTGCCCAAAATTGGCAGCCTTGCGCGCGCCGATCCCAGATTTTAATGGATACGCGCAGCTACGCGCGTATCTATTGAAATCCTGCGTACTCTTGTTTGTGCCTGGTGCGCGAACAAAAGTACGCGTTCACGCTAAATTATAAAATCTACCCCTTAATGCATTAGCATACCATTAGTTTACCGTATTTGTAGTTAACTCAAATTTCCACGTGAGTAAAAAAAAAAATGGGAGCTAAATTTTTTGCTCACATTTTATTACATTGAGCCCTCTATAGATTGCTGGGTGGAAGGTAATATGATGATAGGCTAAGAGAATGAGCTGTCATTGTAAGAGACTCTCTTCTGGGACTGGCAAAGTCACAGTGCCATCTGCTGGAAAAACAAAATAAACCCTCGGATGCTGGTTTTACATTTTCTTGAGCTCACCCAAAGTAAAGTGTCACCTACTGGGGAGGGGAGAAGGGTACAGCCAGTGCAGCTGCAGTGGAGCTCACACACGGACCGATACAGTACAGCACGGCCCGGCTTGCGCGCTTTTGAATGCAAATTAGACATGCGATTCAGTATATGCTCTAATGCGTCCTTAGTGAGTGCTGAAAACAACGCGTTGTAATTAGCGCCGGCCGCATGTAGATCGTATGTTAATGGTGTTTAATGACCGGATTAGCTATTCCCCTCGATACAGTAATGCACGCCCAAAATAGCGCATCTTTAACCAGCACATTTTCCACGTCTTTACCCTCTATTTTTACTGCCTACCCTGAACCTGGCGTTAGTGTGGTGCTGTGCTCTTGACAGTCGTGAATATCCAACGGACAGCATCATGGACTACATGTATATATTGGCTTTGGCGATCTTTTTTCTACGGATGAGAGCGAGATTAAGAAATGCTCTGCGAGCGAATTCTAGACGGCCTATTGGAGACAACAGCCAACAGCAGAACCTGGCACAAAGACCGGAGGAGGTATGTATATGTGTTGTTTTTGAATATCCAACGGTAGCATTTTTCTGTCTGGGCGTCTCTGGGGCTCCAAGGGTCCAGCGGAGACACGGACGCCTGTACTGCGCCGGGAGAAGGATGCCACGCCAGGCCTTCCTCCGGCGTCTAGCATTAGGTGTCTCTGAGGCTCCACTTCTATTGTTATTGTTTAATGTATATTTGTTAAATGAATAATCGAGATGTATTAGGTTCTGCTGATTTTCTTGTGGTGTTTTTCATGTAGGCACAGCAGGACAGAGTCGTCCATGCCCAGGACAGGGACATCGGTAGACCAGGACGGGCCATCAGCAGACCTGGACGTATCATTTGCCCACGGACAACTATCTTTGGCATGTCGGAGCGAGATGTAGTCCGAACCTATCAGCTAAGCTCATGGGCAATCCTGTTCCTCTATGAAGATCTGCGCTGTGACCTTGATCCCCTGGCCAATCGCCACCATGCTGTGCCAGGGTTGACGAAACTTCTTGGTGCCTTAAATTTTTTTAAACCCGAAGTTTTCAAACCCCCGTGAGTGTCATTGCGGGTATGGCACAGGCCTCCTTCTCACGGCACAGGTCTTGAAGGCCATGATGAAGCGGATGAGGAAGTACATCTGCCACTTCCATATTTGCAGTGGGTTCATGGGTATTGCAGGGATGCCGAACGTGTTGGGTGCTATAGACTGCACCCATATAGCGTTTACCCCCAGGTCGGAGGAAGAGTTCCTTCCGGAATCGCAAGCACTTCCATTCAATGAATGTTCAAGTTGTTTGCGATGCACACCTTTGGATTCTAAATGTTGTAGCATAGTATCCTGGGAGCTGCCATGACGCCTACATTCTGGCACATTCATCTATGGGGACACATTTCCCAGAGGGGAAGTATGGTGAAGGCTGGCTACTTGGTGAGTGACATCGGCTACGGCCTGGGATTCTATGTCATGTGTACAGGTCTGGGATGTTTGGTATACATATATGTGTGCATTTATATATGTGATGTGTTTAAGATGTTAAGCGCTGTGAAGTTGTTTTTAATGCATTCCTGATTATTCCCCCTATAGGTGTGGTGGCTATGGCTGTAAGCCCTGGTTGCTAACTCCACTCCAATCTCCACACACTGCGGCCAAAAAACGTTACAGTGAGGCTCATGGCAGCAACAGAAACGTGATTGAGCGGACTTTTTGAGTTCTTAAAGGACGATTCTGATGTCTGGATCACTCTGGGGGAGCCCTGCAGTACAGTGCAGAAAAGGTGGCGAACATCATTGTTGCCTGCTGCATGCTACACAACATTTGTCAGCGATTTGGTGTGGATGCAGAGGTAGAAGAAAACTTGCCGCCAGATCCGCCTGTGGAGCCGGCTGCTGAGGCGGACAACACTGCACGGGGGAATGAGGTCCGACAAAGGATCATTGAAACTTATTTCTCGTGTAAGTTCTTATCTGTTAACATTCATTTCTCCATACTGATATGGTGCTTTTATTGTTGCACATAGCTCTGCAAAATTCGAGATATAATACTTTAATGCTGTACAGTATATTTAATCTTGTCTTGTGTTGTGTTTCTTTCAGGAGCTGTGATCCATCCATCTAACCATTTCCCAGCAAGCTGATCCATCCATCCATCAAACCATTCCCAGCAAGCAAAAAAGTAGATTTAAAATAACAAATAATAGTGAAACTAATAAAATGTTTTTGGAATTTTTACTTGTCTCCTGTTTTCCATTGCTTCATAAATACTTCTTTAAGTATTAAATCAATAAATTGTGCACCGTTCCTTATTTTATTAAAGGTTCTTATGTTATGTTATGTTATTTTATTTATTTTTATTTATTTAAGGTTTTTCTATACCGGCATTCATGATAATATCATATCATGCCGGTTTACAGACAACAGGGGGGTGCAAAAACTGTTCTTTTAACAAGTGCGGAGGAAGCAAAAGTTACAATAAAACAAGGTTGTAGAACTGGGGGAGGAAGGAGACAAGGATAGCGGCGTAAAGAATATTTACAGAGGCAACTTAATTTACAATGTGCAGTGATGTCTCTCTATGGATATTTGCATTGGGCAGTAATGTCTCTCAATGGATATGTTGTTATTTCGGCGATCATTTTGCTCCGCGAGTCCATCGGAGACATGGACGCCTCTATGGACGCCGTGAGAAGCCACCCCCCCCCCTCTCCTGCCCCACCTGCCATGGGAGACGAGGAGGACATCATCATTGACATTGTCAACCCTGTCTCTCCTGGGCTTCCAGGGGCGGGTCCAAGGCCGGAGGCTGGCGCAGCAGCCGGGGAAGGGCCCTCAGCCCTTGAAGGGTGCCTGGATGCTGTGCTGGCCCTCCTGGCACAGTTGATCCGCAGCCTGGAGGTCCAGGAGGGAATGGCAGTGCAGGTGGTGACCATCCTGCATGACATGCGCCATGGCCAGCGGGAGATCATTGAGCTCCTGCGTGCAATGGCAGGAGCTCAATCCCTGCTTGTCATGGCGTGGGATCCTGTGGGTCGGGCACCGTCTGATCAACGTCAATGACGATGATCCTCCTCTTCCCCCATGGTACCGTCCCTCCCCTTTCCTTCCCCACCCCACCCCATTATACAACTATTTTGTTTTTGTTAAATTAATAGTTCAAATATTTTTGTAGTTCAAATATATATATATATATATATATATATATATATGTGTGTGTGTGTATAGTTCAAAAATATTTTTTTGGATTTAAAATTTGTACGAGTGTCATTTCACTATTTATTTAGAATACTTATTGAATGAAAATATTGTGTGTTGTGAGGAGTAGCATGCCACATAAAAAAGAAACAGCAGTTTATGTAGAAAAAAATGTTTATTTAAAAATTACTGGCTAATGGAACGAAAAGCTGATGCGACATCTCTAACAGCACCGATCAATTCTGTCATCATTGATTTCAGCAAAATCGCTTGAGAAGCCAGCGCACCATTGATGTCGGCTCAGATCAACCTCATTTCCTGGAGCATCAAGTCATTGTGTTGATCCTGTCAAGAGGTGATTCCATTCATAAACTGCTCGCTTAGGCCATCTATTCCGAATAATGCATGTTCCAGGTCCTGTGATATTTCCTGTGCCGGTGGAGCAGCAGCCTGTAGCGGAGATGGTTCTGACGCTAGAAATGGTTCCATGGCGACAGATGCCCCAGGTTGTGTTATAGATGGTTCCAGGGCTGCAGATGCCTCAGGTTGTTGGCTCTCAGGAGTCACATCGAACAGATTAAGTGTGACCACTTCCTCTGTGGAGGCATTTTGGCTAGGGGAGTCTGCGTTCGACATGGGGAATACAAAATCGTCAGGCGTGGGAATGGATTCGTTGCTAGTAACGTCACCATCGTTCATGCGATCTATGGAGAAAGAGGTTGCAGTTAGATTTGTCAGTTTACCCCTCAGGAACACAAAAGTCAACATCCAATGCAAACAAGATATATGTCTATGCCTACCTCGACTTGCCCCTATGTCAGCGCTGAACTGTGTGCACGCCAACGACGACCTCTGGCCTCACAGTTCTGAGAACCAGCTCCTCCACAGGCATCTACACAATATTACAAGGTGGCCCTCCACCGGTCCTCTTTGCTGCCGCATCAATTTTGGCAGCCTTTTCTTTTAACTCTTTTCTACTGTCGCACCACAGGTGCTGTACCTGTTTTACGTCCCTGGGCATGACAGAAAGGGAGCTCACATCTTGCGCTGTCTTCTCCCAAATCCGTTTCTTCGTGGAGCAAGAAACCTTGGCCTGGAAGAGAACTTTATATTTGTCACAGACAGCAAGGCACTGTAACTCCTTTTCTTCATCCGTGAAGCGAGTGTTGCGGGTTCGCTTTTTGGACGGCTGGCTAGAACTTGAGCCTTCCTGCTCTTGATGTTCACCGTACTCTGCCTCGACCTGCACAATAGTACATTTTCCAGTCATGATAATGCCTGAATGGGGAAAAAAAAAGAAGAATCAGGATTAATGAATGGAGAGACAGCATGACGGAAATTGACAGAAGCAGAATTAATGAAAAAAATATTGAACCAGAAACAAGAGAGGCCCATGGACAGCATCAAGCAACAGCCTGAACTAGTGCCTTCCAGCGGTTGCCGGTCTCCGAACTCTGCCTCTACCCGTACAATGGAATATTTTCCTGGCATGATTGTCTGAATAGGAGAAAAAAAACAAAGGAAAGGGGATCAATGAATGGAGCGATAATCAAGAACAGAAAGACCCCGAAGGAAGAGAAGCACATGCATAGCATACAATAAAGATGTCCATGGCCGCTGCCTTGAGCACCCGGACGTGGAAGGTAGGGGCCTCCGATCATGTACGTTCCCGCCTCTTTCCGGACATCCATGATCGAATGCCCCTCTGCCTTCCAATGTCCATGGCCCCTGCCTTGAGCGCCGGGACGTGGAAGGTAGCGGGGCCTCCGATCATTCACATCCGGATGCTCAGGGCAGCGGTCCCGGTTTCCATTCGGTGTCCATGCGGGGTCTGTTGGAAAGAACCATCCAATAGTATGCCCTTACCTGCTGAAAGCATTGCCAATCTTCCGAAAGATATCCAAAGGTACCGCTGTAACCGCTCTGTCCTGGCCCAAACCAAATACAAAGGGACTTTTTTACTTGGCGATGTGACTTATATACACGTCCAAGGTAGGATTATGACGCACATAAAGCGGGACATTCCCTCAACCTGATATTCATTAACTCCCCCATCCATGCATCCTAAACCCCCTCCTGCACACCCATTCCCTGGTCTGATCACTCCCTCATAAAAACTCACACATAAACACTCCCCCCCCCCCCCCCCCCCCATATACAACAAAAGCATCCAATTTAGGAAACCCTGCAATAAGGAGGACCTAACAGCTGCCCTCGCTAACTCCCTCCACAACCTAGACCTTACCAACCCTGACCTAGCCCTTGCATCCTGGACCAATTTCACACAAACATTGCTAATAATCTCTGCCCACTCACCTCCAAGGAAATAAGACACACACAACATGCACAAAATCCGTGGTACACCCCTCTCCTAAAAAATCTTAAACTTGACCTTAGACTACTTGAAATAAAATGGCGCAAGAACCCCTCTCCTACCCTTCTTGCTCTATACAGATCCGCCCTACAGAATAACAATTCTCAAAACTAAACGCGACCACTATGCAGCAAAAATACATGACTACCAATATAACCCCAAGGCCCTATTTGCCTTTATCACTGAACTCACCAAAACCATACCCCCCCACCCCCACCCCACCCCAAACATTGACTCCAAAGGCAAATGTGAAGAACTCGCACAATTCTTCCATAACAAGATAAAGAATCTCCTGCTTCGCTTCTCCACCCCCTCCCCCTTAGCATTCCCTATACGTAGCAACCATAACCCTACCATGGACACACTAGACACTACCTCTGCTCTAGAAATTGAAACCATACTAAAAAAAAAAGCTCAAACCCTCCTCACACCCCTATGACACCTTACCCTCCAAAGCCTTGTTAGACATCCCAAACATTATCGCCAAGCCCATAGGGCAAATAATCAACTGCTCACTCGCATAGTTCCTGACCCACTAAAACTTGCTGTGGTCAAACCCATCCTAAAAAACCCAACCTTGACACCTCAGACCTCGCCAGCTTACCGACCCATCTCCAACCTTCCCTTCCTCGCCAAAGTCATAGAAAAAGTGGTCAACGCCCAACTCTCAGCTTACCTCGAAACCCACAATATACTCGCTCCCAGTTAATTCGGATTCCGAAAATTCTTGAACTCTGAAACCCTCCAGCTCTACCTTACAGACTAAAAGGAATTGACCAAGGTCACTCCTACATCCTAGCCCTACTTGACATCTCAGCAGCCTTTGATACCATCAACCATGACACCCTAATCAGACGCCTCTTTTTGAAATCGGTATGACTGGTTCAGCCCTCCTCTGGTTTACTTCCTACCTTAAGAATAGGTCTTATATGGTCATAATTGGAAACTCCGAATCCACACCCACCCAACTTTCCCAAGGAGTCCCCCAAGGCTCCTCACTCTCATCCACACTGTTTAACATCTACCTCTTCTCTCTCTGCCAGCTCCTCACAGACCTAGGGCTCCCACATTTCCTCTACATGGACGATGTCCAAATTCTCATTCCCATCCAAGAATCCCTAGCCAAATCCATCAAAACATGGGAAAATTGCCTTAGCTCAATAAACCACCTCCTTACCAACCTCCACCTTGCACTGAACACAGCAAAAACAGAACTCATCTTCATTTCGCAACATAACACCACCAAGCACTTGACAGACAAGAATCATCACGCACCCAATATCCCCTTCCAGCCACATGCACGTAGCCTTGGAGTCACCATTGATAGCCAGCTTAACTTTAAAAAATTCATTAACGCTATGATAAAAGACTCTTTCTTCAAACTCCACACCCTTAAGAAACTTAAACCCCTCCTACACTTCAATGACTTTCATACCATTCTGCAAGCTACCATCCTTACAAAAATTGACTATTGCAATTCAATCCTCCTAGGCCTCCCTGCTTCTTACATTAAACCCCTACAAATACTCCAAAATGCTGCATCTAGAATACTAACCAACACGCGTAGAACTGAACACATCACTCCAATCCTTAAGAAACTACATTGGCTACCAGTTTCCACCCGCATCCTCTACAAGAACTTATCCATTATACATAAATCCATTCATAATAGCAACATTAACTGGATGAACAACACCATTCGCCTATATGCCTCTGAGCGCCCCACCAGATCAGTAATCAAAGGAACCCTCCACATCCCACCTCACAAGACCTATCGACTAAAATCCACTAAAGTGTGTGCATTCTCTATAGTAGGTCCCACACACTGGAACTCTATGCCATCAGACCTTCGACTTGAAACAAGCACTCAAAAATTTAAAAAAAAGCTAAAAACTTGGCTTTTCAAACAAGCCTTCCCAGAGTAACCCTTTTTTGCCCAACCCCACGCCCACCAAACTCCCCCCCCCCCCCCCCCCCGCCCCTCTCTTGCCAGCAATCATAGCTGCCTACACTACTTGTAAATATTAACTGCAATGTCTGGTTCTATTTATATTTATTAACTGCAATGATTGACTCAACCAAAGTTTGATAACTAACATCTGTATACCCCTACAAGTTCCGCATTCGCCCTGTGTAATGTAATTTCCCTACTGTTACAAGTTACATGTAAACTGATATGTTACGACGAATACCGGTATAAAAAAAAAAAACGTTTAATAATAAATAAATACATTTCTGGGTTACATAGTTTCCAGACAAGGATTCAATTTGGACCCAGAAAAATTCAAAAGCATTCAAAATTGGCCACAACCAACCAGCCTGTGGGCCTTGCAAAGATTCCTCTGCTTCGCCAATTATCGCACATTCATCCAGAACTACACGAAGCTGGCGGCCCCACTCACGGCCCTGACACGAAAAGGGATGAAACCTAAGCGGTGGCCTCCCAAGGCTGAAACAGCTTTCCAGCACTTAAAGGCCACCTTCCTCCGGGAGCTGTGTCTTCAGCACCCCGACCCTCAAAGCCCTTTCATCGTGGAAATCGACACCTCCTCTGAAGGGGTAGGGGCTGTCTTGAACCAGCACTCCTCTACAGACACTCTCCACCCATGCTCCTTCTTCGCTAAACAGTTTTCCTCAGCGGAGCGGAATTACGGGATTGCCAACAAGGAATTCTTGGAGATCAAACTCGCCTTCGAAGAATGGCGTCCGTGGCTGGAGGGATCCCAACATCGCATCACCGTATACACGGATCATAAAAACTTGGAATATTTACCCCAGGCCCAGCGTCTGAACCCATGTCAAGGCCGATAGGCCCTCTTCTTCGCTTGCTTCAACTTTGTGCTCTGTTATCGACCCGCAGCCAAGAACCTCAGAGTGGACGCCCTCTCCTGGTCCTTCACTCCCGAAGATGCCGCCGAACCACCACAGCATATTATAGACCCTGCACAAGTCCTACTCTCCACCACCGTAACCGTCCCACCTGGGAAAATTGGTCATGTCAGGAAGACTCCTCGACAAGGTGCTGTTTTGGGCTAACGATTCACGCAACACGGGCCTCCCCGGACAAGCTTGAACCCTCGCCTTTCTCCAACAATTCTATTGGTGGCCCAGTATGAGAGAGGATGTCTGGACCTTCGTGGACTCGTGTCACATCTACGCTCAGCAAAAACTCTTCGTGGGCCGACCTTTGGGGCTATTACAGCTGTTGCCAGCCTCCAAGGAGCCTTGGACGCACATTTCAACAGACTTCATCGTGAACCTTCCACCTTCTGACGACAATACAACCATCTGGGTGGTAATTGACCACTTCTCCAAGATGTCACATTTCATCGCCATGCCCGGTCTACCCTCTACTCCTCAACTGACTCAACTCTTCATCCAACATGTCTTCTGCCTCCAAAGTTTCCCCAAGCTTTTGCTATCCGACCGCGGAACTCAATTCACAGCCAGGTACTGGAGAACCCTTTGTAAAAAATTCGACATCACGTTGGACTTCACGACTGCCTACCACCCACTGGCAAATGGGCAAGCAGAAAGGATGAACCGCACATTGAAACAATTTCTCTGCACCTAAATCAACACATGTCAGAATGACTGGGCAGCACTACTCCCTTGTGCGGAGTTCGCTCTCAACTCTCAATCTTCCTCCACCACCGGATCCTCGCCCTTCCATATTGTCTATGGAAAGCAGCCGCTTCCTCCTCTGCCGCTACCACTGACCGTCCCCTCGCCCACGGCTCAGTTGATGGCACAGGAGTTACACCTCCTTTGGAACCATACGCAGCAGCTACTGCACAGAGCAGGACTTAGAGCCAAGAAGACCACTGAAGTTCACCTTAGACCAGCCCCGCAATTCAAACCTGGCGAGAGGGTCTGGCTGAGCACACGCTATATTTGCCTCAAGCTCCCGTGCATGTGATTGGCACCATGATACATCTGCCCCTTCCCGGTGCTCCATCAACTGGGTTCCGTGACCTATCAGCTCCTCCTGCCTCCATCCTTAAGGATCTAGAACTCCTTCCATACCTCGCTCCTATTTTGGGCAATAAAATCCCAGATCTGCAAGCCCTAATGGTGGAGGCGGACTTGGACGTTGTTGCTATCACAGAGACGTGGTTCACAGAATCTCATGATTGGGATACGGCAATACCAGGCTATAACTTGTTAAGGAAGGTCAGAGTGGATAGGAAAGGGGGAGGTGTGGCTCTTTTATGTCAGAAACAATATCCAAGCATCTGAGCTGCAAGGAAGATGGGGCAATGAAGAAGCACTATTGGCCGACCTAAAAAAAGATGATGGGGCATCCTTTTATATTGGAGTGGTTTACAGGCCTCCAAACCAAAAGGAAGAGCATGACAGAGATCTGGTTGAAGACATCCAAAAGATGGGAGAGGAGAAGTGGTGATCGTTGGGGACTTTAATCTGCCGGGTGTAGACTGGAGAATCCCTTCTGCAGAATCTAACAATAGTAGAGAAATAGTGGATGCCCTGCAAGGGGCTTTGTTCAAACAAATGGTAATGGAACCCATGAGAGAGGGAGCTATACTCGATTTAGTGCTCACAAATGGAGATAATGTCTCTGATGTCCAGGTGGGTGCCCACCTCAGCAACAGTGAACATCAAACGGTATGGTTTCATATCACACACAGGATACGTAGAAGAAGCACGAAGACCCGTTTTGCAGTTCAAAAACACGGACTTTGATGAAATGGGGAAGTACATGGAGGAAGAACTAAAAGGTTGGGAGAACGAGAAAGATGTGGATCAACAGTGGACCAATCTAAAAGGAGCAATCATCAAGGCAACTAATCTATATGTCAGAAAAGTAAAGAAAAGGAAAATGAAACCTATTTGGTTCTCAAAGGAGGTGGCTGACAAAATAAAAGTTAAAAGAACAGCATTCAAGAAATATAAAGGATCCTAAAGGGAGGAGCACAAAGAAGAATATATGGTACAACTGAGAGAGACGAAGAAAGTAATCAAGATGGCAAAAAGTCAAGCGGAAGAAAGGATTGCCAAAGAGATAAAGAGAGGTGACAAAACATTTTTCAGATACATCAGAGAAAGAAAAGTTAAAGTGGTATATGAAATTGAAAGTTGAAAAGGATCAATGTGTAGAGAGAGACGAAGAAATGGCAGAAATATTAAATACTTCAGTTCGGTGTTCACTAAAGAGGACCCAGGAGAAGGACCGTTTCTAGTTAGCAAGAAACTGGAGGGGATTGGAGTAGATGTAACTCCGTTTACAATGGAGAATGTGTGGGAAGATCTGGGGAAACTGAAAGTGGACAAAGCCATGGGGCCCGATGAGGTTCATCCCAGGATACTGAGGGAGCTCAGAGACGTGCTGGTGGGACCGCTGTGTGATCTGTTCAATAGATCCCTAGAAACAGGAGTGGTGCCGAGTGATTGGAGAAGAGCGGTGGTGGTCCCGCTTCACAAGAGTGGGAGCAGAGAGGAAGTTGCTAACTATAGGCCGGTTAGCCTCACCTCGGTGGTGGGAAAAGTGATGGAGATGCTGCTGAAAGAGAGAATAGTGAACTATCTACAGTTGGGAGAATTGCTGGACCAGAGGCAGCATGGATTCACCAGGGGAAGATCCTGTCAGACAAATCTGATTGACTTTTTCGACTGGGTGACTAGGGAGTTGGATCAAAGAAGAACGCTCGACGTCATCTACTTGGATTTCAGCAAGGCTTTTGATACAGTCCCGCACAGGAGGCTGGTGATTAAAATGAGAAGCTTAGGAGTGAGTGCCGAGGTGGTGGCCTGGATTGCAAACTGGTTGACGGAGAGAAGACAATGTGTGATGATAAATGGAACTTACTCTGAAGAGAGAGCAGTGTTAAGCGGAGTGCCGCAAGGATTGGTGTTGGGACTGGTCCTGTTCAATATCTATGTGAGCGACATAGCAGACGGGATAGAAGGTAAGGTTTGTCTGTTTGCGGATGACACTAAGATCTGCAACAGAGTGGACACGCCGGAAGGAATGGAGAGAATGAGATGGGATTTAAAGAAGCTGGAAGAGTGGTTGAAGTTATGGTATTAACCCAACAGCTTTCAGCAGAAAAGCAAGATAAGCAACAAAACATAGCTCAGCTTTTCTTGTTACAAAAAGAAAACGGCGGTGTTATCGCTGCCGGCTTTCGCACCCAATAGCGCCACCGTAAAAGGTGGTGCTATTGGGTGCGCTACTGGCAGTGATAAGGGACCTTACCTTTTCGCCACCAGCGAAGTTTCTGCCATGTCCGCCCCAACTCCTCCTCTTCCGGTGCCGACTCCGCCCCTATCTAGCTATCGCATGCAAAAAGTCCCTTTTTTCTAGGTATTCAGGTAGCTTATCTAAATGAGGGTCTGTGAGCTGACCTTCAGCGATCTGTTTTTCTAAGGCTTATATTTTCATTGATAGTTCTCAATTCTGTACTACCATTAATTTGCGATCTCCTTCCTGCAGCGAGCATTTCTCAGCGATACCTTCTATTTCTGCTCTTAGCTGACTAATATCTTTTTCTAACACTTGATTTAGTGCCTGTTAATGTGAGTTATCCTTTTGCAAGAATTCTCTTAAGTGCAAAATGGTAGCATATTCAGCTAATGCCTTAAGGGTTCATTTAGATTCACTAACCAACAATCTTAGGGGGTCATTTTCCAAAAGTATCACAGGCGAAAAGGGACTTTTCGCCTGCGATACCTAGAGCGGGGCGGGTTCTGGGCGGCATCCGCTCCGGAAGGGGAGGAGTTGGAGCGGCACCGGGGCAGATGCTGCGAAAGCATCACTGACGGCGAAAAGGTAAGGAGCCTTATCGCCGTCAGTAACGCGGCCAATATCACCACCTTTCACGGTGATGCTATCGGTTTGCGAAAGCCGGCAGCGATGGCACCGTGGTGGTGCCATCGCTGCCAGCTTTCGCAGGCCCACCCCCCGCTTCACCCCCCCCCCCATTACCACCGGATTTTCTAAGTTCTGTGAACTTAGAAAATCCAGGCCTTAGAGTCAGCGGGTAAAAATTAGTAACATTTCCTAATTGTAGGTATGTCTTAAATTCTCACGTACCCTAGAGATCTGGAATTGAACATCTTCTTTCTTAGTGAAAACCTGCGCAATCTTCACTAACACTTCATCTTCTAAATCTATTAAATCTAACTGCGCATCGGACGTCAACTATGCGGATGGGCGTGACCTATCCTGTCTCATGGAAACTCCAGACTGTAAGTAAGTTTAGAGGTGCAGGGACCTATCTGCTACAAGACACTTCCAGTTCCCCTCCCACTTCACTTTATGATCCTATGTTCAGGAAAAGACAACATGTTCTCCTCAGAATTAGACTTTTATTTATCAGATTTGGTAGGATTTAGCATTTAGAAGATAACAAAAATTCCTGTCGCTAGCATCCTGGCCACTAAGCACCAGTTTATCCCAAAGAAAGTTCTGTACCATGCATGGTTTCAAAAATGCCATAAACCTAAGCCTGCCTAATATATTAAAACGTTTTTGCTAACTTATCCCTGATCCGAACTTCAGGCGATTTCCCTCTATTTAGCTCTGAAGCAGGCTCTGGCTGGAGGTCTGAAGAATCATTTGGGAAGAAGGCTTGATTCTGGGTCTGATACTGGCAGAGATGCCGGGCTACTCTTGGCTCCTCACCGCCTCAGACTCCGCGCCACCGTCCAACCCTAGGCAGGTCACCTCCTCTCTCCAATCTCCTGGCCACGCCTTGTCTTCTCCCTTCTCGATAGCAGGGGGTTCTGGGCTACTTTGAGTCCGCTCCCTTTCTACTTATTTGCCCCCCGTCTTATACTTTCCAGCTGATAAATATGCATACGCTTCATTCCTATGTCCATAACTTTGAGTCAAACCTGCTTTTTCTCAGAGGCATTCCTGAACTCGGGCACAGGAGGAAACTTCATCGAACAGGTTTTGGTTCTGCACCATGATACACCCACTTTACCTCTGAGCCAGCCGCTCACCATCTCCTCTGTCTATGGAGACCAACTCCTAGAAGACCTCACACAAAGTACAGTCCCTCTGACCCTCCACATGGGTCTCCTGTACCCCAAGATCATCACCTTCTACATTATCCGTCATGCAGTCAACCAGATTATGGGTCTTTCTTGGCTCCTGAAACACCAACCCACCATGAAGTGGTCCTCGCTGGAATTAGCTCAGTGGGAGCCATCTTGTTCCTCTGCCTGCCTGGCTATGGTCACTCTTCCATCCTGTATGACATTTGCAGTCGTCCAGATGAGGACTCACCCTCTCAAAACACCGAATTCCTAGATATATTTTCCAAACAGAAGGCAGAGATGCTACCTCCTCACCACTCCTAAGATTGTGGTATCGAGCTCTTCCCCAATAAAGAACCTCCTCAAGGAAGGCTCTATCCCTTCTTTGAGCCAGAGACCAAGGCCATAAGTGACTACATCCAGGAAAACCTTGCAAAGGGTTTCATCCACCCTTCCTCTTCCTCTGCTGGAGCAGGCTTCTTTTTTTTATGGCAAAAAGGATGGAACACTTTGACCTTGTATTGATTACAGGAAATGTTCATTACCTGGGGCTGCGTAGTCCAGGGATTTCAGATCATTATCTGCCTTTGCAGAGAGTTCAAAATAAAATCATTATCTGTGTTCTCCACTAACACAAAGAGTTCAATCCTGGAGCCTGTGCTCCTGGCGAGAAGGCCGGCCCTTCTTAATAATTAACAACTTTAAAACTTAATTTACTCCCTGAGGCTCGTGGCACTCAGAAGTTTTCGCTGTGCAGACTAGCTCGTTATAGAAAACACTCACAGTCTTTATATTTCTCAATAATACTCTTTATTATAAGAAAGCAAAGTAAAGTCAGAATAGGAATACAGGAACGATCTGGTTTCCTGTATGTGACTTGGAACGTCTAACAGTGATGTATTACCAAATCCTTCTTCGTTTCTTAGTTACACATTACATTCTTATATACAGATTTCTTTCTGGGATGGCCCCCCTTTCTTGGAGTGGAGAATTACTGAAACTTGTTAATACTAGAAAATACCAGGTGTTGTTATCTCTATAACTAGACCTTGAGCTGCAGACAGCTCTCTTCATAAAACTGCTTGTTTCTCCTATCATGGATGTTTTGCCTGCTCATAAAGACAAATACATTCCTTTCTCTTGTACAAAACTGTTCCATTAATCTCATTATTTAACTGTTTAAATCCAGATTATTATCATTCCCCTCTTGAAGAATTAGCACTACTAATTCTTCACACCAAATGGCCCGTACCTGGCATTACCTATCCTAGTGGTGGGCTAACCAAATCTTTATACAAATAAATCAAGATAGTGGAAACTGAAAGAATGAGATTGTATTTCCTTATGGGAATAAACATAGCATTGTTTTAAATTTTGCATTACCCTCTTTTAGACTATTAAACATGGCTCTCATATTCTTTTACATTGCTGGTACAATTCCCTCACGCGTCTCTGTCATCACACATTCTTTGCTTACTCAGTCTCATCTTCACATTTACTTTGCATTCCTATGCTGTTCAGGCCTTCTTGTTCCAGTTGTTTGTTAACATGAGGTAGTTTTCTCTTTGTTAAAGCAGCAATTAACAAATAACCTACATTTTCATTATTTTCCTCTTAATGATTGGGGACAATCATTACACTTAGGGCCATGTAACTGTCTTAGGTTGTCCAATATAACCCATCCTAGTGATAGGCTAGCTAGATCTTACCCGTCCTTGTTAAACATGACTCATCCTGAGGAGGTCTCTTTCCAGGGAAACTGCTGTATTGAAGGAAGCATAGAGGTTCTGTGTCATACTTGACCTCTAACCGTTGACTGTATTCAAGGTGATAAGAGACGTTTTAGGCCCATAAAAACAATAAACAGGTAGGCAAACACATTCACACTGCTTTCAACTCACAAGCAAAGGATCAGAGCAAACAGGAAACCACTGCCAATTACCCCTAGAAATGTGAGCCAATTTAACAGTTCCCATCAATTAGACCAAATTCAAAATTATTATCAATGGAAACACAACCTTGTCCTTTTTACAGTAGCACATACTTTGCTTTGGGAGAATAACAATTATCTGTACATATGGCTGTGACAATTCATTAATAGTTTTGTTAAAAGCATACTCAGACTCATAAACTATAACTTTCAAAAATGGCTTGTAAGCACTGTATTGTTCAGTATATCTTTGCACCATAAATTGGAAAAGGAAGCCCTATAATTAATAGAATAAATTGCTAATAAGGAGCTTTTGTTAGGATTTAGGAAGTCTAATGACTGTTGCAATAATTGTTGCAATTCTCTCGGCAACTTGGGAGTAAGTAAATAAACATTCAGATAATGTGTGTGTAGGGTAAAACATTTTAAATGAAACAAGTGACAGCCCACCCTGTGGGGAAAGTGCTCAGCATGCTTTGTGACCACATGCAAAATAATGTACTGAACCATCTGTGTGAGTCCCTGCACAGGAAAGTGAAGAAATTCAATAAAATAGAAACAAAGAAAAATTATATATTCCCCTCTGGAATCCCAAATGAGATCAGACTAGCGTCCATAGATAGAGATAGAAGAACATATCAAGTAATCACAGATTAGAAATTAGTGGACTGGAAAATGCTACAAAACTTTTGGAAAAACTGCATTAACTCAAATTGTATCATTAATTTAAATATCCAAATAATGGCAGCTGCAAAAAGGCATTCAATATTGACTAGGTATATATGACAATCAATTATCACATATCAGATAAAGGTCATTGATTCATATAATCAAGAAAAACTGCATCTGGGTAAGGCAGAACAAAACACAAATACAAAGAGAAAATCAGGCAAGTGTAAATATTTTAGTTCATATAATGAAGGGTGCAAAATGGCAGCCGTGGCAAAGACAAAGGATAGAATTCTTAACAATCAATGGCATGTTCAGGTCTTTCAGTATGGAGTATTTCTTTTGTCATCAAGGCATAAGTGATGTGTGTGTCTCTGGATTCAAAAACCTAATAAGAGCAACATAAATTCAAATTAATCAATTAGAAGATTTCATAATCTATAAAAGGTTCCCATTTCACTATAAGGTGATTTGCAATAATCAGAATCACAAACAACTCAAGTACTCAGACATTTCACAGAAACATATTTTTCACTGAACTGATGCATAAATTCATTCAGTCACAAATAACACCAAAACAGACAACACTTAACACATATTTGAGCTAAAAAATTTAAATCGGAAAATGTTTGGATCTGTTGCAACCGTCGCTGCCCAACGTCTCCACTCCACCCACCTTACCTCTTTGGCAACTCCCTCTTTGCTTGATGGAAGTTAGCTGCTGCGGCATCATCTTGCCAACCTTCTCCGGCGTCCCCGGACCGGCTTGCAGCTGCCTTTCCGCCATGTTCTCCTGAGGGCTAAGGGCGCATGCCAGACTCAAGTACCAGCTGTGTCGCGAACCTCAGGGGCATCCCCCTGAGATGGCGTCATCATCGCCAGATTTTTAAGGTCTCTTTTGTTGCTAGCTATTCGAGTTAGCAAAGGTTACTACAGGGTTTACTACCTAGCTGCCTCCAGGTATCATTGTGGATGGGATTCGCTCTCCGCTTACCTTGCTACTCTGCCTCCTCGGACTTTATTAAGGGTACCCGCTCCTCTGGGGGCCTTGCTCTCTCTTTTGCTTTTCAGGTCGCAGTCTGAAACTGGTACTCGCTCCTCGAGGGCCCATGTTCCCGGACCTGCTACTGAATATAACTTCTGCCACGAAGTCACCGCTGCCTACAACACCAGTGAGTTACCATCTCTCTCTCAGAGCTTTCCCTGGAACTAGGTACTTGCTCCTCGAGGGCCTACTTCATTCCAGCTCCTGGGCTGTTCTAAGAGGATATCTTGTGAGTGTACCATCAAGGTTCTGTTCCTGAACTCTGCCTCACTATCTCAGTTTCTCTACAGCTCAGCCTTCCTGGGATCGCTGTTCCAGTGCCTGAGGGACTATAGCCCAGCCTGGCTTCTCCAGCTCACTACTGCCACCTCTGGTGGTTTTCAAAAACAGTTTAATAAAAGAACTTATGTGTGTCTGTCTCCCAACTCTGACCCTGACTGGTGGTCCCTCTCGGGATCTTCCCCTGGGGGCGTGGTCATCTGCTACCGGCCCAAGGATCCACCCACAATCATCACAAATAATAACAGGATCGATCCAGGGTAAAACAAAAATCAGATTCTGTTTAAAAATAAAAAGAAAAACTGGGAAAAAATTTGAAGAAAATGTCAGCCTCACTTCTTTCATGGCAGGAAGGCTGTAAATCTGGAAAATAAAATCTAGCATACAACAAAATTATTAAAATAATGATTAAAGTGAAATTTTTAACTACTTTCTTATTTCTATTGTTATGCCTCAAGGAGGTGGTATCGCAAGTTGCTCTGTGGAATAATACCAGTTTTAGTTTTTTAACCTTGAAGAATAAATTCTACTATACAATTTAATAAAATCAATTTGGATTTGCAAGAAAAAACGTAGGGAGTGCTTTTAAATGTGCTGGTGTGAGTACTAAACCTCTGAATGCTTTGTATCAACCCCCATCAGTGATTGCTTGCCAAGAATCGTAACTTTTTCAATGTCTCTCTGTACTTTCAAAACAATCTCAATTTTCTCAGTAGTTGTTTTAATTAACATTATCAATGTTATCAAGTGGCCGAGGGCGGCCACTTGTACCCGCAAGGAACTACCCAACAGCCCTTTCGCCAGACCAGCCTGAAAAAAACTCAAAATGTCCGGTATCCCTGCCCGAGTAGGGAGAAGACCCCGGTCAAAACACCATGTTTCGAAAACCTTCCACAATCGTACATAAGATAAGGACATATAAGTCTTCCGGGAACGCAAAAGTGTAGTAACAACGGCATCCGAGTATCTCGAGACTTCAACCGCTTCCTCTCAAAAGCCATGCCGCTAGACAAAAGCACTCTACCTGGTCGAAACAAACGGGACCCTGATGCAGCAGATTCGGCTAATCTGGAAACCGGAAGGGGCCGTCGACTGTCAAATTGATCAGGTCCGCAAACCAAGGACGTCTCGGCCACTCTGGAACAATCAGGATCACTTCTAAGGGATGTAACTCGATGCGACGAAGGATTCGGCCTATAAGAGGCCAAGGAGGAAACACATACAGAAGAACATCAGTGGGCCAAGGAAGAACCAGAGCGTCCACGCCCTCCGCCCCTCTGTTCCGATGACAAGCAAAGAAGTGCAGAGCTTTGGAGTTCTTGTAAGTTGCCATCAGATCCACATTTGGCATGCCCCACAGAGCGCAGACAGCCCGAAATGCCTCCTCTGAGAGCTCCCATTCCCCGGGATCCAGAGAATGACGACTGAGAAAATCGGCATGTATGTTGTCTACTCCGGCGATGTGAGAAGCTGCGATGCTGACTAAATGCCGTTCCGCCCACGATAGCAAGAGATGAGCCTCTAACGCCTCCGGGTGCCCCCCTGGTGATTGATGTAAGCCACTGTGTTTGCATTGTCGGATAGGACTCGAACTGATTTGCCCCTGAGAAATGGAAGAAATGCCTGAAGAGCCAGGTGCACCGCCGTGGTCTCCAATCATTTGATGGACCATTGCGCTTCCTCTGGGGACCACTGCCCCTGTACCAACTTTCTCAGGCAAACAGCTCCCCAACCTTGTAGACTGGCATCCGTGGTGACCACAGTCCAGTCGGGGACCACTAAAGGAACCCCCGCTGCAAATTGTCCGGAAACAACCACCAGTCCAGGCTGGCCCGGGTAGACTCCGGCATCGGTAGATGGAATTCTTCCAAAACCGGGTTCCATTGGGAGAGCAATGTGGATTGTAAAGGTCGCAGATGCTCAAATGCCCATGGGACTAATTGCAGAGTCGAGGCCATCTAACCTAGGATCTGTAAGTAATCCCACGCCGTCAGAACTGGTTTGAACGCCAAGGCGCGCACCTGACCTTGGAGCTTGAGCATCCTTTCCTCCGTGAGAAACGCTCGACCCTGACAAGTGTAGAACCGGGCTCCCAAAAATTCCAACAACTCCGACGGCACCAGGTGACTCTTGGACAAGTTGACCACCCAGCCGAGAGATTGCAACAGCTGAGGAATGCGATCTATCGCCTTCCGGCAAAGCAACTCCAACTTCGCCTAAATTAACCAGTTGTCCAGGTATGGGTGCATTAGGAACCTCTCCTTCCTGAGTTGCGCCACCACCACCACCATAACCTTGGTAAAGGTATGAGGCGCAGTGGCCAAACCGAATGGAAGGGCTTGAAATTGGTAGTGCCGACCCAAAACGGCGAACCTCAGAAACCTCTGATGATCGGGCCGAATCCCGATATGTAGATACGCTTCCGTGAGATCTAGAAACGCAAAAAATTCCCCTTGCCGGATGGACGCGATCACAGACCGTAGTGTTTCCATTCGGAAACTAGGAATTCGCAGGCACCTGTTGACGAGCTTGAGGTCAAGAATGGGTCAAAAAGTTCCCTCTTTCTTCAGTACCACGAAGAAAATGGAATACCAACCCCTCCGAAGTTCCGGCCGAGGCACCGGCACTATGGCGCCTAGGTCGATCAGCCACCACAGGGTGTCTTTTACTGTGCGGCGCTTGGTGGCATGACCGCATGGAGAGACCAGAAATTGCGGACGGACCCGGCGTGCAAAATCTAACGCGTAGCCGTGTCTTATCACCGACAGTACCCACTGATCTGATGTGATTTTGGCCCATTCCTGGTAAAACAGAGACAATCTGCCTCCCACCCTGGGGACCAAGGAACGGACCGACCGCCCATCATTGTGAAGGTTTTTCCCCCAGAGTTCCCTGGCCCGAGACAGGTCTTCCAAAGCGGCGGCCCCGAAAGGACTGGGAATATGTTTGCTGTCGAGTGGCGTTGTGACGAAAGGAAGAGGCCAACCCTCGAGAGGTCCTAGTCCTCCGGCCTCCCCGAAACGAGCCCTGGAGGAAAAGGTACCCCTCGACTTCGGTCTGTCCTCTGGCAACCAGTGGACCTTATTCTCGCCTAAGGACTGAATTAGGTCCTCGAATTCCTTTCCAAAGAGCAGCTTTCCTTTAAACGGTAAGGAACTCAACTGAGATTTGGAGGACACGTCCGCCACCCAATGACGGAGCCACAGCAGACGCCTGGCGGAAACAGCCGACACCATTGCCCTAGCCGATGTACGGAGCAAATCATGAAAAGCATCCGCACTATAGGCTATCACCGCCTCTAAACATCCCGCTTGAAGAGATTCCTCCTGAGATAGCAATTCATTTGTCAACAGCTGTTGAACCCAACGCAGGCCCGCTCGCCCGCATCGAAAAATTACTACACATCGTCACCCGGATGCCCAGGGTGGAAACCTCAAAAATCTTTTTAAGTTGAACCTCCAGCTTGCGGTCCTGAAGATCCTTAAGGGCCGTTCCCCCTGTGACAGAAATGGTGGTCTTTTTCATGACCGCCGCCACCGCTGAGTCCACATTAGGTATCCTTAAGAGGTCCAAAGCCTCCTCAGGTAGTGGATAGAGTTTATCCATGGCCTTAGCCACCTTAAGACCCAAATCCGGAGTGTCCCACTTCTTGAAAAGCAAGTCCGTAGCCGAGAAATGAAATGGGAAAGAGGACGGCGGACCTCGAAGACCCTATACCACTGGATCTGTAGCCCCCAACCGGGATTCCACCTGAGGAAGGGGGATGCCCAATTCCCCTAGAATCACTGGAATTAGTGGCCCTAACTCATCCTTACGAAACAGGCGGACGACCTTTGGGTCATCGCCCTCAGTCCCATGAGACCCCCCCAGGCCCTAGTTGTAAATGGCTCTGATTCCCTTTCTACCCCCCTTGGGGGCTGAGCGGGAGACTCCGGGCTTCCGGGATCATCAGTATCGGTGGAGGTATCCGTATCCACCCATGTGGCTCTTAAGTGGGTGGGCCGGGGACCTGACGAAGGCCCCAGAGTCCCTGCAATTCAGGCCCTCTTCGGGGGTCCTGGTGGTGGGTCCAGGTCCAGGGATCTCTTTTTGCCTGCCTTATGGGCCTTAAAGGCCTTATGCATCAAAAGAACGAACTCAGAAGAAAATGAGGAGTCTGATGAGGCAGGATCATCACCCCCTGCAGGCACCTCCCCCCGTTGCCAGGTTAGTATTACCAGTGGCCCTGTCCCCCTCAGGGACTCTCCGCTGTGGTGACAGATTCGGGGGAGGGATTCCCCTGCCTGCGCCGTATGAACCGCCAATGCCGCTGTCAACAATGGGCCCAAAATGGTGCCCGTTCCAGCGGACCCGAGAGGATTCAAAATGGTGGCTGTTCCCGCAATCGATGGGGGTAGCTCCCCGAATGCTCCCGACACGGACTGCACCCTTAAAACGACCTCCTGAGGCGCCGTGGAAGCTCCCTCTCGCCCAGAAACACAAGCGGAGCAAAGGCTATCCCGCGACAATCGCGTGCGCGCGGCACCACATGCCCGACAAGCTGCTCGGCGCGGCATGAGGGAGAGAAATTGTAACCGTCTCTTTTTAGTCAGTAAGGAGGCCCAGACAACTGATCCGTAAAGAAAAACTTTTATTGCCAGCAAGATGCAGCTAAGACAACGGCTTAGTACAACTGCATGCCACGCCCCCTTTGCAGCAAACCTTTATACACTTTACAGCTCTTATCTTTCACACATGCGTTCTGGTTTTGCTGAACAAACAATTTACAAACTGCTGAATAAGCAAAAGCTAGCGTGGTCTTCAGGAGGTGTAGCTTATTATCAGACTATTGTTTCGTCATTTTATTGACAGGTTAGACATTTGCAGCGGCGTTCGTATTAATACAATACAAATTATAATTCCAAAATGGAGTTACGTTTCACTAAATGTTAGTGCGTGAGTACGTCAGTACGTTACTACGTATTAGGTTCCGTTTGCGTTGCAAATGTTAGTGAATCAAGATGGCTGTGCGTTTCACTGCGGGGATGATGAGACGAGAAGCGTCTTCGCGGTGCAGTCTTCAAGGGTTCATGGAATCGAACTCCTTCATTCCCCCCTTTGATACTTCAACGTTGTTGAAAGGTAGAAGTATCATTAATAGTTGTTGAGTAACTGAAACGAGAAGCAAAAATTAATACATAATAGGTGTAAGGTGGACCCTAAGAGGTTGCCAGGTCGTTGGTTTCTTCACGGGTTTGAGACGGATGGACCCTATTGGTGTCACCCCCCTTTGTAGCCCGGCTTACCCTAGCAACCATGTGGTCCAATGGGATCAGTTACAGTTTAGTGTCAAAATAATCATTTTCGTCATCAGAATCAAATGTGACATCAGAATCGGATGATTCTTCAGAAGTAGGGAAGGAGGAGATAGACACATACTTTTTGATCATCATGACATGAGCAGCTGCTCTGCGATCAGCTATGGTTTCAATCATGGATCGTAGATTTCTGAAAATGAGAGGTAAACAAAGAGGGAATAAAATGCAAGATAAAATAAAAAACAGCAGAGGGATAAGAATATCTTTCAGTCCTGGAATTGAAGTAAGCCAATTTGGTAAGGACCCCGTCCAGTCAAGGACACCGGTCCATGTCTGAACAGGAACATGGGCCAGACGGATCATCCGATCAGTGATCTCTTCGATGACTTTACTCTTATCATCAATCTGTAAACAACAATTAGAGAGATTAAATTTCCCACACACACCTCCTTCTTGAGCTAGGAGGTAGTCTAAGGCCAAACGGTTTTGGTATACAGCTGTGATGATTTTGGTGTTCTGCTTAGCAAGGATATTGAGAGCCAGTGCCGAATCATTGGTCAGGAGTTCCAACACTGCTTGCAGTCGGATGATGCGGTTTAACATATAAATTGGAGTTCTATATCCATAAGAACCATCCTCAGCCCAAGTAGCAGGGCCATAATATTGTACAATTCGTTCAGGAGGCCACTCCTGATCTGACCAATCTCCAATAGAAACTTTTGTAGCTCTACGACGTTTACTTGGCTTTATAGGACTGTAGACAGGCACACCTAGGGTTTCTCCAGCGGTGATTGGTAAGAGGAAAAAACTTGGCCGAATGGTGGCCAAGAAACAGGTGCCGTACCAGTTGAGTGGTAACTGCTCATAAGCTCTTCGGCCACAAACAAAGTAGTATCCATCTGGAGCAGCAAAGAGAGTGGTGGGCACCCCAGCGGCAGTCCATGTTTTGTTTAAGGTTGATTCAGTCCACAGGGTCGTGGGCATAGTCAAATTCTCCGTTTGCCACCAAGTGAGTTTGGTTAAGTTGGCAGTGAGGACCCCTGTACATGGTGAATTGCCAACAGAAGTGGTGTAGATTCGGGAATGTTGTCGTGATATACATTGTCTGCCAATAACATCTGTTTGGAGAGCCCACTCGTATGGATGCGTCTTTCGTTTGTAAGATATAGTTGTGTTTAAGTGATCGAGGTCGGTTTGGAAGACCTCCTTGGCTTCCCACGGCCATTGCTCTCCTGTGTTTGTGCCTCCGCAGACAAAACAATTCTTAACTTCGAGAGAGAGAGCTATGTTCTCCGCCAGATTCACAAACATATTCTTCGCTTGATTTGAAAAGGTATGCTTCTTCAATTCTTCTGATGCGTGGGATATTTCATCAAAGAAGGATTGGTAACCAACCACAGTGGTCTGATGAATAACTGGTCGAGGCTTGTCTCTACGCTGGGTGATCGTGATGTAAGTCATTGGGTCTTTTCCAGTTCCGTCGATGCCAAATCCCCAAGTATCTTGCCAGGGGGAACCTTCACCTCGTATGGGCCATTGTATGGACACAATATTACCAGTTCCTGCCGTCAATCTGCCAATGCCGTGGCAACCATGATAGCCTCCTCCTGTGTAGTCACACACTAGAGCCCAACCCGACAAAATCAGGTCTCCCTGACACGGTATCCAACCGGATGGATTGGCGGCTCGGTTGTACGGGCAAAGGTACTTGTGGTTATGAACATAGGAGTTTTTCCAGGCTTGAGACCCGCAATGAAGTGCATTCGGATGTTTATCAATTGCTTTGCATGCGTCAAAGGTGATGGTAACGCTTGACCCACTTCCCATGAGAATTTTTGTTGAGTTGATGTAATATAGGATTCCCTTGCCTTCGGGAATTATAGTGGAAGTATAGCTCTTTGGCAATCCAGCAGTTAGGGTGATGTTGTAGTACTTTGGAGTTGTTGGCGTGTGACAAATGACTTTGTCACCCTCTAGACACCGGTGAAAAGACTGATATCCTTGAGTAGTATTTAGAGCGCATGCAGGTTGCGTTGCACAGGAAGTGGGTGGCTGAGATTGGTGTATGATGGTAGAGACAACCTGGAATCCATCTGGAGTTGTGGTACGGATTAATTTGATGCATTCTGAGCAATTTTTGCTTAGTGGTAAAATAAGTGAAGTAGTTGAGGAGCAGGAGATCAGTAGAATAACTTGTAGAAGACTGTATCTCATGGCAGGAGAGATTTAGTAAACACCTTATGCGTTGCCTTGTTAGTAGTTCAGTTGATTGATTCTGAAAGGAAGAAAAATGTATAGGTTAGTACCATTGTGGCAAAGTACTAGAGTCAAAGTCATTTACCCCGGATTAATTTGCTGTCTGTAGTGGGTGAACTTTAACTTGTTGTCCCCTATCCTGGAGACCTGCCAACTGGAGGCAGCAGGTTTCAAGCGGGTCCAGTGAATCCACGAAGGGCATCCAGAGACCTTGACAGCAGTAGGAGTAGTTAATAGCACTGTGTATGGACCCTTCCATCGAGGTTTGAGGAAATCTGATTCATCCCAATCCTTCACCCATACAGAATCTCCAATTTGAAATGGATGGGTCGGGGTTAGCAAGACAATCGGTTCAATGTCACAGGTGTAATTCTGGATGGCAATGACTGTGTTGTATAGCCCTTTGAGCTGGTTGTTAAGGGACAATTCCCCTTGTATCTGTAGTGATTCAGGAAAAGAAGGTAGAGGTGGAGGTCTTGCATACATCATTTCATATGGGGTAAGACCGGACCTTCTTGGACTACACCGTATATGCAGCAAGGCTAAGGGTAGGATATCTGGCCATTTGATCTTTGTCTCTTGGCATAGTTTAGCTATCTGATTTTTCAAAGTTCTATTAGCTCGTTCAACGGCTCCACTACTTTGTGGTCGCCATGCGCAGTGCAGATGCCATTTGATACCCAGAATTCGACTCAGCTGTTGGATAACTTCACTGGTGAAAGCTGGTCCATTGTCAGAGTTTATCTGCCTTGGTAATCCGTAGCGTGGTAAGATTTGGTGAAGTAGCAGAGACACAACTTCTTTAGCAGTCTCAGTTCGTGTCGGTGTGGCTTCGATCCATCCAGTATAGGTACAGACAGCCACCAACATTGCTTTATATCCTTTAGATGGAGTCATGTGAGTAAAGTCGATTTGGCAAACTTGAAATGGTGTTGTCCCTCTTAGAATATGTCCAGGTCTAGGACCAGGTCCGGTTCTAGGATTATTTCTTGCACATGTGATACACTGACTGATAGCATGCTTTGTTAATTGTACGATTTTGTTAATGTAGTACGTTTTTCCCAACAGTTTTATTAATGCATCTCGACCAAGGTGGGTTTTGTTGTGGGCTTCTTTGACAATAGTCCAAGCTAATGCTTCAGGTATCCATATTTTGTTATCTTGCAGTATCCACCAGCCATCACGGTTGTGGAACTTCTCAGACTGTGCCCACTCATTCTCTTCCGTTGAATAGGTAGGAGTTTCTGTTGGGAATTGTAGAAGTGGATAGGTTGTAGCTGAGGTGTATGGTATATGGGCACGGGCTGCTTCTTTCGCTGTTTTGTCTGCCCATTGGTTCCCTTTAGCCACGGGATCTGATTTTCCTGTGTGGGCTTTACAATGCATAACAGCTACCTTTTGTGGTGCCCACACGGCATCTAGCAATTGATGTATTTCAGATGCATTGGCCAATTGCTTTCCTTCAGCGGTGAGGAATCCTCGCTCTTTGTAGAGGGCTCCATGTACTTGGATGGTGAGGAAAGCATATTTGGAATCTGTATAAATATTCACAGTCTGTCCTTCTGCCAATTGCAGAGCTCGAGTGAGAGCGATTAGTTCAGCTTTCTGTGCTGAGGTCCCGGGAGGTAGGGACTCAGCTTCAATGATGTCATCTTCAGAGACAACAGCATAACCAGCGACCCGAATTCCATCAATTACTTGGCTACTTCCATCAGTAAATAGAGTCCACGCTCCCTGCCAGGGTTGATCCCTCAGGTCGGGTCTACTGGAATGTATTGTAGTCATGACTTCTTCACAATCATGGGCAACTGGTTCAGGTGCCGGCATAAGAGTGGCCGGGTTCAAGTTCTTACTGTCTTGTATTTGAATTTCAGGCGTTTCACATAGCAAAGCTTGGTATTTTACAAGACGTGAGTTAGTCATCCACTTTGGTCCATGCGTTTCTAGCAATCCTTGAATGGTGTGAGGAGTTGTTACGTTCAGAGTTTGACCAAAAGTTAATTTGACTGCTTCTGGAATGAGTAAGCATGCAGCCGCAATGCTTCGAAGACAACCTGGCCATCCTTTTGCAACATTGTCCATTCCTTTTGACAGATATGTAACAGGTCGTTCCCATGAGCCTAGAGTTTGAGTCAATACCCCAATGGCCATTCCTTTCTTTTCATCGACGAATAGATGGAATGGTTTCATTACATCTGGTAACCCTAGAGCAGGGGGTTCAATCAAGGCATCTTTTAGTTGTTGTAAACTTGTCAGTTCTTGGGTTTCCCACTGAAAAGGCTGGGATTCTGCCTCCTTTCCCCGCAACTTGTCGTACAGGGACTGGGCAATGACAGCGTAGTTAGCAATCCACAGTCTACAGTAGCCTGCAGCTCCAAGGAACGCTCGGAGCTCCTTCTTGCAAGTGGGTACAGGTTGACCTCGTATTGAACTGGTACGG
Organism: Rhinatrema bivittatum; assembly: GCF_901001135.1. Taxonomy (NCBI): domain Eukaryota; kingdom Metazoa; phylum Chordata; class Amphibia; order Gymnophiona; family Rhinatrematidae; genus Rhinatrema; species Rhinatrema bivittatum. The sequence goes on from NC_042622.1 coordinate 273,511,630, forward strand.
GATATTCCAAGACAGCGGGTACCTTCCCGAATTTGGAATCCCAAGTATTCTACTTCCAATTCACAAATTTGCGCCTTCTTTTTACTTGCACGGTATCCTTTTGAGTACAACGTCTTTAACAAGTGGAGTGTGGCTATAGCACATTCGTGATACGTGTCACGAAACAACAGAAGGTCATCCACATATTGTATGACTGGCCCATACGTGACTTGGTACATCTTCAAGTCTTTTGCCAGTTGCTCCCCGAACATCGTGGGTGAGTGCTTAAATCCTTGCGGTAAGCGAGTCCATGTGTACTGCTGCTTGATTCCAGTTTGTGCATTTTCCCATGTGAAGGCAAAGATCTTCTGGCATTCTTCTGCTACTGGAACGGAGAAGAAAGCATCTTTGAGGTCAATGACACTGTACCACTTGGATGTAGGGGAAACTTGAGCCAAGATTGAGTATGGATTGGGTACGAGAGCTACTAGATCTGCTACTTGATTGTTCACTTTCCGTAAATCTTGTACAGGTCGGTAGTCAGAAGAACCGGGTTTCTTTACGGGCAGCAACGGGGTGTTCCAAGCAGATCGGATTCGCCTGAGAATACCCAAATCATACAGTCTTTGCAGATGTATCTGGATTCCTTGCCTGGCCATATATGGAATGGGGTATTGAGGTTGATTGATCACCTGTGCATTCTGTTTCATCTCGATCCATACTGGGTTGGCGTCGATGGCTACTCCTCCTGGATTTTGCTCGGACCATACTTTGGGCACGCTATCCATTAGCTGTCTTCGTTGTTCGTTCAGAGGAGTATTCACTTCATATCGATGTTGGGTGATTTGTTCGACGACGGGGAGATGTAGCCTCCATTCCTCTTGGAGTGGACAAATGAGAGAGACTGGATTATCGGCAAAGGATGCCTTGATTTCATTCCGGGCATTTGATTCATATACAGACTATATCATAGTATTCTTAGATATTTCAGCAGCGTTTGATACGGTTGATCACCAAATCCTCATTTCAGGTTTACAAGCAATAGGCATTACTGGCACAGTACTAAATTGGTTTTCATCTTTTCTTACAGACCGCCCTCAGCAAGTCAATATCAATCACCAATCTTCTACTCATTACACAATTCCATCTGGCGTTCCCCAAGGATCATCATTATCCCCCATACTATTCAACATATATCTTCTTCCGCTCTGTCATATCCTATCCTCACTCAACTTACAATTTAAAATCTATGCAGACGATATTCAATTTCTTGTCCCCTACAAAACTTCCTGGTTCGATACTTTATCATTAGTCTCACTCTATCTATCTACTATTAACTCTTGGCTATCCCATAACCGTCTGAAACTCAACCCATCAAAAACCGAACTAGTACACTTAACATCTATTTCAGATACTTCCATAGGCCCTCCATCTCACTTTACTTTCAACGGCACAACTATCCCAATAACTTGTCATGCCATAAATCTAGGTGTAACTATAAATACAGATCTATCCATGAAACAACAAATCTCCTCCCTAACAAAGAAATCATTTTACAAATTACAACTTTTGAAACGACTTCGCCCTCTTCTTTTCTATCGTGATTTCAGAACTGTCCTTCAATCTCTTATCTTCTCTGGTTTAGACTATTGTAATGCACTCTACCTAGGTTTACCCGATTCATCAATTCACCCATTACAACTAGTCCAAAATAGTGCAGCTCACTTATTATCTGGTACCCCTATTCGCAATCATATAACCCCTATTTTACAATCTTTTCACTGGCTCCCCATAAAATACAGGATAAAGTACAAAATACTCTCAATCATTCACAGCTTAATCTACAATTCTTCCTCCACCTGGCTATGCACCTTACTTCGTATCTACAAACCCACCCGACATCTAAGATCACTTACTCAAAATCTCCTAGACATTCCATCCCCACGACAGGCCAGATTAGACATAACCAGAAAAAGAGCATTTTCAGTTGCAGGACCTTCTCTTTGGAACTCTTTACCCAACCCTCTCCGTCTAATATCAAACCCTCATCAATTCAAAAAAGCTCTTAAAACTTACTTTTTTCAACATGCATTTAATAACTCCTCTAAGTATACTGTCAACAAATCTGAAGTGCCCACCTCTTCAACCTCATCCATCTGACTCATATTACTCCAATTCTGCTCACTTGACACATATTACCTCAATTTTTCACTCAATCTTTTTTTTCACTCCCTTCATTTTCTGGGATATATTTATCTGATAACTCACCACTTCTTCCCTCCCCCCCTTTCGCCTTTTTGCTTCTCCTATTCTGTTTACCATGGCACGCTTCTATTATTATTATTATTGTTTCATTTTTAATTAACAATTTTATTTTAAGCTAGTAATTACCTAGCTATTTAACTAAATTTATGTATTTTTATTTTATTTAACTTGCATTTTATTTTTCATTTTATTTTAAACTATTGTAAACCGTTTTGATAAAATTTTATTTTAAAAAGCGGTATATAAATACCTTTAAATAAATAAATAAAATAAATAAATTGCAGGGTGGCTCTTAATTTACACAGGAGGTCTCTCCCTATCAGTGGTACTGGGCACCCTGGCACGTAAAGGAATTGATGGGACACTAATTGTCCTCCTACTGTAACCTGCCGTTTCTGGAGGAAGGGAGCGATTAGTGGTTTTCCAGAGGCTCCAACTATGGAGATATTTTTCGAAGTAGGTATAGTGATGGCTGTGGTCATCACGGATCTTTGCGCCCCCGTGTCTAGCAATCCCTTAAATGTTTCAGCCCCAACTTTTATTTCCACCAGGGGGTCAATGGGAAGTGTTCCCCTGTCTAGTCATGCTTCACTATCTTCGCCGGAAGTTTCGCCCACGGTCATCTGCCATCCTGTTTCCTTAAGTTTGGACGGAGTATCTCCTTCCTGCTTTGCTTGCAGGGACTCCGGACACTCAGCTTTCCAATGTCCTTCTTGTTTACAATATGCACATTGATTGGTTCCCAATGGCATTCTTCCGCCTCTAAGCGATCCTCCTCTATTTGCTCGTCCTCTTGGCGGCCCTCTAGAGGGCGATCTGCCCCTTCCTCGGGGTCCGGGATACCCGTGATATTGCTTGGACGGGTTCCCGAAATTAGTTTCTTCCAACGCTGCGGCTAACAAACTGACACTTTCTCTTAACTTTCTAGTTTCTTTCTTTTCCTTCCTGTCTCCATCCGGTTCTCGGTTTACATAGACTTTATCGGCCATGGCTTTTAATTGGCTAATATTCATTCCCTCGAACCCTTCCTGTTTTTGCAACTTCCGGCGAATGTCTGGGTAGGACTGTCCAACGAAGCTCATCACTATAATGGGTTGATACTTGGGGTCCTCTGGATCGAATGGGCTGTATTGGCGATATGTATCCATTAATCGCTCCAAAAAGTTTCCAGGGGACTCGTCTTTCTTCTGCAGCACATCTTGGATTTTGCCCATGTTTACAATTTTCTGCTTTCCTTTCTTTAAGGCTTCAAGAAACGCGGTCTGATAGGCGGTGATTCGTTCCCGCCCTGCCGCGGTCTGGAAATCCCAGTTGGGATCTGCAGTCGGGGCTAAGTCTCTCACTACGTCTTCGGGACGTCCATCTGACCCGGCTCCTAATCGGGCTGCCTCTTCCATGTTTAATTGTATTTGTCGGCGTTCTTCAGTGGTAAAAAGAATGGAGGCTAGATGCCGAACGTCAGCCCAGTTGGGGTTGTGGGCTGCAAAAATGCCCCGTAAAAAGTCTATCATCTGTTCTGGCTTTTCAGCGTATGATGGCCCAAGCTGTTTCCAATTGAAAAGATCGCTAGATGTAAAAGGTATGTAAGTAAATAATTTTATCGTTTGCGTAGTGCGATGTTCGTTTTCTTCAGTCGGGACTACAGGAACTACAGTTGATGTTTCTCTAATTGGTAATTGCAAACTTGCTGCGGCTTGGGTTTTACTGCGAGTTCCGTCGGCCACGGACGGCTCGCTGCCGCTTTCTATCTTCGCGGTTGCCGCTTCAGGTGGTTCTTCATGAGCCGGTGCGACTCTAAGATCAGCTTGCGCATTGGAGGGGGCTTGAGGGTTTGGTGGCGTAGGATATATGAGGGGACAACTAGGGGCATATGGTGGCGGCAAGATAATTTCAGCGTCGGGCAATGCTGCGGACGGCAGGGGTTTAATTTTTTTTTCTGGAGTCCGTGAACTCCCTTGCACTACAAACATGGCCGCCGCAGATGACGCATGCTCTTTAGGTTCCAATATGGCCGCCTTTCCCCTTCTCTTCCGGATTGAGGACTTCCTGTCCTCCATCTTGCGTACTTGAGTTATCATTACAAGGGCGGCTCCCTCTACTAACTTTTTTGCCCACTTCGGAGGATTTTCAATAACTGCAATCCAAGCGGTTATGTACGGTATATCCTCAGGGCAGCCCGGATTCCCCTCTCGTATGACTATTTTCTGGACCCTTGTGGCCGTTTGGAAATTGAAAGTTCCTACTGGAGGCCAATTTACACACAAACTGGGCCACCTATGGGTGCATCGTTGAATCATTCCGGGCTTTGTACATTTATGTCCATCGAACACTTCACTATAGTGTTCCGTCATGACTTTTAATGGAGTCGAGCCGCCCCCTCCCATCAGGATAGAATTCACAGACAAAGAAGGGAAGGGAAGACGGATAGGTAAGGGGTCCGTATCCGTCAGACACAAAGGGTCACAATCGCCCCGACTAGGACGCGGTCAGCCCGGCCTAGAACTGCGAGGCCATTCACTCTCTTTCACACAACAAGAAACCTATTCCCACTAGCATATGCTTTACTTATTACTTGTACTTTTTCCTGTTCATGCGCGTGGTCTTCGGAACGGGGTTCCTACTAACACACTGCGTGGGGTGTGATCAAGGCCCCCTCGGTCCGCCGGGGATGGACCGGTTATTTCCTTAGCTAGCTATTCTTTACTTATTTCCATGTACCCATAATACTCGCCTGCAGGGGTCTTCCGATCGTCATGAAAGCCTTCTTCCCGAATCATCAACCCAGAGGTCCCAGCAGAATTTCTGTGGAACGGTCCCCTCAGAAACCTGATCGCTGAACTCAGCGGTGGCCACTCACCAGGTACGTCTGGGGGACTGCTCCGCCACCAAACTACCGGACCTTCTGGAGAGCTAAAATAGCGTCTCCGGTACCTCCTGGCTGGCTCGCCAATGTAACCGTCTCTTTTTAGTCAGTAAGGAGGCCCAGACAACTGATCCGTAAAGAAAAACTTTTATTGCCAGCAAGATGCAGCTAAGACAACGGCTTAGTACAACTGCATGCCACGCCCCCTTTGCAGCAAACCTTTATACACTTTACAGCTCTTATCTTTCACACATGCGTTCTGGTTTTGCTGAACAAACAATTTACAAACTGCTGAATAAGCAAAAGCTAGCGTGGTCTTCAGGAGGTGTAGCTTATTATCAGACTATTGTTTCGTCATTTTATTGACAGGTTAGACATTTGCAGCGGCGTTCGTATTAATACAATACAAATTATAATTCCAAAATGGAGTTACGTTTCACTAAATGTTAGTGCGTGAGTACGTCAGTACGTTACTACGTATTAGGTTCCGTTTGCGTTGCAAATGTTAGTGAATCAAGATGGCTGTGCGTTTCACTGCGGGGATGATGAGACGAGAAGCGTCTTCGCGGTGCAGTCTTCAAGGGTTCATGGAATCGAACTCCTTCAAAATCAGAGGAACCCCCAAAAATGCGGCGAAAACGACTCTGAATGGCCCCCCCCCCCCCCGAATCGGAAGGGAAGGGAGAGCGAGGCCACAACAAAACGCAGTCCAAATTTTTTTTTTTTTTAACTTTTATACTTGCCGCTAGCCCTCCGGGTCCTGGCCCTATTGGGAGGAGTGAGCCGGGCTCCCCGGTATCATTCCCAGTAGTGAATAGCTGGAACAATGAAGGATCTCTCCCAGTACCTCAGCTGCTGCCTACAACCAGGGAGGATGATCCCCTCAGGACCTCACAACCCCTGGGATGCGGCAGACTCTGACCTGCAGGCACACACTGTGGTCATGGTCCAAGAAGAAAGCTGTCTTCTGTTTAAAATTTTTTTTTTTAATTAAAGTTCCTTCTTTTTTAAACTAAACCTGTCACTAATTTAGGCCCTGTCACAGACTGTATTTATTTATTTATTTGTTCAGTTTTATATACCGTCATTCGGTGCAGCCATCATAACGCTTTACAAAAATCAAACAGAGAATAAACAATGAAAACATAGTTGCATAAATTAACAGTGGGAGAGAAGAAGGGATGGGGGAGAGGTTGGTGGTGAAAAAGGGAGCATAAGGAAAGGAAGGGAAAAGGATTATGGTAACAGTATTGGTATTTAATCATCTTCGGGATGGTCTTCTAGCGTTGTTAATTATAAGTTAATATTGCTATTATAATGGTCATTGCCAGATGATATTTCATTATCTCTTTTGCATGGGTCTGGTTGGTAGTCTTGGTTGAAATTAGATTGTTGAAATAAATAATCATTAATGTAGACTTTATGAAAAAGAAAAGTCTTTAGATCCTTCTTGAAAGTTTTGATATTAGTTTGAGTTCTCAAATAAGCTGGTAAGGAGTTCCATTTTTTAGGACAGGCAATGGAGAATGCTCTATTTCTTGTTGAAAGATGAGCATCTTTGATGGGAGGAATTATTAGACGAGAAGTGTTATTTGATAGAAGATTCCTGTGTTATTCTGTGGAGTGATTTTTAAGCTTGTTTGTTTGTGGTGATCGGAGTGTATTAATTTGCGTACATTGTCAAAATCTTATAATCAATTTGTGATTTAATAGGAAGCCAGTGTAGTGAAGATAATATAGGGGTAATGTGATCATTCTTTTTTTTTCCAGTTAAAACAGACATTATCCCCTTCAACTTGGGAGAGTAATTGTTCTGCTATCGGCTTGCACTTATCATTGGGTTTGGATGCTCTTTGCCACCTCATTCCGGGTCAACAGAAGAGGGCTGAGCCATGCCTCGCTTGTTCCGCCGTGCATGCATGACGACAGATTTCCGCCCCCCCCCCCCCCCCTTTTTTTTTAAAAAGAAAAATGCAAGGAGAAAAATCCAAACTACAACTCCCTATCTTTGATCAGCCCGTTTGGTAGCTCTAGGATGCAGTCACCCAAATTGCGCTAAGCGGCCGAAAATGGGAAATAAAAAGCGTGGGCTTTCTCTAAAACGCGGCTTCCTCCCTCAATTCTCCACAACGCTACCAAACGAAAAAAAAATATATAATATATATATATATATATATATATATCCATATAAAGAACCGGCTGCAGCACCGACAGGGACGGTGACGCGCGCGCGCGTGTGTGTGATTGCTGGAGCCCCAGTGCCGCTATTAAACGGATATTATCTCTCCCCCATGCGCGGGCAGCCTTGCTCCCTGTACCTATTTGCATATGGAACGTCGGCTCTCTCTGCAAAGATGGCCGCGCGCGCGCCCGCCCGCCCGCCCGCTTTCTGGCTGCAGCGCAACTCTTGCCCGCTGGGGGGCAGGGCCGAGCTCCCTCTCCCCTTTGTGTCTTTGGCGCCTTCCTCTAGCTATCAGCAGCAGCAGCAGCAGCAGACCCCGCCTCTCCTCCCTGGCTGCACCCCCCTCCTCCTCCTCTCCTTGCTACTTTCTCGCACAGGCCCTTTCTCGCTAACTTATTTTTCTCGCACCTCCCGAGCGAAGGGGGAAAGAGGACGATGGACATGAAGAAGCGGCTGAACCTGGAGTTGAGGAACAGAAAGCCGACGGAGGTAGGCAGCACGGGCTTCAGCGGTGGGGAAGGTGGAGGGGCGAACCGGAGAGAGTCCGTCCGGCCCCCGTCTCCATCTCGTTCCCCGCACCCGGGTTAGGCTCGGTTCCGCCAATTTTTTTGCAGGAGCGCACGTGGAGGCCCTAACGGGGCACGCGCGCGGCTCCTCTCCGGTCTCTTTCTTCCTCCCTCCCACCCCCAAAGTATTACTCGCTGGGTTTCCCCCTCTCCGACGCGGGACTGTGTAGTAAAAGGTTATATGGTAATAAACACGTGGCTCTAGCCCGTCTGCCTTCCCCCGGCCGGGCTTGTTCCCTGGCTGTCGGCACAAGGTTGCCCCTGCTACGCCGGGCTTGGGGAGGGAGTTAAAAACATCTTCTGTGGGTAATTTCCGGCCTTTGGGTGTCAACTGCTCATTTTCTTGTACTGTCTCACCCCCCCCCCCACCCCCCACCCCCCATTATCCGCGGTGGAGGGGGGGGGAGACATGAAAAGCGCACATTTAGGTTATGCATTCGGGATTTTTGGAAGTGCTTTTTTTGATCTCCGCGCCTTATAGTAGAAAGATTCGCCCGGATTTTTGGTTAACCTCGGTGGAATGAGGGGGGGGGGGCGCAATGCATTTTTTAAAATATGTAATTTTTAGGCGTCTAATTTTTTTTTGGGGGGGGGGGATTTCCCTTTAGCTTGAGAAAAGATGATAGGTGTAGTGAGCCTTCTGGGAGGAGGTAGCTGCTTCCTCTCCCCGCTTACAGTGCACTGTGGGGTGGGGGGCTGCCCGCCCTGTGGTTGGAAATCAATGGGTGTTTCATGTTAACTCCTTTAACAGTGGGGCGGCGGAAAAGCGCACTCCCCAAACTGTGCCTGCCTCTGCCCCCCCCCCCCCGAGACACCGTCATCTTTTGGGACGGGGACTTCAGGGGGGGGGGGCGGCTCTGCTTTTCGGATTCGGGCCTGGCACTTCATTCTCGCTCTCTCTGTACTTCTGCAGTCATGGGAGGAGCTCGGCCGCCGCCTGAGCCCTTTTTTTTTTTTTCCGAAACTTTCTGCATTTGGTAATGGATTGGCCATGTGGGGCAACCTTGCTGTGCGAGCGTGCACTCCCCTCCCCGGCTACTGATTGCACTGCCCCGCCACTCTTAGAGGAAGAGAGACAAAAGCTGGAACCCACGTGCACATGGAAATGACTCTGACGTTATGCTCCTGTTTTGCAAGCTTAATAAAATCTGTGTGCGTTTTGTATTTGGGAGGAGTGACTTACTACACTTCTGCCTAGGTATTTTTATTTATTTATTTATTTTGAGATGTTTACCAGCGATAGAAACGCAAACCACTAGTTGAGCAAATGCTGGCTGGTTTTTGGGCTTTGCTCTTTTTATTGATCCAACCGGCGGGGGAAGGGGGTGAGGGGAAAACAACTTTTCCTCCGCTTTTGTAAATACGGCTGTGTTGGAGAGGTGTGTTTATTTTTTGAAATAATTTATAGTCCGCCCATCGCCATTTCTAGGCGGTTTGTAATTTTAATTTATAAAAATATAACAAAGATGTTTAGCTGAGTTACCACCCGAGTGGAGAGGGGCATTTTTAGCTAATGTGCTGCTACTTTACCGTATATAAATGTGATTTAACAGATTCTACTGTGGGGTTCCCTCCTGACCTCTTCTGAGTTCTGCCAGGGGGGATTTTTTCGGGATCTGGTATTTTAAGTCTGAGGTTGGCCATTAGCTTTTATCCTAAATCAGCAAAGATTGTGTATCCAGGATTACCCTTGAGTTTTTAATTCTTAAAAATAAGGGGGTAGAATTCAGTGATGTGCTGGAAAGGGCTCCCTGATATTTCTTAGGAACACCTACGGTTTCTGAATGGCCCAGAGCTGGGGAGAACACATTGGAAGAAAGTGGCAATGATTGCTAGAATAATCGAGTAACCCCTCCTCCCAATATTTTTTTTTTTGTTCTTAAGAAAATAGGGTGGCCGCTTATCTTTATTTCAGTTTTGGATAACTGGGAATTTTTAATGACTGTCAGATTTTTGTTTAAGGGGCCTTGTCAGTAGTAGCTTGCTGAGAGTCCCTGTGTGAAATCCTCAGTATCTGTGATATAATTTTATGCTATTCTACCTTAAGGGATCCTGTTTATTTACCTTAGCTCTAATCTCCACAGGGTTTCTGTGAACTTGTGACTGTATATTATTTTTCATTGGTAGATACCTAGATGGTAATGTTATATGGGTGCTGCTTTTGAATAACTTTGTGTCATCGGCAAATTTGGTCACTTCACTCATTGTTCCCTGGAAATGGAACAAGGATTGTGAAAAATGTCATGAGGACCTTTCAAAACCAGGAGACTGGGCATGCAAATGGAACATTTAAATTTAATGTGGGTAAGTGCAAGGTAATACACTTGGGGAAGAATAACCCAAGTTATAGCTACACAAAGCAAGGTTTAACATTAGGAGTTGCCATGCCAGAAAAGGATTTAGGTGTCATAGTTGATAGGTTGAAATTTGCTCAGTGTACAGCAGCAGCAGTCAAGGAAGCAAACAGAATGCTAGGAATTATTAGGCATGGAGAATAAATCAGAGAATATCATAGTGGCTCTTATCACTTCATGGGGCTACCTCATTTTGAATGTTGCATGCCGTTCTGGTTACCACAACTCAAAAAAGATATAGCGGAATTAGAAAAGATACAGAGAAGGGTGACTAAAATGATAAAGGGGATGGAACAAATTCCCTATGAAGAGAGCCTAAAGAGGTTAGGACTCTTCAGCTTGGAGAAGAGACGGCTGAGGGGGAATATGATTGAGGTGTATAAAATGATGAGTGGAGTGGAAGAGCAAATGTTAATTTGTTGTTTACTTTCAAAATGTTCACGGACTAGAGGACTCACGATAAACGGGCCGATACAGTAAAGTCCACACGCACACAGGCCACTCTCCTGTGCGCGCAATTCTGTATTTAAATTAGGCCTGGCGGTAAAAACAGGTAAAAGGAGGCGCTAGGAACACTATCGCGTCCCTAGCGCCTCCTTTTGGACCGGAGCGGCGGCTGTCAGCGGGTTTGACAGCCGAGGCTCAATTTTGCCGGCGTCGGTTCTCGAGCCCGCTGACAGCCACGGGCTCGGAAACCGGACGCCGGCAAAATTGAGCGTCTGGTTTTCTACCCGACAGCTGCGGGCCAAATTCAAATTTTTTTTTTACTTTTTTTACCCTTCGGGACCTCTGACTTAATATCGCCATGATATTAAGTTGGAGGGTGCACAGAGAAGCAGTTTTTACTGCTTTTCTGTGCACTTTCCCGGTGCCTGAAGAAATTAGCGCCTACCTTTGGGTAGGCGTTAATTTCTGAAAGCAAAATGTGCAGCTTGGCTGCACATTTTGTTTTCTGAATCGCGCGGGAATACCTAATAGCACCCGCAACATGCATTTGCATGTTGCGGGCGCTATTAGGTTCGGGGGATTGGACGCACGTTTTCGGCCCCTTACTGAATAAGGGGTAACGCTAGCGCGTCAAACGTGTGTCCAGTGGCGGGTTAACAGTGCGTCAGAGTGCACTGTACTGTATCAGCCTGAAAGTTACTAGATGATACATTTAAAACTGATAAGAGAAAAAAATTTCACACCATGCATAATTACGCTCTGGAATTAATTGCCAGAAGATGTGGTGAAAGCTGTTAGTATAGCTGTATTTAAAAAAAAAAAGTTTGGGCAAGTTTTGGAGGAGAAGTCCATAAACCATTATTAAGGTGGAGTTGCAGAAACGCACTTCTTATCCCTGGGATAAGCAGCAGGGAATCTCTCTACCCCCTTGGGATCCTGCCAGGTATTTGTGACCTGGATTGGCCACTGTGGTCTGACCCAGCATGGTAAATTTTATGTACTCAATCTTTGAAATCCGAGCCCAGGGGAGGCTCCGGGACTGACTTGGGGGTCACCCAGCTAGTGCTGGATAATGGAACTGTCTCTGGTTTTGTGCCCCTGCCCTGTCTCCCCCTCACGTTGTTAATAAGATACTATCGGTGGGCGCTGTCGGCATCTCTCTTGCTGGACTGCAGCTGTGAGTGGCGGGGAGTGGGATGCTCATTTTGTAACTTCACCTTTGGGTGAAAATAGAACCCAAAACGTCACTCTGCTTCTATTAATGTTTTCCTGCATGTTCTCCCCCATGTTTACAGTGTCCTCTGCGGGGTCCTTTTTATTTCATGCTCTGTGTCTTGCCCTCCTTATAACCCAAAAGCCTGGCCTTTTGGTAGCCCATTGAAGCAGTCTCTGTTTTCCATCCTCTTACCGGAAATGCGCCTCGTGGGTCCTAGACCCACCCACGGGAGCTTTCTGTGGCCTGCAGCAGGAGCAGACGGCCAGTGGATGTGGGGACGACTGCCAGCTGTAGTTCGCAGGTGACTTACATGGCCCAGCAGAGCTTGGAAAATGTTTTAAAAGGTTAATAAAAGGTCTTGGTTCTTAGGTTTCGCTCAGTAGCAGCTTATTTGATGGTAAAATGTGTATATTACAATTAAATTAAATCACCCTGTTTTTATCCTGTTAAAATCACCCTGTTCGATGTATTTTCCAGTCTTGAGTTATATGTAAACCGATGTGATATGTTTTTCATGAACGTCGGTATATAAAAGCTTATAAATAAATAAATAAAATTAATTAGGTCTTTATGGGGGGGGGGGTGGATCTCTGGCTTTTCCATTTTTCAAAGCTGATGAGTGGGTTGAGGGAGGGGGGGCTCTGGCGGGGACAAAGTTAGAAATGTTCTCATAAGAAATGACCCCCCTCCCCCTTGTAACTGTGAAACAGACCAGACATTATGCAACGGTAAGTCCATATGAGTGTTGAACACATCTGGCCTGACTTTTCAAAGTTGGGGAGTGATTAGGAGAGCAGGGAAGTGTAGTGGCCTCATAGGATGGCCAAACCTGTCACCTTGGATGCATGCAGGGGTTCAGCTGAGGCTTATCTCCAACCTTACAACACCTGCAGGCTTTTTTTTTGTTTTTTGTGCTGATATGCCAGGGGTTATATTGGAAAAACTGCTTAAAGCAGGTCTAGTCACGTACGTCGAGGCTTAGCTGATGTTTTCTTGGCTGCATCCCTTCTCTTCTGCTCTGTCAGCCCTTTGTCTTCCTAAACTGTTTCTTCTACCTTTTCTGCCTTTCTCAAGTAGCTGATGGGCATCTTTTTTTCCCCCCCTATTTCGTTTTTGCTGTCTTGGAAGTTTCCTCGAGCTCCTTTTGAGCTTCCCCTCCCAACTGCACGTGGTCCTGGGTTCTTAAATCCCGCCAGCAGGAGTCACTGTTCACAGTGGTGGACTCCCTCCCTGCCCCAAAGGGTTGTGAGCGCTGCCTCGGCATCGCCCCCGGGAGACCCCCGAGCGAAGAATTGCGTACTAGAGATGTGAATCGTGTGCCAGATCGTCTTAACGATCAGATTCGGCGGGGGGGGGGGGGGGGGGGGGAGAAATCTGATCGTTAAGATATGTGAATTGGAATCGTTTCCGATTCCAATTCACATCGCTAATTTTTTTTTTTTTTTTAGGGAGGCCCGCGCCGCTAAAAAGCAACCCACCCGACCCGTTAAATCGACCCCCCCCAAAACCTTTTAAAATTACCTGGTGGTCCAGGGGGGCCTCGGGGAGAGATTTCCCGTTCCCAGGCATCAGCTGTTCTAAAAAAAAAAATGGCGCCGATGCCCCTTTGCCCTTACCATGTGACAGGGTATCCGAGCCATTGGCCAGCCCCTGTCACATGGTAGGAGCACTGGGCTGATGAGTAAAGATGGTGCCGGCCATCCAGTGCTCCTACCATGTGACGGGCCGGCCAATGGCTCGGATACCCTGTCACATGGTAAGGGCAAAGGGGCATCGGCGCCATTTTTTTTTTTAGAACAGCTGATGCCTGGGAACGGGAAATCTCTCCCCGAGGCCCCCCTGGACCACCAGGTAATTTTAAAAGGTTTTGGGGGGGGTCGGGAGGGTGGGGTCGATTTAAAGGGTCAGGTGGGTTTGTTTTTTTATCTGGCCATCGGCACCATTTTAATTAGTGGCAGCCAAAATGGCGCCGATGGCCCGAGAGCGGGAGATCGCGCCGGGACACCCCCCCCCCCCACTGGACCACCAGGTAACTTAACATTTTGGGGGGGTTCGGGAGGGTGGGGGAGGGTAAGGAATTGGTTTTAAAGGGTCGGGGTTGGTTTAGGGGTGGTTTTGGTGTGCTGGTTTTCCCGCGCCCTATTTAACGATACAATACAAATGCCCCTGACAATAAATCGGGGGCATTTGTATTGTATCGTGCACTCTAACGATTTAGAACGATTTTAAAATTATCTGACGATAATTTTAATCGTTCAAAAACGATTCACATCCCTATTGTGTACAGATACGTCTGCATGACCGGGGGGGGGGGGGGGGGGTGTGCATCACTGCCGCTGGGCCCTCCCTCCCCCCCCCCCCCCCCCCCCCCCCGTTCCCTGGGCTTTGTGCGTTCTCCTTCCTCAGCTGTTGCGCTTTGCACGTGTCTGCGTGTTGCTTGTATGGGACTTTGGTTACAGTCAGCTGAAGTGCAAACATTGCCTTAGAAGTGGTGCATAAATCAGAATGAGAGGGGTGCAGTCATTTTCCATCAGCCGCGGACAGATGGATCAAAATAGAGAAGCAGCTGATTTTGTCAACCTGGTGATTGTACTGGGCCGATCCTTGGGTTGTGGGGTCCTGTGGCCTCCGTGCGGCGTGACACAGTGCTGAGGTGACAGGCAAATAACGGTTACTGCTTTCAGCAGGCTACAAAACTGACACATTCTGATTGGTAAGAAATGCCATGCGCATCCGGTTTATGAATATCTATGGTTGCATTTGCATGCCATGACTGGCGGATTTTTATTTATTTGTTTATCCTCCTCCCTAAACAGCATGTCAGTGGCTCTGGGTAACCCTTGTGGGTGGGGTCCCTTGTGAGGCTTTGCCTTCAGTGTACTGCTCTTCGCTGCCAGGATGTGCCGCTTCGGTGTCATGCCCGGGCCTGGTTGCCCCAGCAGATTGGGAGGGGGTTGCAGGAAGGAGCATCCAGAGGCTGGTCCCCTGAGTTTTAAGGGTGGCCTAGGTATTGTGTTTCTGCTGCAAATCAGGCTTGTGGGCGAGAGTGGTGCTCTGGATTCTGTGAGCATGAGTTTGGGTATAAGAACCTGCCATACTGGGTCAGACCAAGGGTCCATCAAGCCCAGCATCCTGTTTCCAACAGTGGCCAATCCAGGCCATAAGAACCTGGCAAGTACCCAAAAACTAAGTCTATTCCATGTAACCATTGCTAATGGCAGTGGCTATTCTCTAAGTGAACTTAATAGCAGGTAATGGACTTCTCCTCCAAGAACTTATCCAATCCTTTTTTAAACACAGCTATACTAACTGCACGAACCACATCCTCTGGCAACAAATTCCAGAGTTTAATTGTGCGTTGAGTAAAAAAGAACTTTCTCCGATTAGTTTTAAATGTGCCCCATGCTAACTTCATGGAGTGTCCCCTAGTCTTTCTATTATCCGAAAGAGTAAATAACCGAGTCACATCTACCCGTTCTAGACCTCTCATGATTTTAAACACCTCTATCATATCCCCCCTCATCCGTCTCTTCTCCAAGCTGAAAAGTCCTAACCTCTTTAGTCTTTCCTCATAGGGGAGCTGTTCCATTCCCCTTATCATTTTGGTAGCCCTTCTCTGTACCTTCTCCATCGCAATTATATCTTTTTTGGTTTGTGTTTGGTTTTAACGTGCAGAAGAGGTCTTCTCCCCGGGAGGGAGCTGCTGGCTCTTTTGGGTGTCTGGGCTGTGCTGGATGTGGCAGCCTTGCAGGTCCCAGGTTTCCTGGCTCAGCTGCTTGCAAGGGGCTCTCTAAAGTTTCTTCTGCCTCCCCCGCCCTGCTGGATTCACGTGGCTGCTGGCCTGAGAGTTAGGGCACCTGCACCCTAGAATGAGGGGACGGACGGACACCCAGCATGCGGCCATCTTTACCCGGCTACCCTGCTCTTGCTTACACTTATTTATTTAAAATCTTTTCTGTACCGTCGTTTAGTAGTGCAGCATCACTTACACTGTAAGCTCTCTAGGGTAGGGATCCTGGGTGATGTGATCTCTGACAGCTCTATAACTTCCTCTGAAACGTAGAAAGAGATCATTGAAGTCTTATGAACAGATTTTTTTTTTTTTAATTGCTGGTTTTTTGTTTTTGGGGTTTTTTTTACCTTTTTTGAAGAATTTGGTAGAAGTGATTAAGAATATCCCCGGTTTTCATTATGATTTTTTATTTTATACCTGGAATTTGTTTGTATAGTTTTGTAAGTTGTTTTTTTTGCCCACTTGAGTAATCCCATTTATTAAGGATTTATGTAAATCAGAGGTGGGATGGGATAACCCTGCAAGGCCATCCCTTCCATTAGACAGACTGGATGGTTGCCTGGAGCTCCAGAATTTAGGGGCTGGCAAAAGTAAAAATCCTGGAATCTCCTGCGCGCCACCCGCTCGCTTTTAAGGAAGGCGTAGCACACAGCGCTGACCCATGAACACTTGCTGATTGCTGATCTTGTGTGTGGGGAGATCGCACGTGCAGGCCCACAGGTTTTCAGGACTACAGAAGGTGGCCTGGGGGTGCTGGCGCTAGGAGGGAGCACTGGGCTTGAGCTGCGGGGACCGCAGGGACGGCAAACGCCAGTCCTGGAGGGCTGCAAACAGGCCAGGTTTTCAGGATGTGCACAGCGAGCACGCGTGAGAGACATTTGCGTCCAGTTGGAGGCAGGGCATGCAGATCTTTCTCATGCATATTCATCGTGCGTATCCTGAAAACCTGACCTGTTTGCGGCCCTCCCTGCTCTAGGGTGTTCAGTACCCCTTGCACCAACCAGGGGTTTGATTTCTTCCGGGCCAGAACTCTGCTCCTTGGGCCACCCTGGACGGAGGAGGCGGTGTCTATATCTGCCCCTCCCACTCCCAGTTGGGGGGAGTCTCGGGTGATGATTTGTGAACCCACGTGCTTAAAATCGCAGAAAGTAAGGTAGAGAAAGCAGGCCCGGAGCATGGCTTTGGGAAGTGTTTGTGGTGGGGTGCAGGTGAAGGGCTGGAGTTGTGGGGTGTAGGTGGTGAGATGTCAGCGGGGCTGTGGGTGTATATGGAGGGGTGTAGAGGGTGTACGAGGAGTTGGTGCGTAAGGAGGGTGTACGAGGAGTGTGGTTGTAAGTTTGTCGTGTGGGGGAGGGTTTGTTTTGTTTTTTTAAGGTGCCTTATTTTCTCATACTCTGGGGCCGATGCAATACGATGCACTGAGCCGAGCGCACTCTTTACGTGCAGTCGGACGCGGATACAATAAGCACTTATCAATCCCCTAATGCAATAAGGGGATTAGCACCTATTCAACGCGCCTCTAACGCGGAGTGAATGTAATAGCGCACATCGCGTGCAAATATATGTGAATGAGGCTATTAGGCGTTCACTCCCGATACAGAAAGATAAACGTGCGTCTCGGACGCACGTTTAACTCTCATCTATTAACGCCTGCCAGGATGTTAATAATGTGCGCATCGAAAAAAGAAGAGAAAAATAAGAGAGAAAAAAATTGGTGATCGGGCCCATCACAAAAACAGACGCTGATAAACCTGGCCTTGGTTTTTGTGACTAGTTCACTGAAAACTGCCGTGCCCCTGTCGTCCCATTGCCGGTCCTCGTTCGGCGTATGCACCTTCACCCGCCGTCCGTGAACTTACCGCTGCCCCCTCTGGTACCTCAGCTGTTACCGCGGGCATACGGGCTGCTCCTGCCTGGTTTGGTTTTTTTTTTGCCACATTCGTGATCACACAGGTCGGCGATTAGCAGGGAATACAACGTGGCCTCCGTGTGGACTGAAGAAGCAAAGAATGGAGGTTTTTAAGTCAAAAACAAACGCCGGGTTTATCAGCGTTGCTTTCCCTTACTGCTTTTGGGGCGCTTTGTGCGCGTCAAGGGGTACATTTTACAAATTGGCGCACACGCGTACTTTTGTTCGCGCACCAGGCGCAAACAAGAGTGTGCGGGATTTTAATAGATACGCTCGTAGCCGAGCCGCACAGCCTGCCACCGAGGCCGCTTCGAAATCAGAGCGGCCTCGGAGGGAACTTTCCTTCCACCCCCACCTTTGTTGCACAAGTTATGCCTGCTCGAGGCAGGCATAACTTGTGCTTGCCGGGCCGGCCACTGGCACGCGATTCCCAGGCCCTGGAGCTGTTTAGGAGCCCGCGGCCCCGCCGCGACACGCCCCCCCCAACACGCCTCGGGACTTGCGTGCGTCCCGGGGCTTGCGCGCGCCGCTGAGCCTACTCAACATAGGCTCGGCGCACGCAGGAGAAACTTTGGGCAGGTTTTTGTGGGGTACTGAAAATGTGGCCCTAAGAGAGCGGGCGCTGACTGTTCAACGCCTGCTTTCTACGTGCCTTTATTGCATCGGCCCCCCCCATGTTTTCCATAGAAAGCTATGGAGAATTTGAAATTTGGTTCTCTTAAAAACTGACTTGTTACAGTTAATTTGCTCCTGCGAATACATGGTTATTTATATTTTATTGTTTGATATTTTAATGATGTATGCATATTATCTTTAAAACCCTTGTTTCTGTAAAGCCTGTTGCTGTCAAATGTTTTACTGTTTTTTAAACTGTTACATGTAAAGCCTGTTGCTAATTTATTGTTTCACTGTAAACCGAGGTGATGTATGTCTATACGTACCGCGGTATAAAAGAATCTATAAATAAATAAATAAAATAAACTCATCCAAAATATTCATGTTTTCTTCTTGCTTTCCAAATTTGGCAGATTTCTATTCCTCTTATGGAGTGTTATTCTGCCTGCAGATAGATGGACAGACATCCCCCCCCCTTTTTTTTTAATATTCAATTCTGATCCATATGTTGGAAAGCATAAAAACAAAGGAGACACCTTCTGTTTTAATGCAGAGTGGATGGGGCTGGTTGGTCTTTATCTACCCTCATCTTCTGCCATTAAAGTATTAGGACTTGAAATAGGAGTCTTGGGCGTTTGGTTGGGGCCAAGCTGCATTGATCGGGGTTGTGGTGAGGGCCTTACCTCGCTGGCTTGCCAGTGCGTGGGACAATAAGAGCTGTCCGCTGTTTGCGGTGATGTTAATGGGCATGATAGCACTGCTCCTAGCCTTCCTCGGTTACATGGGGAACGTGAGGTCCTGCTTTCCTGATGCAGGGACCTGCCACTGGCAGTGGTCTGTCTAATTTAGTCACCTCACATTTTGGGAAGGAGAGTTCCTTCTCTGCTGGCAAATCCCTTTTGCTTATCCCAGGGACAGGAAGGACTCTGGCCCGCCAGAGGAAGAGATTTTCACCTGGGAGTGTGAGACCTCCCGTGCAGAAGGCGATAGCTGCAGCACTGTAGGGGGAGGGGAGGGTTGGGATTTTAAATATTTACAGGATGAAGCTGGTGATATTTGATTAGGTATTCCCAGATTTGCTCAGCAGTATATGCAAACTGATTTCCTGCATATTCATGTAGGGGTCTCTTAAAAACCCAACTGGCTGCAGGGTGACAGGTTCTGTGTTAGACTCCAGAAACTGAAGCTGATTTCCGTACTTGTGGGGCATAAGGAATGGGCTAGTTTTACTTTTGCCCTGTTTCTATCTGGATTTGTTTGTCTTGAGGATAGATGCACAGTATTGTCTCGCCTCTGGCTTACCGCATTAGACTATGCTGGGTCCCTAGTTTATTCCCCCTGCCCTTCCTCCCGGTAGGCACTCAGAGTTTTAGGAAACGAATACGCATGAGAAAAATGTGCATTCATTGCCCCCATTGCATGCAAATCTATCTAATTAATATTCATTGTAGCTATTCTGAAAACCAGAGTAGGTGCTGGGGGACCAGATTGGGAACCATTGGAAATTAGGAAGTCAGCATCAATGGACCTATGGTTTTCTAATTTTTATTTTTTTTTAATCCAAGTGCCATCTAACTTTATCATGGGATACTTCATAGGGTTGTGTTTGGTCATTTGGCAAACCTCATGCTTCTCCTTTCTCTCACTGATTTTGTGTGTGTGTGTAAAAAGACCATAAGGCAGGAAATTAGCAGGCCGCAGACCGGGAGGTCTCTGGGGAGCCGCCTGCCGCAGACCGTGGAGGTAGTAGGAGGCCAGTGGCAGAACTGCACTGCGTGCGTGAGGGCGGCTAGAGGCAGAAGCTTTAGGGTTTGTCAGCTCTGGTACAGTTTAAATGGTGATGCTAAAGGGAACAAGGTGCCCAGCCTATGGAACTAAGAGAGTTTCCACAGTAGCAGGTTCCCTCTGTCTGCTATGCAGTCTGGAGCTTGAGTTTGCAGGGCTAGCACCTCCATCCCCTCTCACCCTGCTGGATCCTGAGGAGGCAAGTTTGCCACTGAGCAGCCAGATCCATTAGCTTTGGCTTCGCCCTCAATAGCCTCCTCAGGGAGCAAAAGGTAGCCAAGACCTTCCTGCTGGGGGGGGGGGGCCCTCAGTAGCCTCAGCAGAGTTTTTGTTAATGCATCAAGCCTTTCAAGCTATGCAAACCAATCAAGGCATGACATGAACCTCCTCAGAGGAAGGCTAACATAGTTCCAGGGGCCTCAGGACGCTTGTCCAGAGCCCCATACGTAGGAGTCTTTGGGGGAACTCCCTGTTCTGACAGGATTCAGACCATTCAAATGACCAGGAATGGTCTTCTAATAAAGAGGTGTACTCAGCAGTATATGCAAGCAGGAACTGCCGGCTCTGATTACAGATACCCTCTCAGACAGTGTGGAAGGTGATCCTGTTCTCCAGGGAATGCGGAAGCCATCCAAGACCTTTCCCCTTCACCCAGCCCTTAAGGAAATGATAATATCTGAATGGGAGGCACCCCAGAGTCCCTTAAGAGCAACTAAGGCTCTGGGAAAGGTTTATCTGCTGCTCCAGGAAATGAGTCTTTAAGTATTCCCAAGGTAGATGCACTGATGTCAGCAGTTACCCATAAAGCCACTGTTTCAATGGAAGGTGGTACAGTACTGAAGGACCATTAAAATCGGCAGTTTGTAGAGGCTGTGCACCGGGCACTTGTAGGATAGGTACGACAATTACCCATGGTTATGATGATGATGTCTTCTGACACAGTGTGAATTGAGTCGGGGGAGGCTTTTCTAGCAGATACTCTTTTTATGACCTCAGAATGGCTTCTCCATCTTTAGCTTCGGAGGTGGCAGTAAGGAGACTAATGTAGCTCTGGAATTGGGCAGCAGATGAGGCCTCAAAGTCTTGCCTAGGCATGCTACCCTTTAAAGGGAGACTGTTGTTTGGATAAGCACTAGAAAAGCTCATTAAAGATCTGGGGGCATCAAAACCCCAAAGGCTACTTGAAGACAGACCAAGATCTAGCTCCAGGAACCTGAGGGGACAATGATTTCAGATTACCAAAAGTGTAAATCGGAGGCTGGAGGTTTGCAGCTGGCAAGGTGGTCACGGACCCAGTCCTTTTGTGTAGCCAAAAGATTGAGGAATGATCCCTTGTCATCAGTAGGCTCCGGCAAGTGGGTGGTCCCTGCAAGAATAGAACCAATTGGGGGGGGGGAGGGGGGTGCTCGTCTACATTGGTTCTACTTGGAGTGGACCTATACAACCTTGGATTGCTGGGTCCTGGAGGTCATTCACGGGGGCTATGCTCCCGAGCTAGAGAGACTTATGCCTCAAACTTTGAATATTGCCCTCTTTGCCAACAAAGAAAGTGGCAATAGAAGCCACCTTGACCAAGCGGTGACGCGTACCAGGAGTAGGGCACAGGGACATACTTGATATACTTTGTGGTACCCAAAAAAAGATGGATCAAGTGCCTCAGTCCCACATTTTTGAATGGAGACTCTATGCTCAGTAGTAATGCCAGTAAGGAAAGATGAATTCTGTCCTCACTGGACCTAGCTGAAACTTATTTCCATATGCCTATGAGGGATTCTTGCCAAAAGCTCCTGTGCTTCTGCATACTAGGCAAACCTTTCCAATTTCAGGCACTCCCTTTCGGCATTGCAATTGAACCAAGGATCTTCACTGAGGTGGTGGTAGCAGCAGTGTTACACAAAAAAGTGGTATCAATTCACCCTTTTCTGGACACTTGGCTTTCCAAGCCAAACCCACCCTAGAAAACGAACAGGCAGTAACAGCGGTTCACTTAGGATAAGTGGTGAACTATGCACAAAACAACCTGAATTTTCTGGGAGCATGGTTTGACACAGGAGTAGGATGTGTATTCCTCACCCAGAAGAGGGTGAAGAAGCTAGTTTCTCACACCATGGATTTCCAGGCTCAATTAGCACCCAAGGCCTGGGACTACCTGTACTTGTTAGGACTCGTGGCAGCAGCCAGAGACTTGGTCCCCATAGGCCAGGGCACATAATGCACCCCCTACAGAAGGCCCTATTGTCCAAATGGTCTCTGTCCTCAATGGACTGCGAGCAATGATTACCCCTGCAATCTCTAACAAGAGACAGCTTAAATTGCTGAACCCAGCCCACCAACCTATTAAACCATCATAATCACGGATGCCAGCAATTTCAGATGGGGAACCCACTGTCAAGGCCAGATGATGTAAAGACAGTGGGGTCAGTAAGAGAGAGCCTGGTCTGCAAACAGATTAGAATTGAGGGCCATCAGACAGTCCCTGCAAGCATTATCCCCCTTGATAAACTGGTCAGGATTGTCTCGGACAAAGTGTCAGCTGTCAATGTGAACCGGCAAAGGGGCACTCGCAGCCAGTCACTAGCCCTCAAAGCGGCAATAATCTGTCACTGGGTAGAGCATAGTCGAGCGCTCTTGTCAGCAGTCCACATTGTGGGAATATACAATGCCTAGGCGGACTTTCTGAGCAGAAACAGGCTGGACCCAGAGGAATGGGAACTCAGTCAGCATGCATGCCTCAGAATCACGAGCAATACTCCATTCCCCCCCGCCCCCTCTTGGGTCATCCTGCGTATGCTGGCAGGGCCGGGGTTGGAGGGTTCCTATCTCCATATGTGGTAGCTGTGTCCCATTGTTGATGCCTTTTGGAAGAGCCTCATAGTGATGGTCTGCCGAGTTCTGCAGGTGGAGATGGTTTTTACACCGGCAGTTTGCTTATTGGGACTATGGACTGAACACAACTTTCCAATCTCCAAGAGGATATTTGCTGATCGTTTAATACAAGCTGGGAGATTTACAATAGACTATCACACTATAACTGCCTGGAGTAGACGGATGAGATTGTAAGTTAATTGTTCTGTTAGAGCAAATTGAAAGACAGAGAAACATCTTATGATAAGATCTGGAAGGGGTATTAGAATTACTGGAGCAAGACTAACAAGTAGTTGTTTTTATATACTTATCCCTTTATAAGTATGTATATTCCTTTCTTTGCTTTTTTTGAGACTCCCTTACTCGGAGCTCATGTCATTCTAGGGACTTATGGGGAATTAAATGAACTCTGTATCTAGGATATGTATCGTGCAAGCTACGCTTCATTGATATTTTGTGTGTGCTGTGCTGCCTTTTTCAAAATAAAAAGTTAAAACAAAAATCGCAAACAAATGAAGATAGCCGACTATGAATTTAATGGCTTTGCGAGGCAATGCAAAGGTGAACACATTTTTCAGCTGAAGAAGGGAGACCCCTGCCCTAGCAGCATAGATGGAACTGATCAGCCCATGGCCAATAAAGGGGCCACTATATGTGTTCCCCGGCCCTTAATAGGAAGGACACCGAAAAGAATAGAAAACCATTCAACCCTAACAATCTTAGTTGCCCTGGATTGGCAAAGGAGACCATAGTACGCAGATCTCCTGAGGTTACTAGTGAGCACCCCATTGCGCCTTCCAGCCGACCAAGGACTACTACACAGGTCTCTGTAAACCTGGAAAAGCCAGTTCCATTCTGTCATACGGTATGGCCCTTGAAAGGGCACACCCGAGGAAGAAAGGATACTCACCCCTGGTCATATCAACCATTTTGAAGGCAAAAAAGGCCCCAGCTTCATCGGCCTACATTCGGGTGTGGTACCCCTTTGAGGACTTCTGCCTTATGGACAAAAGTTCCCCACGGAAAGCAGATATAACCCATATTTTGGACTTCATCCAACAGGGACTGGACAAAGGATTGGCCTTCAGCTCCTTAAGAGTCCAGGTGGTGGGTATCTCATGCTTCAGAGGCCTAGTGGAGGGCAGGCGCGTAGCAATGCACTCAGCGTGCTTCCTTAAGGGAGTAAAATGCATTAGACTGCCCTTTCACCTACTGGGCCCACTATGGGACCTCAATCTAGTACTCCAAGCCTTGGCAAACTCCCAATTCGAATCTTTGAAACAGGCGCCTCTCAAGGACCTGTTTTTGAAGACAGTTTTTCTGGTAGCCTCATACTCGGCAAGACAGATCTCGGAAATACAATTTCTCATATGTAGAGACCGATACTTAGTCTTCTCCAAAGATGCAGTCACCTTTTGTCCAGTAATGTCCTTACCCAAGATTATCTCCCTTCTATCTCAACCAAATGATCTCTCTACCAGCTTTCAAAAAAGGGTGGGATCTGGTAAAGGGGATTCAGAATTACACTGCCTGGATGTCAAGTGGGTACTGCCGAGATACCTTAAGTCCCAAATCCGCTCAGGAAATTGGGCAGGCGCCTTATACTACATGCAAGGACGAAGCGGCTTCCAAATCAACACTAGCAAGGTGGATCAAGAAAGCAATGGATTCAGCGTATATCCTGAAAGGGAAAGTAGTGCCACCAGATTTGCAGGCTCACTCCACTAGAGCTCAGCCAGCGACATGGCAGAAGTCTCAAGGTTATCTCCGGAAGAAATATACAAGGCCTCGGTGCATGCCTTCCCTAAGCACTGTAGGTTGGATGTCTTAGCTAAGGTGTTATTACTCCCTTGCATGGGACAGCTTTGATACCTCCCTATAGTGTTGACTGGTCTAGCAGGAGGATAAGGCAAAATTTATGCAAACTGACAATTTGCTTTCCTTGACGTCTGTTAGATCAGTCCGGTTCCCGCCCGGCGAAATTACTAAGTGTAAAAAAAAAATAAAAAATGAGAGAACAGACATTCCTGTCTTGAATGACCCTGTCCTACCCGGGGGGGGGGGGTAAGAAGGGGTGGTAGCTCCTTCCATGAGATTCCTACTTTCTTTCTTCCGACTTCCCTAATTTGCTAAATTCCCTAAAGATATAAAGTAGTGAAGTTTTCACATTCCCTTTGAGGAAGAGATTGGTCTAATTTGATATATTGACATAATGTATTACCGTAATTATGGTTATGCTGACTCAAGCCGGAAGCCGCGGATGCCGCTCGATTTATAATTTGTACATGTTGTAGGTCCACTTGGGACAATTTAAGTCTATTGATAAAAGGGCCAGCTTTTGCAGAAGGCTACTGAGGAACTGTGCCTGGCCACGCCTCCGTGGCAGTGGACATCAGAAGAAGAATCACGGAGGCGTGCTCTCTGTCTCCAGGAGCAGAGTAAGGAAATCCTTAGTGTTGACTTTTCTAGCAGTCTTCAAAGAACGCACATTCGGGCCGATACAGTAAAGTCCACGGGAGAGCGCCCACTCTCCCGGCGCGCGCACAGACCACTCTCTTGTGCGTGTGATTCAGTATTCAAATTAGGCCCGGAGGTAAAAAGAGGCGCTAGGGACACTAGCGCATCCCTAGCGCCTCTTTTTGGACAGGAGCGGCGGCTGTCAGCAGGTTTGACAGCCGACGCTCAATTTTGCCGGCGTCGGTTCTCAAACCTGCTGACAGCCACGGGTTCGGAAACCGGATGCCAGCAAAATTGAGCGTCCGGTTTGCGAGCCGTGAGCTGACTTCAAAATTTATTTATTTATTTTTTAACTTTTTGTAACTTTTGGGACCTCCGACTTAATATCGCCATGATATTAAGTCGGAGGGTGCACAGAAAAGCAGGGAATACCTAATAGGGCCATCAACATGCATTTGCATGTTGCGGGCGCTATTAGGTTCGAGGTGGTTGGACGCGCGTTTTTGACCCCTTACTGAATAAGGGGTAACGCTAGCGCATCAAACTCGCATCCAATCGCAGGTTAACAGTGCGCTCCGCCGGAGCCCCCTGTACTGTATCGGCCTGTTTATCAGGTAAGACGTAATTTTGCCATGTTGAGGGGAGAGGAGAGAGGCTAGGAGGACCTCCGGAGAAGGGACGGTGGAAGGGGAAAAGGCCTGGAAGAGGGGAAGGATTGCGAGGACATGGAGAGCAACAGAGAGAGCCTAGGAGATCAGGTGCTTTAAAATTTTCATCTGGCTCTCATTGATTTTGAAAGTTATCTGGCCCTCTTAATAAAAAGTTTGGGAATTCCTGCTGTAGGATCCCATTTTGCTAATATTTCAAAATAAACTATTAAAAGTCATTTTTCCACTGGTTTTTCTCCCTTTTTGTGTTCTTGTTCTAATAAATGCTGAAATTCTCAGGAAAAAAATGAATGTCCCTGCTTATACTGGGGTTAGTCCTTCCGTCGTGTGACTGTGAGAGAGGTCTGTAGTTCTTGGATGGGGGGGACATGGTATTATTTAATCCAAGTCTGGAGTCTCATGTCACTTGACGCAGAGAAGCTGCAATCTTTGGGCGGAGCTCGGACCAGCTCAGAATGACCTGGGCCCTGTTTTCCCAATTGTAGGCATCCCTTTACCTAGCGCATGTATAAATGGAGAAGTGTTTTATTACTTTTACTATTGACCTTCACCTGCTGCTGCAGGAATTCCAAGATTAATCGGTGGTTTTCTAATTGTCCCTTCAGCACATTGGCACCCCCAGTATGTGATATCCCCAAATGACAGCTGGTTGCCATAAATGCTTTGCTTTCTGTGAATGAAACATATTACAGCAGAAGTGATTGGGGTGTGTTATAATTTTTGGAAGGTGTGGGGGGGGGGGGGGGGGGGGGGGGGGGGGGGGGGGGGGGATACGGGATGCTTTTAGAAATGCCCTGTTTGTTTAAATAAATAAAAAATGGCAAAAAAAAAAGCGAACCATTCAAAAACCAACACAAAAAAATACATGATATATTGCACTAATTAAAAACTTTTTTTTACATATCAATCCACTGGTGACATGTAATCAAATTTTTTGTTAAAACTGGATTTAATTAGTGTTTATTTTAATGACGGAAAAAAAAGTGTGGCGGGAAGAAGTGTAGACAAAGGTAGTTCATAAAAGGTACCATGTTTAGGCCCCTTACAGACCTAACGTTTTACAAAGCCACTTTAATCAGTAGAAGGACGCTTTTATCTTGTTAATAGAAATATTATGGGTCATATGTACTGAGGAATTTCAGCTGCCTTTTTTTTTTTTTTTTTAATCTGGAGAAAATGGTTTGGCATGTCTCCAGAGGTTGGGTAGTGGATTGGGGGGAGGGCAGATTTGGAATTGGGTGGGATGTGTGTGTGTGTGTGTGTATATATATGCATATATATATTCATTCATTCACACACACACACACACACACACACACGGTTGTGAAGGCTGTGTTGGGTGGAGGCAGGTAGTTTATAGGGGTGTTTGTACAGATTATTATGTTTGGGTTTCTTTGCTTTATTTGTGTGGAATTGCTGCATGAGTGGTTTTTCGCTGCCCTAAAGAGTGTAGGGTTTGAGGGCCTCGTATATTAAGAGACAAATTGGGGAAAAGTCCCTGGTAACAGCTGGTTGTTTGCCCAGCTGAGTGAGCATTGCGCACAGGCTCTGGAGGACTGGTCTGATTGCACTGCTGCCAGGGATAATGGGCTGACTCACTTTTCTGCAGGAGCCTTTCACTGGCTCTCCCTCTCCTTCCTAGTGTCTGCCTTTAGAAATCAGAGTCCCCGCAAAACAGGAGCAGCTCTGTGGCATGGGGAGTGGTTTTCTAGGACTCAGCTAAGACAGAGAAGCTGCTGAGCTGTACAGGGGCAGGTTTGGAGCTTCAGATAAGAACATGCCATGCTGGGTCAGACCAAGGGTCCATCAAGCCCAGCATCCTGTTTCCAACAGTGGCCAATCCAAGTCACAAGTATCTGACAAGTACCCAAACACTAAGTCTATTCCATGTTACCGTTGCTAGTAAGAGCAGTGACTATTTTCTAAGTCAACTTAATTAATAGCAGGTAATGGACTTCTCCTCCAAGAACTTATCCAATCCTTTTTTAAACACAGCTATACTAACTGCACTAACCACATCCTCTGGCAACAAATTCCAGAGTTTAATTGTGCACTGAGTGAAAAAGAACTTTCTCCGATTAATTTTAAATGTGCCACATGCTAACCTCATGGAGTACCCCCTAGTCCTTCTATTATCCGAAAGAGTAAATAACCCATTCACATCTACCTGTCTAGACCTCTCATGAATTTAAACATCTCTATCATATCCCCCCTCAGCCGTCTCTTCTCCAAGCTGAAAAGTCCTAACCTCTTTAATCTTTCCTCATAGGGGAGCTGTTCCATCCCCTTTATCATTTTGGTTGCCCTTCTCTGTACCTTCTCCATCGCAACTATATCTTTTTTGAGATGCGGCAACCAGAATTGTACACAGTATTCAAGGTGCGGTCTCACCATGGAGCAATACAGAGGCATTATG
This sequence comes from Rhinatrema bivittatum, assembly GCF_901001135.1. Taxonomy (NCBI): domain Eukaryota; kingdom Metazoa; phylum Chordata; class Amphibia; order Gymnophiona; family Rhinatrematidae; genus Rhinatrema; species Rhinatrema bivittatum. The sequence continues at coordinate 273,540,010 of NC_042622.1, forward strand.
ACATTTTCCGTTTTATTCACCATTCCCTTCCTAATAATTCCCAACATTGTTTGCTTTTTTGACTGCCGCAGCACACTGAGCCGACGATTTCAATGTGTTATCCACTATGACGCCTAGATCTCTTTCTTGAGTGGTAACTCCTAATATGCAACCTGACATTGTGTAACTATAGCATGGGTTATTTTTTCCCTATTGCATCACCTTGCACTTATCCACATTAAATTTTGATGCCCAATTTTTCAGTCTCACAAGGTCTTCCTGCAATTTATCACAATCTGCTTGATCATGGATGTGTGCATACTGTAGTCTCTCGATGTGTGAGCATCCAAGTTTGCACAATCCAACCACTCTCCACCCCTGTGCCAGAAGAAGAAATTAACATTTTTACATTTTCCCCCTAATCTTACTCTTATTTGTTTCCCCAAACCTGAATACCCAAAAATGACCATCAGGATCCTGCTGTGAAATGCTTTTGAAGTTAAAAATACTTTGTTTAGTTGTGCATTTTAATGCCAGGATCAAAAAAGATGACCAGCTAGGGTCAGACACTTCCTTCCCAGGGCATTATGTTCTGCCGTGTGTGCCTGGTGTCTCCCAGCTGGGGTTCATTGGAGGGGGCGGAGGCCTAAACTGCCAGGAAATGCTTTCTCTGAAGAAGGAAGTACCCATGCTGCTGAAAGGAAAGGGCAGGGATGGTTTTCATCCAGTCACGGTCCCCAGCACAACGTTTCCCAATATTTTTGAGGCCAAGACCAAAATGTGTGGCATATCGGCCTCCACAGGGCAGGCAGTACAGACATGGAGAGGATTGGTATGGTCAAAAGAAGAGCTAGGGAAGCACTGAAAATCCAACCAGACTCTCTCCCATGCTTTAAAAGAGAGGGAGTGGAGACACACAAGAACTCCTCACAATGAGCCAGTTCCCTCTCTGTACAAGTGCAGGATAAGGAAGAAGGCAGTGTGGCATGGGCAGCTGGCTCAATTAGTTACCTTTTGTTGTTGCATGCCGTTGCCAGAGCTCCTCCACTGCTCCTGTGAGTCATATCCAGTGCTCTGTACACACGCTCCTTGTCTTATTCAAGCTGGGGATAGGTCAGAAGCTGGAAGGACTCAAAAGGAAGAAGCTCGGGACTGGGAAGAGGTGCTGCTGTATAGACTGTATGCTGAACAAAGCAGGCATGCATGATTACACGTGTTCTCAGAAAGGCACCTCTGCTGGTGAGTGGTGTTGCTGAGAGCAGAACCCAGGTGCTGGTCTGGATCTGAGCATTAGGCACTGGTGAATTTTCCCGTGGCAGACCTGTTTAGGTCAGGACAAACTAGTGCCATGGCACGCTGCTTGGGAAACGCTGCTATAAAGGTTGTGCAGGGGGTTAGTAGGTCCTGTCCTATCCTCCCACTCAAACTAGGATTTCCTAGCGTGTAGCCAGATGGACTCGGGACCAATGGGTTATGCTCCCCTGCCACAGATGGAAACTGAGTAAGGCTGCAAAGCTGATGTCACAGTACATATACCCCTTCCGTGAACTGAGCCCTCCAGTATTCTCCGTCGCCAGCAGATGGTGGACGTGTTTATGGGGATTGCTGTACTTGTAGGAAGGAGAAATTCTACATTCTAAATTAGAGAAATTTGAGCCCCGCTGTCCTGCGGAGATACCTAAAGGTCCCTTCCCCAGTTGAGAATTCCTGAGGCAATTTCCAAGATCCCTGTGCCTTGGTCCGGTAGCCGGTTTGCTGCTTAAGCCAAGAGCAGCGATAACGGCCAAAGCCCATGCCCCCACAGCCAGAGACAGTCTCTGTACTCAGCTGGCAAGCGCTAAGCCCAGGTAAAAAAAAAAAAAAAAAAAAAGATTTACCTTCTGATTCAGAGATGATTAAGAGGGTTTTTCTGTAGGACACCCCCGCCCAGCGCACCGTACCAACGTTGTTCCCACTCCTGTTGGGGTAAGGGGAATTGGGCTTCTGAGTGGGTTGAGCATCCCCCGGCAGGCGAGGCCCTGCTGTGGGTTTGGTTGGCACACCATGTGGTAGGCCGCAGCGGCGCCATCTTGTGCTCGATTCAGTGCATGCCCTATTGCCCTCCATAGGACATCAGTGCGTTCAGTGTATCGCCTCTGTGCATGCGTTGTATGTGTAACGTCAGGCGCGTCCCTATGTGCACAACTTTGAAAACGCTCAATACAGGAAGAGCTGTGCACATGGGCTATGCATGCGCCACACCCGCCTAGACACTCGAAATTTGTGCACATAAATTTTTAAGCGTGCACCGATTGAAAGCACAGCTACCGCCGCCAATGGTGCCAACAACAAAGAAACTCTCTGCTCTGCTTGTCATATTAGGGCTTCACAGCCTGACCTGGATTCCAACTGTGATTAAGCCCAAGGAGAGTTGGCCTCCTTGAACTTTGCTAAGCCAGGTTCCTCCCATTCAGATGATGGGTTGGTCACAGCCTTAACTGGCAGTATGCTGGATCTGAGTACATGCTTGACTGGGTCATCCGTGGGAGAGGGAAATTCAGCTGGATCCACCCCAGTATCTCCTGGACTAGGCATGGACCTAGCTGCCTTTTCATTGGGTGGAGTTTTTCCAGGGGCTGAAAACCTTCAGTAGGTGCAGTCTGCTGCCTCGCTTGCCCCTGTCTGGACAGAACCTCAGCTGGGGATCCCTCGCTCTCCTGTTCCTACCGGCAGATCCCAAGGTACGCCTCGCCTTACCAAGAGTATCCCTGGTAGGATCCTGGATGGCACGGGCGAAGAGGAGGACCCAGATTCCTTGGAAAATGGGGAAATTCCCCCAGGTTGGAACCTTATCTGACCATGTTACGATTCTTTCACAGAGATGAATTGCCGGCCCTGATTTCCCAGAACCTGAAGATACTGGGAGTTCCTGGGGCGGGTTCTATGGCCAAACCAAAGAACAATCCCATTCTGATTTCCCTGCGGAAAGCTTGTTTCCGGTGATGGATACCACCCAGGAGTTGATTGATCTGGAATGGGATGCCCCAGAACCAAGTTTTAAAGGGGGCCGAGCATTGGATGCTCTATACCCTCTGGACCTGGTGATAAAAGAACATTTGGTTTCCCTAAAGTCTCTGCCATCTCTAAGTAAACTACTATTCCAGTGGAGAGAGGAGTGAGCTTAAAAGATATGCACAATAGACGGGTTGAGTCTATCCTTAAACAAGCCTTTGTTGCAGTAACCATGACCTTACAAATTGCTTCTTGTTGCACTTTGATGGCTCGTTCGTGTCTACTTCTCTCTCAGGAGGTGAATGACTTGGGGGTGAATTCCAGAGCGGTTATGGAACCTGCTGGCTCTGATTTAGTCTGTAATTCAGCCAGAGGAGTGGCCTCAGTGGTGATGGCCAGACAGCTGTGGCTGTGAAATTGGTCAGCTGATGCAACTTCTAAAGCAAATCTTACAAAGATGCTCTTTAAAGGATCACTCCTATTCGGGAACGAGTTGGAAAAGCTGGCCAGTAAATAGGGCGAGTCTCCAGTTCTCTGTTACCGGAAGATAAGAGGAAACAGTTACAGCACCCCTCACCTATGAGGGGTTGTTCCGGGGGTTCCCAGCGTGTTCGCCCCTACAGAAATTAAACATTTCAGAGGTCTCGACCCCTTGGGAGGTCTCAATCCTTTTGTTCCCGGCAGCCCAAGAGAGGGACAGGTTCAGGCTCATCCTCAACCCTCCCCAGTGAAATTTTACTGACCCACCTTCGGGATGAGGAGATAGGGGGTTGTCTATCTTTTACCAAAGGTGGGTTGAGATCACTTCGGCCAAATGGGTACTGGAAGTCATACGAAAATGACGTGCTGGAATTCCACAGCACTCCTTTGGATCTATTCATGATGTCTCCTTGCCACTCCCAGCACAAGAAGCAGGCAGTGGAGATTACACTTCTAAGGCTCCTCAGGATGAGGGCTGTGATCCTAGTGCCTTCGGCCCAGGAAAATACGGGGCATTATTCCATTAATTTTGTTGTACCCAAAAAGGAAGGTTCCTTTCGTCCCATCCTGGACATCAAGAGTCAACGGTCACCTGTGAGTGACTGATTTTTGCATGGAGACCTTATGCTCCCTGATAATGGCCATACAATCAGGAGAGTCCCTAACCTCCCTGGACCTATCCAAGGCCTACCTAAGTATTCCAATCCAACAAGAACACCAATGTATCCTACGTATTGCGGTCCTGGGTCGACATCAGTTTCGGGTGCTGCCATTTGGCCTAGCCACTGCCCGCAGGACATTTTCCAAGATTATGGTGGTTGTGGCGGCAGCATTGAGGAAAGATGGGATCCTGATGTACCCATACTTGGACGATTGGCTGATCCGGGCCAGGTTCGTGAAAGAGAGCTTCCTGACAAAGAGCAGCCTCAAGCCTTCCCAGACCTTGGAGTATCTGGGAGCCTGATTTGACACCAGGCAGGGCAAGATCTTTCTTCCGACCACACGGCTACAGGAGTTGATGTACCAGGTGCGACAATTGGTGAACACGGTATTCCGACGGTGTGAAGCTATCGCCAAGCCCTCGGTTTGATGGCAACTTGGAAGTAGTGCTATGGGCAAGGGCACACATGTGTCCACTTAAACACTGTCTGCTATCACGTTGGAACCCACAGTCTCAACACTATGCGGTTCGTCTCCACTTACTGAAGGAAGTCTGTTCTCGCCTCTAGTGGTGGTTGCAGGAAACTCATCTGAGCAGGGGCATGTCCCTATCCAAAAGAATTGGCTGGTTCTCATGACAGATGCGAGTCTCCAGGGCTGGGGAGCTCACTATCAGGAGCTGACGGCCCAGAGATGTTGGACGGAAGAAGAGGCCCTCTGGAACATCAATCGCCTGGTAGCCCGGGCAGTCAGATTGGCATGTTTACAGTTCAGCCACAGACTCCAGGGTCAAGCGGTCCGCGTGATGTTGGGCGACACAATGATGGTAGCCTACATCAACTGCCAGGGAGGAACCAAGAGCCAGCAGGTGTCACAGGAAATAGACCTCCTTTTGAAGTGGGCGGAACTACATCTACAGATGATCTCAGCCTCCCACATTGCAAGAAAATACAATGTCAGAGCAGACTTTCTAAGCAAGTAGTCTGGATGCAGGAGAGTGGGGGTTGTTGACCAAAGCATTTTAACTGATAGTAGATCACTGGGGCCTCCCATCAATCAACCTGCTGGCTGCATCTCACAATACAAAGGTTCCTCGATTCTTCAGTCATAGAAGAGCTCCGTGGTCCCTGGGAATCAACACTCTCATCCAGATCTGGCTGGAAGACAAGTTGCTATATGCCTTCCCTCCATGGTCATTCGCAGAATTGAACACCACAGGGGACTAATCCTGCTAGTAGCTCCAGATTTGTCCAGGCATCTGTGGTATGCAGACATGTGGAGAATTCCCTGCACCTCCTGCCACACAGGGACCTCTGTAGCAGCAGAGGACCGGTCCTTTACGAGGATCCGTCTCGATTCTGTCTTACGGTCTGGCCCTTGAATGAAGTGTCGGTAATTGTCACCTTCCTCTGTGCTTGTAAGTTCTCCATGTCCCTAGCGTATGTGTGGGTCTGGAGAGTATTTGAGGCCTGGTGCGAAGAGCATGGTGTCCTCCCTCAGATGGTCAAAATCCCACTTATTCTGGAATTTTTGCAGGGTGGCTTGAATAAAGATATGGCCCTTAACTCTTTGAAGGTGCAGGTAGTGGCTCTCTCCTGTTTCAGGGGTGAGGTGAATAGGGCCTCCCTTTCTGGCTCATCCTGACATGACCTGTTTCCTGAAGGGAGTGAAGCACCTTTGACCTCTCTTAAGGTTGCTGGTTCCCTTGTGGAATCTTAATTTAGTACTGGATTTTTTGGCAGGTCTTTTCTTGTGTTTTTATTGACTTTGAAAACTGTGTTCCTGGTGACTATATGCTCAGCGCGTCGCATCTCTGAACTGCAGGCATTGTGCCTGGAGCTGTTCCTCTGGATGACTCCTGGGGCATTACAACTATGTACTGTTCCATCCTTCTTGCCCAAGGTAGTATCGGGATTTCATTTCAATCAGTCCATTTCATTGTCATCCCTAGATAAACTCAAGGACGCGGAGGATATCATCTCCTCCATCATTTGGATGTCAAGAGACTTCTAGTTCGGTACGTGGAAGTCTCAGAACCGATCTGAAAGATGGACAGCCTGTTTGTCCTTCACAGTGGAAGGAAGCAGGGCAAACCAGCTTCGCAGGCTGCCATAGCTTGCTGGATTAAGAAGGTTGTTACGGGAGCCTTTGTGGAGGCTCAGGTTAGAGCTCATTCCACTAGGCTCAGGTGGATTCATGGGCAGAAATTAGATGGCTGTCCGATTATCTGCTGAGTGGCGATTTGTGGCCTCCTTGCACACCTTCAGGTTTTATTGCCTTGACAAACAGGCCCAAGAGGATGCAGCCTTTGCACGGTCGGTGTTGACTGGACCAAAGGCAGCCTCCCGGCCCGATTGGGAGTAGCTTTTGTACATCCCATTGGTCCTGAGGCCATCTTGCTATATGCTAGGAAATGGAAAAATTACTTACTGATCATTTCTTTTTCCTTAGTATAGACAGATGGAATCAGCGTCCCGCCCTCAGCTGCCCAAGAACTGTCACGGGTTCTTCCATGGAATAGGCCTCAAATCCAAGGGATTACGGTTAAGTGTTTATCCAGTCCCTAGATTTAGGGAACCTATATTCTTACTGGCGTTCAGTGTTTATGGTTGGTTGAGTACAGTTACGGTTATCCATTTTTAGTCATTTTTAATCAAGTCCTTTCACTAATATGTCCACAGTGGCTTTTGACGAGAATACCGGAGGACTGAGGTCACGGCATGGGTATATGTACTGTGATGTCAACTTTGAGGCCATGCTCCTTCTCCATCTGCTGGCAGGGGAGCATAACCCATTGATCCTGAATCCACCTGTCTACACTAAGGAAAAAAATATTATCAGGTAAGTAATCTCTCCATTTTATATTTTTCTGGGTTGGTTTTTACCATTGTGTTTTCTCTCTGAGGAGAGCAGCCCCAGGATGGGTGCAAGGTGGAGGAGGAATGCTGATGGAAGCGAGGGACTGAGAAAAAGTCGGGGAACGTGAGCCCGTCTACCTCTAGCTTGGTTTCGGGTGTGTGTTTCATAGTTCTTTGAAGAAGGAGTCCCATCAGCCTAGATAAAAATGGCAATTGATTGTATTTTGGGATAATTTTTGGACCATTTATGACATTCATTTTGAATATTTGACCTGCACACCCTGCTTTTCATTTTATTTTTTCCTCCAGTGAGTCTCCTCCCACCCAGCCTAGGGCTGCCGTTCTTAGAAAGAAAGGCAAGCTAAAGATTAGATGAGAGGGCTGTTTGTTTAATTTTTGACGACTGATCCATGTCTTCCCAGGTGAAGGAGCTTGTCCTGGATAATTGTCGCTCAGATGATGGGAAGATCATTGGCCTTTCGGCCGACTTTGAGAATCTCGAGTTCCTCAGCATGATTAACGTCAACCTGGTGTCCGTCTCAAACCTCCCCAAGCTCGGCAAACTGCGGAAGGTAAAATGTGGATGCGCAGAGTCCGGGGCTATGCTGCATGGAACATGAGGAGGGGAGAGGGGAATTGGTTCAGAGCCTGGAGATTGGGGGGGGGGGGGGGGGATATCTTAGGCTGGTATGTGTCGGGCAAGATATTTGTGGACCAGGGGGCGATGGTGACTATCAAGGGGGAGCACATGGGATCACTAGGGAAGCAATCTAATGGAGCAGTCCTGTTGGGTTTTTCACGCGTGTTCCTGGAAAAATTGATACAGTTCATTTAGATTTTTGCTAAAGCTGTCGTGACAGTAATCCATGAGAATCAGGTTATCATCTTACGTTAAATATTGCTTGGGAAACTGTGAGCTGGTAAGGTGCAGAGAAGGGGGTTATTAATGACATGTATTCTGCTTGACCCAAGGGGGGACAGTGTCTGTCCTGGTCGCATCACATTTTATCAGCCTAGTGGACGGTGCAATCGACAAGATTTCCTTTTTTTGGTGCAATGATAAATACTTTGCAGGACTTTGTGTTTATTTTTTTGGAGGCATGCTGATGCGTGGGGCAAAGGACCCTAGAAGTGGGAAACCTGATTTAATGTGGAGAACGTGTAGTGTGTGTGTGATATTTATTTCCCACCTTTTTGAACTATTAACTCAAAGCAGTTTACCATTTGGCAGCTACAGATTGAGTGATAAGGTAAGAGGGGGTGGTGGGGGAGCAGTGATAGCGTTAAGAATAGGCCGATGCTGTGAGCCATGGACAAGGCTATAAGTCCTAGCACACATGGGGCCAGTCATTGTTGTCTGTGCTGTAGGTCTGTACCTTTGCTGACCTTTTGCCTTTTTTATCTCCACCACCTCACTCACTAGTTGGAGCTGAGCGACAACAGAATCTCTGGTGGCCTTGAGGTTCTGGCGGAGCGAACCCCGAGTCTAACACACTTAAACCTGAGTGGCAACAAAATCAAAGACATCAACACTCTGGAGCCCCTGGTGAGTGAAAGGGCCTTAGCAGGGTCAGGGTGGGAGGTGGGGACATTCAGTCTTCGATCATAGCTGGCCTGGGTTTAGTTCTGGCCAGTGGCCTGGATGGGAGATCTCTGTGGTGACTGGTAGGTGAAAAAGTAGGTGGTGCGACAAACATTTTGCCCTTCCCTCTCACCCTGAGCCTTTTACCTTCCCTGGCGTCTCTTGCTTTATTTTCACTGGTGAAATTGCACATGAGTTGCCACTAAGAACCCTCTGGGGAGCACTGGTTGCTGCTTTAGCAGATGCTCTTCTTGCTGTTTGGTACTGGCAAGTGAGCCGCCATATTGTTGAGCTATGCTTCCACCCCCCTGATTTGTCATTAGTGATTGGGTTTTTTGTGTGTGGTGGTTTTTTGTTTTTGTTTTGTTTGTGTTGGCTTTTTTGTGTATTTTATTTTATTTTGGGATGAGGTTTGTGAAATGTGGGCTTGTATTTGATGGGCATCTGTGATCTTGTGGCATGTTTCACAGGGTGGGAGTTTTGAGGGATATTGATGCATCAGAGGAGCTTAATGCTCCCCTCTTCGCCCCCCCTCCCCCCAGGTTGCACAGTCCAGCAATTGCAGAAATCCCTACAATGGGAAAATCCCAGCACACTCACAGCTCGGCCTTTGTCTGTTGCATGTGCTTCAGCACCTTGGATAAAAGTGTGATAAAAGGAAAGAAAACACGATGCTATAATGTAGTATGTCATTTTTTTTTTTTTCTAATTTACAGAAGAAATTGCCGAACCTGCGGAGTTTGGACCTTTTTAACTGCGAAGTGACAATGCTGAATAATTACCGGGAAAGCATGTTTGAGCTCCTCCCTCAGTTAACGTACTTGGATGGGTTTGACGCAGACGATCAGGAAGCTCCTGACTCTGATCCAGAGGCAGACGGGCTGGATGATGAGTACGATGAGAACGGAGGTAAAGGGTCATGAGGGAGGAGGAGTGGTACGGAGTTGTCCCAGAGAGCCCTTTTTCAATCTGCAACAGCTGTCTCTGCACTATAGAAGGTCTCTGGCCCAAGGTTTGGGCTCATCCCCACAACTTGAGGGTTGGAGATTGGTTGACATAGTGTTCCTGATGGTGGAGGGGTGTAGGTAGTGTGGTGGGTGCTGAAAGTAGATTTCCTAAATATTTTTGTAAAAAGACAATGATAGTTCTTTAAACAGGTATTCCTGTTTAGCATCCCTACCAGCAGATGGAGGCAAGCAATAAAAACCTTTCAGGCACTGCTACTTATCTGAGTGTGCCACCTGCAGTCCCTCAGTATTTCTCTTGTCTCCAGCAGATGGTAGAAGTGCAAACCTGCAGTCTGATACTTAAAAAGGGAGAGCGTGAAAAGATTAAGAAATGTAGCAAACAGAATGTTGGGAATTATTAGAAAGGGAATAGTGAATAAAACAGAAAATGTCATAATGCCTCTGTATCGCTCCATGGTGAGACCGCACCTTGAATACTGTGTACAATTCTGGTCACCGCATCTCAAAGATATAATTGCGATGGAGAAGGTACAGAGAAGGGCAACCAAAATGATAAAGGGGATGGAACAGCTCCCCTATGAGGAAAGGCTGAAGAGGTTAGGGTTGTTCAGCTTGGAGAAGAGATGGCTGGGGGGGATATGATAGAGGTGTATAAAACCATGAGAGGTCTAGAACGGGTAGATGTGAATCGGTTATTTACATTTTCGAATAATAGAAGGACTAGGGGGCATTCCATGAAGTTAGCAAATAGCACATTTAAGACTAATTGGAGAAAATTATTTTTCACTCAATGCACAATAAAGCTCTGGAATTTGTTGCCAGAGGATGTGGTTAGTGCAGTTAGTGTAGCTGGGTTCAAAAAAGGTTTGGATAAGTTCTTGGAGGAGAAGTCCATTAATGGCTATTAATCAATTTTACTTGGGGAATAGCCACTGCTATTACTGGCATCAGTAGCGTGGGATATACTTAGTTTTTGGGTACTTGCCAGGTACTTGTAGCCTGGATTGGCCACTGTTGGAAACAGGATGCTGGGCTTGATGGACCCTTGGTCTGACCCAGTATGGCATGTTCTTATGTTCCTATAGAACACCAGAAGGCAGAGAAACTGGATCAGACAACTGCTGATTCCATTCAACTTGGAATGAGTGTCCTGATAAGTAGAAAATGAATAAGATCAAGACCCCATCCGTAAGACCAATCTCCCTAAGTCGTGAGATCAAGAGAACATGATTAACAGTATCGAAAGCCACACTTAATTCTAGAAAGACCCTTGGCCTGACCCAGTGTGGCAATTTCTTATGTTCTTAAGGCAGCCAAGGTTTTCATCCACTGGAGGGAGTTTGGCTCCGCAGGGATTGACACCTTAGTTCAGCCCTGGCCAGGGAGGCTCCTGCTATGTCTTCCCTCCACCCCATGTGGCTGCTTGTAGATCGGGTGTTGTCACATAAAGCAGCATCAAGGAAGAGTGATTCTCGTAGCACTGGAGTTGCCGCGCTGTTCGTGGTTTGCAGATCTAGTTCAGCTAGCGGTAGACAGGCCTGTTTGGTTAAGCCACCTGAAGGGAGTGCTACGTCAAGGACACATCCTTTCGGAACTGGAATATCGCTTCTGTCTTGCAGCCTGGCTTTTGAGAGGTGGCGTTTCCGCTTGAAGGGGTATTCCAAGCCGGTGATTACTACCCTTTTTCAGGCTAGAAGAGTCTCCATTTCTTTGTCATATATCAGAGTTTGGAGAGTGTTTGAGTATTGGTGTGGAGTACATGGTGAAGATCCTTCACAGGCAAACATTGCCCAAGATTTGGCCTTTTTGCAAGAGGACTTGTCGATGGGTTTAGCCTATAATTCGCTCGGAATTCAGGTGGCAACCTTGGGTTGTTTCAGGGGAAGATTTGCAGAGATGAACGTAGTACATTTCCTTAAGGGAGCAAAGCATTTGCATCCTCCAGTCCATTGGATTTGTCCATCGTGGAATCTTATTTGGTGGTTCGAGTGTTGTGTGGTCCTCCTTTTGAGCCTTTGAGAAGGGCTTCTTTGAAGGACCTTACCCTGAAGATGGTGTTCCTGGTGGCGAATAGCTTGGCGAGATGAATTTCTGAGCTCCGAGCCTTTTTTTGTGAATTTGCAATGATGGTGTCTCGTTGCGTGCTGTTCCTTCCTTTTTGCCCAGGGTCATGTCGGCTTTTTATCTTAGCCAGATGGTGGATTTGCTGGGGTTTTCACAGCTGATGTCCAATTCTCCCCATGCAAGGAAACTTCATCTTTTGATTGTGCATTGGGTTCTCCTAAGATATCTCAAGGTGACTAATGGATTTCAGTGCTTGGACCATCTTTGTGTTGTTCAGTGGAGCAAAGAAGGGTTGTAAAGCGACGCAAGAGTACGATTGGTCATTGGTTAAAGGAGGCAATAGTTTCAGACTATATTTGTAAAGGTCGGTCGATCCCTGAGGGATTGCAGGCAGCCTCCTGGGCGGAGTGATGGGTGGTGTCTCCACAGATTTGTCAGGCAGCAACTTGGTCCTCTTTGCACACTTTTACTAGACATTACCATTTAGATGTCAGGGCTCCTTTGGTGAAAGTGTGTAGGTTTGGTGCTGCAGAATAAAATTATACATAGTTCTCAGTTTGTTTGAGATTCGAAATTCCTTTTTCTTGGCCCTAGTTCAGGGGTTAGTTTGGTTGGGAGTTCCATCTTGTTCCCCTGCTCGCTTTGGAGAGAGAGATCCTTAAAGTTTGGGGTTAGACATCTTGGCTTGGGTCCAGGTCAATACTGAGGGACTGCAGGTGGCGCTCTCGGTTAAGTAGCAGTGCCTGAAACATTTTTATTCTCTGCCACCATCTGCTGATAGGGATGCAAAACCACTGGTCTGGACTGATCTGTAGTAGTCCAGGAATGAAAATTAGCAGGTAAGAACCAGTTTTACTTTTTGAGTAGGATTGACTTAATAGATGTATGGTTACATTTTTTTAAGATTTAATCTGAATTGACAGGGATTCTCTGACCTATCTGTCTTCTACATGCATTCTGTTTTTATGTTGTAAATCAAATCCAGAATTTATTAACATAAGTTTATCATGTTTATCCTAGTTCAGGCTGCATGTAAGTTGGTGGGGTTGTCTTTGTTAATGGATTGTGTAATTCCCAAAGATAAACTTTTTTTGGATTGGTGGACAGTAACTGCAACAAATTGAATTGTTTCGTGTTTGGCTCTCTTTCCCAGAAAGTGAGGAAGATGAGGAAGAAGACTATGAAGAGGAGCTAGATGAGGATGCCATCGACGACGAGGATGAAGATGAGCTGGATGGGGAGGAGGAGGAGGATGGCGTAGAAGATGAGGTGAGGGGGGGGGGGGGTGTTATAACCCAGTGTTCAGGAATCCTGTGCTCGATGGATTCAGTGCCCCGTTGCACGTCACATGCACTTCCCATCGCCACGATGCCTTGCAAAGCCCTGGAAAAAGGGAGAGCGTGAAAAGATTAAGAAATGTAGCAAACAGAATGTTGGGAATTATTAGAAAGGGAATAGTGAATAAAACAGAAAATGTCATAATGCCTCTGTATCGCTCCATGGTGAGACCGCACCTTGAATACTGTGTACAATTCTGGTCACCGCATCTCAAAGATATAATTGCGATGGAGAAGGTACAGAGAAGGGCAACCAAAATGATAAAGGGGATGGAACAGCTCCCCTATGAGGAAAGGCTGAAGAGGTTAGGGTTGTTCAGCTTGGAGAAGAGATGGCTGCACATGCTCAGTAGGGGCAGGTTTGAGAGTCCTAGAATCTTTGAGATCAAAGTTCTGGACCAGGGCTCCATCCTGATGATGTCACCCATGTGTGAGGGCTAACATCCTGCTGTCCTCCAGGAAAGCAACTCTTTATCTTTTTGACTAGGAGATAAAAGGAACTATCCATCCTCTCCTTTCCGCTCCAGCATTGCGTCTGCAGTCCCACAGAGCAGAGTCTCTGTTCTAGCCCATGGTGGTGAAATCCTTGCTGCTGGGTTTCTCCTCATCCTTTTCGATTGTAGTGGAGTCTACGCTGTCAGAGGTGGCTGACCAGGGCATATTCCCTCTGAGGCAATGGGTTTGCCACCATCGTCATTGGAGTCCTTGATTAGTGTTCTTACACCTCTAGGCTGTGAAGAAGGTTCCACAGGGTATACCTTCCAGCTCCTCCAGACCAGCGGTTCTCAACCAGTGTCTCGCCACACTTCCCGGTCCCTTGCTGACCCAGCTGCTCCCCCCTGCCCCAGTGGAATAGGAATTCATTCTTCGCCCAGGCTTAAAATACCGATAACCCGGGCAGAACACAGCAGGAGAGCTGGAGTCAGTGGCACCAGCATGGTCTTCCCGCGGCCCGGAAGAGGAAGTGGCGAGCACTGGCCGCACATGCGGGAAGACCATGCTGGTGCGTGCAGCATCAGCCCAAAGAAGCGCGGAGCAAAAGAGGAACAAAGTCAGCCCCCCGCAGTTGATGGGAGTCCTTTCTCGAGGCTGCAAGAGCTGGAAGTTTAGGAGGCTGCTGCTGTCGCTAGTTTGGGTGGGGGGAGAGAGTGAGCTTGTGTGTGTGTGTGTGAAAGAGAGCCAGCATATATGGAGTTGGACCTTTAGTAACACTGCAGGAGAGCGGGGCTCAATTTTTTTCTCCAATTTAAAAGTAGAATTTCTTCTTTCAAAAGTACAGCGATTTTCCCCATAGGGAATGCATGTCCGAATCTGCTGGAGACGGAGAAATACTGAATGGCTGAGGTCACTGCAGGGGTGTTTCTAGGGTAACGTCAGCTTTGAAGCCTAACTCCGCCTCCGTCTGCTGGCAGGGGAGCATATAACCCATTAGTCTTGAGTCCGTCTGCCTACTCTAAGGAAAACAAAATTATCAGGTAAGTAATTTTTCCACTTTCTCCTCTGGCTAGAAAATTAAATCTCAGGTAAATCACCTGGGTTTGCAGTTGTCAGATTACCACTTCAGTCTGTTGTTGAATCTGCCTTGAAAAAGGCAGAAAAGGCACGAATTTATTAGACTTCACCTCCAGGAAAAGACCATAGGTCACTAGATAGTTTTGGAGAGAGAGAGTATTTCAGTGCTCCATGCTCACATCTCCATTCACCAATTTTACATGGTGCAAAACCTAAATGGCTGAAACCCTTCTTTTAACTTGCAGAAGTTATTACTCCCAACTGCTGTTGGATGCAGAGGAATTTAATTTCACTTACTAAAGTTTTTTTTATATCCTGCCTGTAAAATGTTATCCAAGTGGACACTACTAAAAACATACATAATTAGTCCAATAATCCCAAAATTGTCAATACATAAAATAACACATATTGAGATAAAAGCTGCAATAAATATTTTATAGCAGAACTTATTTATTTTAGATTTTTATATTCCACTTTTCATCAAAGTGGATTACGTTCAGGTAAGGTAGGTATTTCCCTATCCCCAGTGGGCTTCCAATCTAATTTTTTTACCTGAGGCAACTGAGGGTAAAGCGACTTGCCCAAGTTCACAAGGAGCATCAGTTTCCCTGGTTTGTAGCCCGCTGCTCTAACCACTCCACTCCAATGATCTAATGATCTCTCGTGATCTAATATCTTCTGAATGGAAACTAGCTGCTATAAACAATGTTAATTTAAACTACTAAAGGCCTGCTTGAAAAACCACCTTTTCACTGCCTTCATGAATTTTAAGTAGTCCGATTCAACCCAGATGTCTCGGGAAATGGAATTCCAAAGTGCAAGAACTTGGTAACTGAATGAAGCTTCTCTAGTAATATCAAAGCAGATAACTGATGGAGATGGAAGATGAAGAGAACTCATTTGAGAAGACTGGAAAACATGGGCAGGAAAGTAAAGAATTGACTTTAGAAAGAGACACTGGAAAGCCAGAGTGAAAAGCATGAAATGTTAAACAGAAGTTGAATCTGATGTGATGAATAATGGGTAACCAATGCAAGTGGTGCAATACAGGAGAAATATCAAATTCTCTAGCCCAAAAATTATTCTTGTAACGGTGTTCTGGAGTAGTTGTAACCACTTAATTTGGTAATTAGGAATTGCAAGAAGGGCGTGATGACGTCACCAGCGAGCATGGTGGCTTAAGAGAAAGCTCCCGGCTTTATACTGCAACTTCTCACTAATATCGCAGGCATCCGCTGCATTTTACTGGAACTGTTTGGATGCACAGCCACCCTGAAGGTATCTGATGGCGGGGAAACGCAAAACATTGAATCTAAAACAGTTTTCATACACGAAAACAGACTGCGATTCCAGCGTACAGATGGAGGAGCAGGCCTCAGATGGCGATCTGGAGCCCGAGCTAGACCATGCGGCGCCGCAGACCTTCAGTGACTTACCATCCCGCGAGGAACTCCGGGAATGGTTCGTGGCGCTCCGAGCGGACATGAAGCAACATGAGGAGCTCCAAGCGCTCATCTCGGATATAAAAGACAATATGGCCGCCCTAGGTAATCAGGTAGATTTATTTATTTATTTATTTATTTATTTAAAGGATTTATATACCGGAGGTTCCTGTATAATATACATATCACCCCGGTTTACAATGAACAGTAAATATCGCTTCAAGTTAGAGGCTTACAATGAACATGGTTAATCCAAATAACAGGGAAATATAAATAATAATGTTAACAATTAAGAAGTGATAATAAATAGATAATAACAATAAATACATAAATAAAATAGAAATAAATAGAAATAAATAAGTAACTAACAGTAAAAATGTTGATGAACTTGATACCCGTATGGAGCGGCAGGAAGAATTCATGCAGAGATCAGGTGAAGCACAAAATGTAAGTCAGTCTGAGCGCATGGCAATAGAAGAAAAATTAGAAGACCTGGAAAACAGGTCTCGTAGAAATAATCTATGTATTCGAGGAGTCCCTGATACACCTGAGTATGCGGACAGCAGGGAGATGGCCACCCGCCTGCTCCGTTTTATTATGCAACCAGACAAGCCAGCAGGCTCGGAGGGGGAGCCATCTTCCCTCACTTACAGCATTGAAAGGGCACATCAAGTACAAGGTCCCCGTAGTGGGGCTAGGCCAAGAGACATCTTAATCTGCATGCAAATCTTCAGGGAGAAAACGAATTTATGCTGTAGCCAGAAAGCAGCGTGACTGGGCCTGGGAAAGGTCATAAGGTGAGCATTTATACAGATTTGGTGGCCTCCACCCTTCGTAAAAGATGAAGAGCAGTGACCTCCATTTTACAAGAGAGGGCGGTGCGGTATTGCTGGACTTTCCCCTTCGGATCCTGGCTAATTCATTCTGCTACCTACGGAAAACATTTACGTTAAACTTGCTTTATACTTCACCACTACCTGGCAAAATGTAGAAATTGAGACATGTGAAGGATTGAAACGCTTTCACATTTCCACCTCCCATCTTTCTGGAAACTTCAGTCTTCTTTTCACTTTATTCAACGTAATTCAATGCAGAGTTGATGAAATGGAAGTGTGCTCGGGGTTTACTGATCTGGGTTGGACATCTGTGCATGTGGCTGAAACTTAATTGCTCTCTCTTGGAGATGGATGGTCTCTCTTCAAAGGGCCTTTGGGGTCCTGAGGAATCTCACGGCCCCTAAAGAAGAGAACCAGAAAATTTATAGGAGTGTAAAAATAAAAAGTCCACCTTTTCAAGAAGAGAAAGGTAGAAATATATTTTTGGCAACTATTTTTTTTTTTTTTTTTTGAAATTTAAGGTTTATTAGAGAAAGATAATACCGACAATACAAAACCATACAGCATCTGTGAAGCATGTACAATAACAAAATTGACAGTAGAATAGATGCAATAAAGACTTACAACAGATTCTCTGCTTTTCTCAGTTATTGTGTAAACATATCCCCCCCCTTTCTGTTCCCCTCACCCCCCACCCTTCTCCCCTACCATCCCTGGGAGCTCCTGCAAAGGTAGTATGAACAAATAACATAAGAGAAAATCAAACATAAAAGGAAATCATATCTTCTTCTGTTGTTGTTGCCATGTTAGGTATAAAGACCAGGTACGCTGAAAGGCCCCTATTTGTTTCCGACGGTGCGCCGTAATCTTACTAAGGGTACAAACCTTTGCCACCCGTGACTGAACCTGCAATAATGTAGGTACACCCTGAGACTTCCAGTGTAAAGCTATCTCACATCGAGCAGAGGTGACCACCAATCTAACAAAACGCTGTAAGGCCGTGTCGAGCTGTGGATAGTCTGAGTTAAGCAGGGCAACTATGGGGGTTAGAGTAATAGAAACATGCAATATGTCTGAAAGCCACACAGCCAGTCCCTGCCAAAACTGGGAAACAGCAGCACACTCCCACCACATATGATAAAAGGAACCTCGCTCCCCACAACCCCTCCAGCACCGATCCGAGGCCGTGGAATACATTTTATGGAGTTTAGCGGGGGTATAATGCCACCGATAAAGGAGTTTGAAACTATTTTCCAAGTAGGAGGCTGAGATAAGACCCTTACACCCCACTGTAAAGATAGTGTCCCAAAAGTCGTCACCCTGCGGGGACCCCAGATCAGCCTCCCAGGCGGACAGGTATGTTGGGCGCGTTCCCATACCCTGAAGGAGCAGCTTATAAATTTTGGACATTAAGTGCTGTACTTTGTCAGCCGCTCGGCAGAAATTCTCAAAGAGACCAATTGGCTGGAGTAAATCCCGGGAAATATGGGTCGCTCTTGCGTAACTCATTAGTTGGAGGTAGCGATAGAAATCCCCGGCAACTATTTTTTTTTAAATGGGAAGTTTGTGAAGATTTCCAGTGTTGCATGAGATGAGGCAGAAATTTGAGTGGTGCCAAACCGTGTAAAATTGTGTCTGGGTGGGGAAGGGGATGTGCCTGGCCGCCTCCCTCACTGTGATGGCATGGTTTTAGTGCCTCTGATTATTTTTATTCTAATTTAATTATTTGGATTTGGAGGGTGGGTGGTTCTTGGTTTATGTATTGTTTTCTGTGAGATTTATTTAGATGTATGTGGATTGAGAGTTGGAAATTGTGCAGTTTTGGTATTGTAGCCTGTTCATGTGATGAGATTGTGACCCCATCCTGCTTGACCGTGCCTCTGCTGTGACACCCTGCAGTGTACCGTCTTCCTAGGTAAAGTTGCCGTCTTGCGATGGCTGTGCTTCTGGAGTTAGCCATCGGACCTCTTGAGCCTTTTTTTTTCCTTTAACAGGACGATGAAGAGGAAGATGGAGAGGAAGACGAAGATGAGGATGAGGAAGGTGAGTGCACTGTGACCGCTTGCAGGAGGAATTCTGTAGTTTTTTTTTCTTTAGCCTCCCTCCAACTCCCAAACCCTTAATGTACTCTGTGATCAGCTCCAGCATGGGGTTTACTGCCGCCCTTCAAACGCACCCCCCCCCCCCCCCACCTTTTCAATTGCTCTGCAGCCAGCTGAGAAAAAAGGCAGCCCTGCATCCTTTCGTCACCCCTCCAACTCTTTCTGCAGTAAATCTAAACCTTCCCTTCTTGCCTTACCCTAAACCTTTAGCTAGAGAAGTGAAGGGTCAAGGTGAGCTTTGTGGAGAACAAGGAGCAGGGACTGTGTTCACTCCCTTTTTTCCCACCATGGAAGTTACCTGCTAACTACTAAGAGCACTGCTGGAGTGGACCATGGTCTCTCTCCCCCCCCCCATGCTGAGTATATGGGACCCACCTAGCAGGAGAAAGACGGGGAAAAGAGAGGGACCCTAGGTCCCCCAGTCCCTTGCAGCACGAGTGTATCCGCTGCACTTCTCTGATTTAGGTGGTAGTTGGATTTTTAATCCACCTTTCCCAATAATGGTGAAAGTGGCTTTACAGCCTTATTGATGTTCAGGTACAGGAAGTGCTGCTGCCTGACCAGCCTTTTCTGAGGCTGGGGGAGGGGATGGGAAGGTCTCTGTGCCCAGCCCTTCCTCCTCTAATGCTCCCTTCCCCCCCCCCCCCCCCCCCCTTTGAGGAAATCTGCTCATACATCCCTCCCTCCTGGGGGGTGGAGGAGTTGCAGGAGACTTGGCCTTATTCCCTGTAGAGCTGGGGGGGGGCGGTGGGGGGCCTGCCACTCATTCATTCTTCCCCTCTTCCCTCCTCCAGATCTGCCACATGGTGAGAAAAGGAAAAGAGAGCCCGAAGACGAGGGGGACGAAGACCCGGACGAGGAGGAGGAGGACGATGAATAAACCTGTTGGGGTGGAGGGGGGGCCCCAATTGATTTTAGAGACTGTGACTACTGAACTTGTCCAGCGGGTGTGTGCGTGTGTGCATCGGTGCGAGAGAAGGCTCTGGGATCAGCAGTACCCTTTTTTCTTTATTTTTAAATATAGATGTATAGAATATGATACGGCATTTGAAGGGGGGTGAGATCTTTTTTTTTTTTTCCCATCCAAAATCTAATTTTTGCAAAGACCAAAGTGTGTGTTCTGTTTTTTAATCATCCATTACCCTCTTTATTCCTTGTGGCTTGTGCCATATCTCCCCTTTCAGGCTGTGCTCCTAGTTTAGGGTCGGCGATGGCATGGGAGCTGGAGGGGGAGGGGTGCTTTACTTTTTTTTTTTTTTAAAGCAGGCAGGGGGGCTGCAGCAGCTGGTCAGTGCTTTCAACTTGGGACTCCAGATAAACCAGGATGCACGGTGCTGCCACCCAGTGCTATGGGTGCTAACATTGCATATTAGGGTTTTTTTTTTTTTTTTTCCAAATAAACAATGAAAACAAAACGTGCACAATGTAATTTCTCATCCTGCTCCCTGGCTTGTTTCTGGCTCATCAGCGGATGGCAATAGGAACCTGCTCAAGGGAGGCGGCTGATTGATTTGCCTTGTCTGCAACATTCTCGGTTGCCTTGTGGTTCGGCCTAGGGCTGTGAAAAGATGGGAGATTGTTTCAGAGTGGTTGGAGAAGAGGCATTGGGTACAGTATTAGAAAATCGACCTTTATATTATGATCTTTTTCTAGAACTTTTTTGTTAATTTTCAAATGAAAAGAGCACGAGCAGGGCCAGTTAGTAGCAGTTTTAATGGTGGTATTTCTGTGATGTTGACACCTGCCTGTTTGGGAACTGAATAGAGATTTTCAGCTTGTTTCTTGTAGACCATCGAAAAACTGTTGGATGGTATTAATGATTTGCAACCTCTGGAACCAAATTGCATTAGCAACAGGCCTAGCAGTAATGGGCTCTGTATCTCTGAGGCCTCCAGGGCTGTGTCCTCTTCCCCATCCTCTGTCATTCAGTCATCCTGGACAGTGTAGTGGTACCTTTTATTTTTATATTATATATATATAATTTTTATTTTTTTTTAAGAACTGTTAAAAAAAAAAATGAGAGGGTGGCTCAGTGGCAGTGCTATGTGCAGAAAGATTTAGGTTTGATTTCTAGGCCAGTTGGGATGCTGTAGAGGCAGCTTTCACAGCCTCTTAAGGGGAGAGAGTCCCAGTTGCTACACAACAGTGACATCTAGTTTAGGGTCCATGATTGGCAGAAGGACTATTACTGCAGTGACTGGACTAAAGTAAGCCAGAAGGGGATATGAAATAGGGGCAAGAAATCCCCAGGCAGTTGCAAATTTTAAGGTTCATGGTGCCAAACGCCTGCCCTAGTTCCAGTTTTAGCCACCAGCCAGAAAGGAGCAGGAGAATTCTGCAAGGTCAGGAAAAAAGGATCAGAATCCTCCTTCCACACACACACCCCCTCCCCCCAAAAATAAAAACGCAGTTGCTCATAACGGAAGAGAAGATCCATGCTGCACCTGTGCATATGATTTCAGTTCTGGCTCCCATGGTTTACTGTCCTGTATATGGTTCCGAATGGTGGTTTCCGAACCTAAGGATGATGGACAAAATTGTCAACTAATTGTCGTTTTCTATCTGAGGATGGAATTTGCCCATGTGCCCTTCCTGCCCGGTTTCCCTCCACTCTTGTTTGTAATTTATTTAAAGTAAACTGGAATTCAGTCCTTTAGTGAACCTGCTGGGGCTTGAACAGAAATAACACTCCCCCCCACCTGACTTCACAGCGTTGGTCCTCATGGCCCCCAGAATGTCTGGTTTCAGGATCTGTGTAATGAACAGTCATGAGATCTGTTTGCATATAGTGCTAAAGTTTGCTAATCCCCCAACTTTATATCTTAGGATTTGAGCCACTGATGCTGTAGTTTTCCCCTCCGGTGGAAAGTCATGCCACAGTGATGGGCAGCGCTAGGACTGCCGGGATTTGTCTGCTCTAATTCCAGCCCTTAATAATCATTTTAAGTTGCGACAGGTCAGAGTATGGAACCTGAGGCTTCAGACTTGTTTCCAGCTAAAAGAGAGAACACAGCCTCTGCCTCCTTTTTTTTTTTCCATTGGCACGCTGCAGTAACAAAAAAAACCGAAAGCCTTTTTCTTGTAGAGGTAGAAAAATGTTTTAAGTGTGGGTGAGGACTTAATGGAAAGGGTTGCTCATTTACACTGGAGGGATGTGGTGTAGATAGGCACATTTTTGCCTGTTGACTCGGGAGTCTTCAGGGATGCCTTTTCAACTCCTTGCAATTGTAAAGGTGGGAATCCTGCATCTTTTACACAAGTTGCTCTATGGAAAATGTTTGAGCATTTGTCATAAGTGGCGTTCGTGTTGTCTCATGTTCTCATGGGGTACGCTTTGTGTCCTCTGGTAAGTCGCTAGGCGGAGAGTTGTAGTTTGGGTGTAGCTGCCCTGTGACTCAATCTTGTGGCTGTTTTAAGTCACTGCTAGCAGTTACCATTTTTTTTTTTATATCCCCCTCTCCCCATGCACATCACTGCAGTGATGCGGATATAAAGCCCAGAATCCATTTTAAGGCATTAGGCTGCTCTATCGGAGGGAAGAATCTCGTCTTTTCAAGGAAACCTGAGAGCAGGTTAAACCTGAAACCCAGAATGGCCAGAAATGCGTAACCTGAAACCCTTCAGTGTTTGCAAATTTTATTTTTGCCAGGAGTGGGGGAGGAGGGAAAGAACAGGAGCTGTGATCTGTATGAAGTGTTGCAAATCATGGGTCATTTCCTCGCCACCAGCCGCCCCTCTCCTCAAACAAAAACAATTCTTGTTCTAATACCTGCATTCTGCAACTGTGTTACCCCCTCAGCGTCCCTTAAGCAGAGTGGGGGTGGGTAGGAGTGGTTTAAAGCTTAGATTTGTAATATCTGCCTCATCTCTGCAGTGACCTCAATCCTGGGGGGGGGGGGGGGGGAAGAGCTGGTAATGCCTTAGTTGACTTTCCCTCTTAAAGAGGAGGTTATTAGAGGTAGGGCTGAGGCTTGCAGTTTTTACATCTGTGCTCTAGTGGTAGTAAAATTGCTGCCTTTTTTTTTTTTTTTTTTTTTTAATATAATAATGTTATTTATATATATATATATATATAAGCCATGACTGCATACATTCAATTTACAGATGTTAGGAACTGTTTTCTCCAAAGGTGAAGAGCATTGCTGAAACATTCATACATACACTCCCTTTTCCCAGTCCCAAAATTGGTGGCTGTATCCCTAGCAGCATTATTTCCTGTTTTGTGGAGAGTTGTGAGCGCCTGGGCTGCACCTCAGTCTTGCAGAACTATGGGTGCCCTCTTTTTTTTCCCTTCCTGAATTCAGATTTTTTTTTAACCTCATAACTTTAGCAGTGATGCAATAGAATGAAGGATGGATGATATACAGTTTTGGTATATGTGGGGTACAAGATTACATTTCAGCCCCCCCTTTTTTTGGTTTGTCCTATTGTACCCTGTCTGACTTTTTCATGGGCTTTGCTTAATTATCCAAAGATGATGGGTATAAACTTTTGGAGCAACACAAGATTCCTCCTCCCCTTCAGAGGTGGTTTGGTGAGCTCCTGTACTAGATGGTCTTGGGATAATTCCTGTGCTGGACCCACAGAAAGCTTTGCACCCTGCAGTGGAGGAGGAGGTTGTTTTTTGTTTTTTTTATTCCTGCTGCCAGAACCGATGCAGCTAAATATCCCAGGGTTTCTGGCCCTTCCTCTTCCTTAGCTGGGTTATTCAGATTCAGGTCGGTCATGTCCTAGCTGTGAAAGAGGGGCTCTGCATGATTTGTTAGTGTCTGGTTTGCAGTAGGTGGGGCTGTTTTGATTTTACCCTGTACCCCCTTTTCTTTCTTGGGGGGGGGGTCCTGGTTGCTCGTGCTGTCCTTTTTCTCCCCCCCCTTCTTGTTTTTGCTTTGAGTAATGTAATCTCCTTCACTGCTAACAAAATGCCAGATCTTGAGTAATTTATGAATTTGCTGAAACAGAAAGGCAGCCTTGGATTCTGTTGCTGGTGGTGGTTGGGGGAAGGGGGGGTTTCATTGCTCCTGGATGAAGAGTGCATGGACTTTATTTTTCTAGTGAGAATGACAGTTGGGTTGTTCCAGACTAGCCCACCAGTAAGGATTGTCTTGCCTTTTTGTTTTTTTTTTGTAACTATCTAGTTATGAAATTTAAAAATTTTTAATAAATTCAGTTTTTAAGAAAAAAAAAAAAGTAACAAAAATGAGTTGTGAGTGTTTTTCACTGGTCCCGGGGCTCACTGGGAGCCAGCGCCAGGCCTCGTATAAACTCGTTAGTTCTTGTTGCTTGGTCATCTGTCCAGGTACAGAACAGCCTCTGCAAAAATAGTCGCAGTGGAAAGCAAAGTGGATGAAAGCTGCCGAGGCGCTCAAGCCCTGTCACAGCCCTGAACAGTTATCTGTGTCATGATTTGTGCATGAGATTATTCTGAGATTTTTTTTTTTTCAGGTTAATGGGCAACTTCTGCATGCAAATTGAGTCCTGGTTATGGCAGAGTTTGCCAGGCTTTGTTTGTATACCCATTGCATCTGCGGATAGGAGTCCTGTGCACCTGGCCTTTCTTAATTTACAGTTGGTCCAGAGTCTGTACTGGATGTTACACATGTGGCCTTTTAAATGCTAAATCTGCTTATATAAAGTGATGGAGGTACCCAGATCCCCTCCAGGACCCTGCCTGCACCACGTCACCAGCTCCTTGTTTTCAGGATCCTTGCCATCGTTCATGATCAGATCTTTTTATAGACCAAATAATTATTTGTATACTTGGTTACCTCACTACCAGGCCCTACAACAGTTCTTTTTTTTTTTTTTTTTTAAAGGTTTTATTGCTTGTCTTTTTTCAAAGCTCAAGGTGATTTTACAATTCAGGTATTGTAGTAATTTCCCTGTTCAAGAGGACTTAAAATTTGATGTAGAGGGAGGGTAGTGGCTTGCCCAAGGTCACAAGGAGCATCGATGGGAGAAGCAGAATTCAAATGCTGGCTTTCCTAGTTCTCAGCAGGCTTTCTAACCACTAGGCTGCTATGCCTAAGTCGTATCAGGACTTGGGCATAGCTGTTGTCTTAACATCTGGCCACCCCCCATGTTCACTGAAAATTGGGTTTTAACAATGGTTGCTCAATGCACGTTCCTTGTACATATCCAGATCAGTCCAGACTCCTGGGTTTTGCCTCCCTGCCAGCAGATGGAGACAGAGAGAGTCTCACTGACACTGTACATAACCCAGTGTGCCACCTGCAGTCTCTAGGTATTTCTCTGTCTCCAGCAGATGGTAGATGGTGTAAAACCTGCAGTCTGGAGAAAGAGAAAATAAAGATTGAAAGAAGATATTTCTGGATCCTCCCAGGGGTTTGAGAAGTCCTGTGGCCCCCCCCCGCCACCTAGTTTAAGGCAGATGAGCAGGGGGTTGGTGATGTTTCTGCTAGCTTGGGTCCGGAGGTCTGTGGGGTGGACATTTGGTGGTCCAGATCCCTCATGCCCCCCACAAGTCAGCGGTGGAACCTGCTGGCAGTTTTGCACTGTAAGCCCAGTGGAGCAGGGAAGTATCCCTTTCATATGGTTTGTCTTGGGCTGAGACACTAAAGTTTGGCGAAAGGAGATGGATACAGCCAATGGTCTGACTCCTTTCTGATCTGCCACGCAGCCTGCGCTTCTGGAACTGGAACCTCTGCACCAAAAAAGTATGTTTCTATGTTAAAAAAAAAAAAATCTTTTCCTGCATGCATAGGTGTGTGTGCACATTCTCACCACCTGGCAGTTGCATGTGTTAGGAACCTGTATGTGTAAAGCCACAGCCTAGATTTGAAGACGTATGTCTGCGACCTAGTCTTGAGCACATATTTGCGCGGATACTTGTATGCATAAGACTGCAACTTAAACTTGAGCCCGTAATTGCACGGATACTTGTGTGCGTACTACAGCCTAGATGAGTGCATATTTGCGAACGTCCTGGAGGGGTGTGCAAGTATGCCTGGGTGGCACTGGTGTGCGTGCAGGAGGCCGCCTAGAGCCAAAGTTCAGGAGAGCTAGGTGCTGGGGGCGAACCGGTCCAAGTGCCTTGCTATCTGAGCTTGCTGTCTCTCCATTTGTGTCGGCGCTATTTAGATGTTCAAAGGAATTTGACTACTACAGCTTTTGCCAATGTTGGGACATCCCTTCAGCCTATGGTGTCTCTGGAGGGGAGTGGAGTGGGAGGAGAGGCAATGGTCTGTTCTCCCTTGTTCTCGAGAGAGAGGGGTTGGAGAGAGCAAAGTTGGGCCTTTGGGCTCTGATATAGATCCATCCTCCTGCGTGGAATTTTTCCAGGGCCTGTAGACCTTTCAGCAGGGGCACCCAGCGAAGACGAAGCAAACTATTATAAAGGGATCGCGTGCTCAGCCTCCCATTCGTCAAGAGACGGTGGGCAAGTACCACAGGGAGCCTGTCCCTGGTAATGTTCAAGGGGATGTGGATCATGAGACATCAGAAGATTCTGATGGAATTGGATTTCTTGCCTCTAGAAGAGGGAGAAGTTGCATATGATTTGAGAGCTGCTTTGGACTCTTCTCAGATGTTTTTCTTTTTTCATAGAGATGTCTTGCTGAGTTTGTTGGCTCAGTCCCTGAACATGCTCAGCATGGTCAGTCTAGCTCAGACTTTTAATGTGCTTAGTCTGGCCGGGGGTCAATATTAAGTTGTCCTGTTGCTTCCCCCCCCCCCCCCCCCCCCCCACCCCCACGGTATCCAATTCAAGAGATGTTGGATTTAAAGCAGGTAAACATGGCTCTCAAGGTTCTCCTTTTCCGCATGGAAACTCTGAGGTCCAAATCTGAGGTCTCATAGCGGCAATACACAAGGGGGTGTGTATTTGCGCGTGCAGGGCACTCGCGCGCCGGCGTGCCTATTTTGCATAGGCCGCCGGCGCGCACAAGTCCTGGGGCTTTGTAAAAGGGGCGGGAGGGGGCGTGGCTGGGGGGGTGTTGGCAGGCCTGGGGTGGGTCCGTGGGCGTGGCAACGGTTCAGGGGTGGGCTGGGAGGTTGGTCCTGAGTCCCCCGGCACAGGCCGCAGTGGTGGCGCGCGCAAGTTACGCCTGCTTCAAGCAGGAGCCGACTGCCCAAGAGGGAAGGGTTAGGTCGGCCGTCATAGTTGGTGATTTGATTATTAGGAATGTAGATAGCTGGGTGGCTGGTGGGCATGAGGATCGCCTGGTAACATGCCTACCTAGTGCGAAGGTGGCGGACCTCACGCGTCACCTAGATAGGATTTTAGACAGTGCTTGGGAGGAGCCGGCTGTCGTGGTACATGTGGGCGCCAACGACATAGGAAAATGTGGGAGGGAGGTTCTGGAAGCCAAATTTAGGCTCTTAGGTAGAAAGCTTAAATCCAGAACACCTCCAGGGTAGCATTTTCTGAAATGCTCCCTGTTCCACACACAGGACACCAGAGGCAGGCAGAGCTCCGGAGTCTCAATGCGTGAATGAGACGATGGTGCAAGGAAGAGGGATTCAGTTTTGTTAGGAACTGGGGAACCTTTTGGGGAAGGGGGAGTCTCTTCTGAAGGGATGGGCTCCACCTTAACCAGGGTGGAACCAGACTGCTGGCACTAACCTTTAAAAAGGAGATATATAGAGCAGCTTTTAAACTAGAACAAAGGGGAAAGCCGACAGTTGCTCAGCAGCACATGGTTCGGAGAGAGCTATCTTCAAAGAATACTAATGATGCATTAGAATTAGAGCATCCCGACAGTGAGGTTCCAATAATTAGAAAAATAGTCCAAGTGCCTGTAACTAAAAACTCACCTGAGCTAAAAAAAATTCTAACTTATCCCTATCAATTAAAAAGCAGAATGAAAATACAAACAAAAAACAAACTTTGAAATGTTTGTATGCTAATGCCAGAAGTCTAAGAAGTAAGATGGGAGAATTAGAATGTATAGCAGTGAATGATGACATAGACTTAATTGGCATCTCAGAGACGTGGTGGAAAGAGGGATAACCAATGGGACAGTGCTATACCGGGGTACAAATTATATCGCAATGACAGAGGAGCACCCGGGAGGAGGTGTGGCGCTTTATGTCCGGGATGGCATAGAGTCCAACAGGATAAACATCCTGCATGAGACTAAATACAAAATTGAATCTTTATGGGTAGAAATCCCTTGTGTGTTGGGGAAGACTATAGTGATAGGGGTATACTACCGTCCACCTGGTCAAGATGGTGAAGATGGTCAGTGAAATGCTAAGAGAAATTAGGGAAGCTAACCAAATTGGTAGTGCAGTAATAATGGGAGACTTCAATTACCGCAGAAACCACAAGTGCAGGCACACAGTTCAATCCTGACAGAGTACTCCAAATCGGTGTATATATTAAATGCTTTTAATTCTTCAATATGGCAACTCCTCTGGCTCATACAAACATCAGACTTAATGGCGTCCCCCGACACGGTACCCGTGTTTCACCGCGGGCTGCATCGGGAGGGCTCGCCAATAGGGATTCATAAGAAAGCTGTAGAAGATAAATATACATCAGGACAACACAACAGGACTTATAACCGAATATAAAGTGCAACAATATACAACATCATAACATACCTGACAGCATGAGAACTTCAAAGTGACAGGGAGCGCACTACCCTTTCCCACTGACAGGTATTTAAAGCTGATTAAGGCGCCAAAACAGGAAGACAGACCACGTGGGACTTCAACGTCCCATTCATTGGCTGCCGTTCCTGTGATGCGCCTCAGCAGGGTTGTAAACCAAACAGTGCTTGTGAATGACCGGCGCTAAGGGAGAGCTCTATGTGAACAGAAACCATTCAATGTCTCGATTTAACCCCTTAAGAGATACTGAATCCAACATAAAAATCCAACGTTGTTCGATACGCCCCAGTTGTTCAGAATAGTTACCCCCTCGTGGGCACCGCGGGAATACCTCCAGAACACTGTATGTAAGATCTGACAAGGTGTGTGATGTTTTAACCCAATGGTCTACGAGGGGTTCGTTTTCACGGGAGTGACGAATATTAGAGCAATGCTCTATAATTCGAGTTTTTACCATGCGGGATGTTTTCCCAACGTAGATCAGAGGACAAGGGCATGTAATCACATAGATTACTCCAGCCGTAGTGCAATCAGAGTAAGAACATAACCTAAAAGTTTTTTTAGAAACTGGATGAATAAAACTAGTGGAGGGTGAAGTATGAGAACATACAGTGCAGCGTCCACACGGGTGGTGACCAGGTACACTATCGAAATTCCGTGGCCCCGGAATGTCAGTGTGAATGAGTTTGTCTCGTAAATTTTTTCCTCGTCGAAAAGTAAATCTGAGGGGACCCGGGAATAGAGTGTGTAAGGAAAGGGCCTCCCAATGTCTGCGAATCATCGCAGTAATCTGGCGGCTCAGGGTGGAGTGTGGCAAAATACAATTTGTAACTGTTTGATCATCATGGGATGATGGTAAAAATAATAAGTCACGATTGGTGTACAAAGCCCGTTTCATCGCCTTTTTAACAACGTGCCTCGGGTACCCCCGGGAAATAAAGCGAGAGGACATGGTTTGAGCCTGTTTGAGAAACTCACATCTAGTAGTACATAGTCTACGAAGCCGAAAGAATTGGCCAGTGGGAATATTCCTTCGTAATGTACTGGGGTGACAACTTTGAAAGGCAAGTAAAGTGTTCCTGTCAGTTTCCTTGCGGTGGATGGTGGTCGAAAAACGGCCCACATTCACAGACACAAGTACATCCAAGAATGCTATATGGGACCGATGTAAACAAAAATTAAACTGTAGATTAGAGTCACATGAGTTAAGCCAATCAATGAACAAATAAAATTGAATCTCCGTACCCTGCCAAAGTAAAAAAATATCATCAATGTAGCGGAGCCACACTGCTATGTATTGAAACCATTCACCAGGGTACACAAAAAGATCCTCAAATTCCGCCACGTACAAGCACGCCAAACTGGGGGCCATAGTCGAGCCCATAGCAGTGCCCTTTATCTGGAGATAAAACATCTCACCAAATCTGAAAAAATTCTTCGTGAGTGCCAGAGTGGCTAACGTAACTAGCAAGGAAGTGGGGACACGCTGGGGACCAATGCGAGAGTTCAAGGTTTTTTCTATAACTTGTAAAGCAGCAGTTTGGGGAATACTCATGTACAGAGAAATAATATCCAGTGTGACAAATAAAAACGGTTCACTGGGAACAGGTGTCATGTCCAAAAGGGTGATGAAATGTAAGGAGTCCCTTATGTATGATCGAATACGGGGTACGAATGGTTTCAGAAACAGGTCCACGAATTGGGACAGGGGTTCTAACAGCGAACCAATGCCTGCCACAATGGGTCGCCCTGGTGGGTTCTGTAGATTCTTATGTACTTTTGGTAAAGTATAAAAGACCGGGGTAATCGGGTGTTCTGGTGTAAGGAACTTGGCCTCCCGTGAAAACGAACCCCTCGTAGACCATTGGGTTAAAACATCACACACCTTGTCAGATCTTACATACAGTGTTCTGGAGGTATTCCCGCGGTGCCCACGAGGGGGTAACTATTCTGAACAACTGGGGCGTATCGAACAACGTTGGATTTTTATGTTGGATTCAGTATCTCCTAAGGGGTTAAATCGAGACATTGAATGGTTTCTGTTCACATAGAGCTCTCCCTTAGCGCCGGTCATTCACAAGCACTGTTTGGTTTACAACCCTGCTGAGGCGCATCACAGGAACGGCAGCCAATGAATGGGACGTTGAAGTCCCACGTGGTCTGTCTTCCTGTTTTGGCGCCTTAATCAGCTTTAAATACCTGTCAGTGGGAAAGGGTAGTGCGCTCCCTGTCACTTTGAAGTTCTCATGCTGTCAGGTATGTTATGATGATGTATATTGTTGCACTTTATATTCGGTTATAAGTCCTGTTGTGTTGTCCTGATGTATATTTATCTTCTACAGCTTTCTTATGAATCCCTATTGGCGAGCCCTCCCGATGCAGCCCGCGGCGAAACACGGGTACCGTGTCGGGGGACGCCATTAAGTCTGATGTTTGTATGAGCCAGAGGAGTTGCCATATTGAAGAATTAAAAGCATTTAATATATACACCGATTTGGAGTACTCTGTCAGGATTGAACTGTGTGCCTGCACTTGTGGTTTCTGCGATATTGCTTGGAGTGCAGGATTTTGCTCCTATGTACTGTTAGACTTCAATTACCCCAATATTGACTGGATAAATGTATCATCGAGACACGCTAGAGAGATAACGTTCCTGGATGGAATAAATGATAGCTTTATGGTGCAATTGGTTCAGGAACCTACAAGAGAGGGAGCAATTTTAGATCTAATTCTCAGTGGAGCACAGGACTTGGTGAGAGAGGAAACGGTGGTGGGGCCGCTTGGCAATTGTGATCATAATATGATCAAATTTGATTTAATGACTGGAAGAGGAACAGTGCAAATCCAAGGCTCTCCTGCTAAACTTTCAAAAGGGAAACTTTGATAAAATGAGAAAAATTGTTAGAAAAAAACTGAAAGGAGCAGCTACAAAAGTAAAAAAATGTCCAAGAGGCGTGGTCATTGTTAAAAAAAAAAAAAACAAAAAAAACCATGCTAGAAGCACAGTCTAGATGTATTCCATACTTTAAGAAAGGTGGAAAGAAGGCAAAACGATTACTGGCATGGTTAAAAGGGGAGGTGAAAGAAGCTATTTTAGCCAAAAGATCTTCATTCAAAAATTGGAAGAAGGATACAACAGAAGAAAATAGGATAAAGCATAAACGTTGGCAAGTTAAATGTAAGACATTGATAAGACAGGCTAAGAGAGAATTTGAAAAGAAGTTGGCTGTAGAGGCAAAAACTCACAGTAAAAACTTTTAAAAATATATCCTAAGCAGAAAGCCTGTGAGGGAGTCAGTTGAACCGTTAGATGATCGAGGGGTTAAAGGGGCACTTAGAGAAGATAAGACCATCGAAGATTAAATGATTTCTTTGCTTTAGTGTTTACTGAAGAGGATGGTGGGGAGGTACCCGTAATGGAGACGGTTTTCATGGGTAATAATTCAGATGGACTGAATCAAATCACGGGGAACCTAGAAGATGTGGTAGGCCTGATTGACAAACTGAAGAGTAGTAAATCACCTGGACCGGATGGTATACACCCCAGAGTTCTGAAGGAACTAAAAAATGAAATTTCAGACCTATTAGTAAAAATTTTTAACCTATCATTAAAATCATCCATTGTACCTGAAGACTGGAGGATAGCAAATGTAACCCCAATATTTAAAAAGGGCTCCAGGGGTGATCCGGGAAACTACAGACCGGTTAGCCTGACTTCAGTGCCAGAAAAAATAGTGGAAAGTGTTCTAAACATCAAAATCACAGAACATATAGAAAGACATGGTTGCCGATTTTTGCGTAGCCTTGTGCGCGCCGACCCTGGATTTTATAAGATACGCGCGGCTACGCGAGTATCTTATAAAATCCGGCGTCCTTTTTTAAAATCTACCTCAAGGAGTGTACTTGGCATCTCTTGCCTTGACAGAGGCATATCTGCACATAGCCATCAGGCCGGAGCACCAGAAATTCCAGAGGTTCATGGTCCTAAGGGAACATTTTTGGTTTCTAGCGCTTTCCTTCGGCTGACAACAGCTCCACGTACTTTCACCAAGGTGATGGTGGTGGGGGCGGCTGCATTGCAAAAGGAGGGTGTGTTGGTGCATCCATGTCTGGACAACTGGCTTATTCATATGAAATCAGAGGCTCTCTGTCGACAGTACAAAAGGCACTGATGTGCTTGAAGTCTCTAAGATAGTAGGTGAACCTAGCAATGAGCCATTTAGCCAGTGGTCAAAACAGGAGGCCTCATGCTCTATCAATCGGTTAAAGATGAGAGCGGTGGCGTTCCTTGCCTGTCTGCCAAGGCTACATGGCTATCCAGTACGAATCCTTTTAGACAATGCGACGACAGTGGCCTACATCAACCATCAAGGTGGAACCAAGAATCAAGCAGTGGCTCGAGAGGCTCGGGAGTTGATTTTCTGTGCAGAGCAGCCCTTGAAGCGGCTGGCAGAGTCTCACATAATAGCATTGAACAATGTTCAGGCGGATTTTCTCAGTCTGAGAAAGTTAGACTCCGAAGAATGGGAGCTGTCAGATGCAGCAATTTGTCTCATTCACGGAAGATGAGGGTATCCTGACCAAAGAGAACACAAAGGTGTTGTGGTTTTATAGCTGCTGAACATAACATGGTTCGGAAGGAATTGGAGCTCTAGTGCTGCTGCAGACTCGAGGGATTCTTCTTTGTCTTCCCTTCATGGCCTCTGGTGGACAAGGGATTACAGTGGATAGAAAAACATCTAGCAACTTGATCCTGATAGCGCCAGAGTGGCCACATCAACCATCCTTCCCAGATCTGGTCAACATGACCATAGATGGGGCCCTGAGGTTCAGATATTGGTCAACTCTTTTCCACCAGGGCTCAATATTTTTTGGGTCAGGTAGCTCACATTTGTCTCACAGCTTCACTTCTGAGAGGAGACTACGGAGATGGAAGGGGATATTCCGAAGTGGTTATTTCCATTTTATTGCAGGCTAGGCAACCTTCTACATCTTTGGTGTATGTGCAAATTTGGAGGATCTTTGAGTCCTGGTCTGCTGTTGACTGAGTGCAGCCTCAGCCTGTTCAGGCTATGTTGTCGCATATTTTGGCTTTTCTACAGAAAGATGCTGATCAAGGGACTGGCCTTTAACTCTGTGACATTGGGTTGTCTCTGGGGTAATATGCAAGGGTGTCCTCTGTCTGTACATCCGGATATTATACGGTTCCTTTGAGGAGCTAATAACTTGCATCAGGTGCAGAACATTTTTCAGTCATGGAATCTGAATCTATTCCTTAGAGAATTGTGTGAACCACTAAAGAGCACTACAGAAGGGCTTGACTCTTAAAGTGGTTTTCTTGGTGGCTATTTGTTCAGCCAGGAGAATTTTGGAGCTCCAGGTGCTATCATGTCTGAATCCCTTTCTACAGATGTATGATGCAGGGGGGGGGGGGGTATCTTTATACATGGTGCATCTTTTTTTTCTGCCTGAGGTAGTCTCTGCATACCATCTTAGACAGTGGAGCTTCATTTTTTTCTGGTTTTGGATTCCTCTACACCTCAGGCAGGGGAGCTTAGGCTCTTAGATGGGAGGAATGCATTACTGAGATATCTAAAGGTCACTTACAATTTCGTAGATCGGATCACCTTTTTGTACTGTGGAGTGGTCCAAAAAAGGGAAGTAAGGCTTCTAAGGCTACAATGGTGCGGTGGCTGAAGGAAGCAATTGTCGACATATTTCTAAAGGGTGTCTGCTACCCTTTTAGATTTAGGAGCATGCTCGACACATTCTCATGCGACTTCCTGGGCTAATTCATAACAAGTGATGCACTTAGGGAAGAGAAACCCAAATTATAGCTACAAAATGCAAGGTTCCACATTAGGAGTCACCACTCAAGAAAAGGATCTAGGTCTCATCGTCGAAAATGCATTGAAATCTTCTGTTCAGTGTGCAGCAGCAGCCAAGAAAGCAAATTAGAATGCTAGGATTATTAGGAAAGGCATGGAGAATAAAACTGAGAATATCCATAATGCCTCTGTATCGCTCAATAGTGCGATCTCATCTTCAGTATTGTGTTCAGTTCTGGTCACCACATCAGTATTGTGTTCAGTTCTGGTCACCACATCGCAAGACAGATACAGAGAAGGGCAACCAAGATGATAAAGGGAATGGAACAATTCCCCTATGAAGAAAGGTTAAAGAGTTTAGGACTCTTCAGCTTGGCGAAGAGATGGCTGAAGGGAGATATGATAGAGATCTATAAAATAATCCAGTTGTCTAGATAAGGAAGACATTTTGTAAACTGTGCTGCAGCCCAGACCAAAGGGGAGAACTGTGTACAGATTCTTAATACAAATCAGAGAATACTTCGGTTTTTGGCCTGGGTTGGGATATGTAAATAGGCATCCTCTATATCTATGGATGTCATCCAATGGTCCTTTTCCAAAAATGGCAATATTGTGAATATTTTGAATTTTGCTTTGCAAAGATAGTTCGTTCTCTGAGATCTAGTATTGGCTGTAATTCTCCAATTTTTTTGGTACTATAAAGTACCAGGTCTAACATTTCTTTTTTTTTCTTTTTCTTGAATCTTTGGTACTCCTTATTGCTTTCTTTTAAAAGGGATTTTAGATCAGAGAGGATTCAAGATGGCTCCTTGATCGGACGCATACTCCAAAGCTCCTGCAAGTCTCATTTTACCTTTGGTATTTCATTTCCCTTTAATCTAAATGCCTCATAAGAGAAAAGGGAGAGTGAGGGTCTATCCACCCGAGCCCTCACTCCCCGCAGGACAGCATATAATTTCGCAGTATACTTCCCCCATATCTCAAGCCTGCTGGCGGGTCGGGAGGAGGAGTCCCTTCTCCGCCTGGGGAG